>NC_140521.1:19242418-19684918 GCF_964339955.1 Pipistrellus hanaki | reverse complement strand
CCTGGTTCATAGGTCAATGCTCAACTGCTGAGCCACACCGGCCAGGCTAGAACATTTTTTGTAAGGCTTCATTAAACCTGGGCCTTCTCTGCATTTACTCAACTATTTTGTGTTCTTATGTTATTTGAAATTTCAAAAATAAAATGGAACATGGCCAGGAAAAATAAAGAAATTTGTTAAAACAGTGACTACTCTGAGAGAAATGAAAATATTTGTCCACATCAAAATTTGCACACTGATGTTCTTTTATTTTTTTTTTAAATGGTAATTTCTACCAAGAGTCATAGATTCTTTTCTTTTTTAAAAATATATTTTGTTGATTTTTTTTTTTTTTACAGAGAGGAAGGGAGAGAGATAGAGAGCTAGAAACATTGATGAAAAAGAAACACTGATCAGCTGCCACCTGCACACCCCCTAGTAGGCAACCAAGATACATGCCCTCAACCAGAATTGAACCGGGGACCCTTCAGCACCTGGTCTGACCAGACAGTGGAATAGTACTCAGCCATGGAAAGGAGGGAAGTTCTGATACCTCCACCCCACGGAGGAACCTGGAAAACATTATGCTGAATGAAGGAAGCCAGTCCCAAAAGATCATGGATCGGATGACTCTATTCACACAGAAGTCCAGATTAGGCAAATCTATAGGGACGGAAAGGACATCTGAGATTTTTTAGGGATGGGGAACAGGGAGTGTTGGAGATTGGAGAGTTATAAAAATATAATAAAAATTCATAGGCTATGCATGTCCACCAACCACCCTTATTGTCCACTGAGACCCCCTGTATCCAGGGCAACCCGGAGTACAAACGCACTTCCCCAAACGTGTAAGGGTCGTAGGAGGTACCGGAGAAGAGTGTAGACCAAGGGTGCCGAAACCGGTTTGGCTCAGTGGTAGAGCATCGGCCTGCGGACTGAAAGGTCCCGGGTTTGATTCCGGTCAAGGGCATGTACCTTGGTTGCGGGCACATCCCCAGTAGGGGGTGTGCAAGAGGCAGCTGATCGATGACTCTCTCTCATCGATGTTTCTAACTCTCTCTATCCCTCTCTCTTCCTCTCTGTAAAAAATCAATAAAATATATTAAAAAAAAAAAAAAAAAAAAGAGTGTAGGCCAAGGGAAAGCCTTAGAGCGGAGTGGGTGGGAGAAAAATAAAATTTACCTGTGAGGGGAGGCAGCAGGGTGAGCCTTGGGGAGGGCCCGGGAGCTCACCCTCGGGAGGTTTGGGGCTGAGAGGCGATAGGAAGGGTTGGGGGCGTTGAGGAGGCTGGTCTGGCGGGAGCAGCAGGTTTCTCTTAGGGGGAAACTAGAGGTTGAGGTCAGAGTGCTGGATGGGGCGGGTGGTGGGGTGCACAGCTCCTGGGAAGATTTCATCCTGCAGTTCTCTGAGGCTTTTGAGCGGGGGCTGACAGGACTGCATGATTTCAGATGCAATGAGGCCCGGCCAGCGTGGCTCGGTGGTTGAGTATCGACCTATTGAACCAGGAGGTCATGGATAGTTTCCAGGTCAGAGCACATGCCTGGTTGTGGGCTCAATCCCAGGTGTGGGGCGTGCAGGAGGCAGCCGATCAATGATTCTCTCTCATCATTGATGTTTCTACCTCTCACTCCCTCTCCCTTCCTCTCTGGAATTAATATCCTCCTATATAATCAGAAAGGAATATGCTAATTATCTGTTATGCCTGAGGCCTAACGTAAACTTCGCAAGGACCAGGTTAGGGATCTGCAGGAGGGTGGGGAACGAACTACAAGCAGGAGGCAGAGAGCGACAGGAGGGGGCAGGCAGCAAGCTATGAGGGGAAGGTGAGGAAGGGAGAGGAGTGGAGGGAGCTACAAGAGGGCAGCAGCCACCTACTGGCGCAGGGATTTGTGCGCAGGGCTACTAGTATATGTATAAAAGCTTGCAGTGAGGCTGTCCTTACACCAGGAAGGTCTCACACACACACACACACACACACACACACACACACAGCACAGGGAGTCTCCGGGCTCAAAGACTCAAGCCAAGGAAGCAGCCAGTGGCCTCACCCAGGGGGGCGGTGCTTGGAGATCCATGTCCAGGGCCTCCTGTCAGCAGGACGAGGCAACAAGAGTGAGCTCAGCCAAAGGGCTCCATCCGGCCCCTGTGGGCTAAATCCCACCCCTTCCCCCAAAGCTGCCCTTCCCAGAGAGCACTGCAGGGAGAGGGAGTGGAGGGAGGCCCCGCTGTCACCCCACACCCTTCCCCCATTCCAGGACACGACCAGACAGGTGGAGGGAGGAGGCCTGAGTCCATGCGTTTGCGCCCTCAGGGAGGCTGGCCAGTGGGAGGGGGGAGGGGGGTGACGGGCAAGGCCAGTGGGAGGGGGGAGGGGGGTGACGGGCATGGCCAGTGGGAGGGGGAGGGGGGAGACGGGCATGGCCAGTGGGAGGGGGAGGGGGTGACGGGCATGGCCAGGGGGAAGGGGAGGGGGGTGACGGGCATGGCCAGTGGGCGGGGGAGGGGAGTGACGGGCATGGCCAGTGGGAGGGGGGAGGGGGGGGACGGCATGGCCAGTGGGAGGGGGAGGGGGGAGACGGGCATGGCCAGTGGGCGGGGGGGAGGGGTGTGACAGGCATGGCCAGTGGGAGGGGGAGGGGGGAGACGGGCATGGCCAGTGGGAGGGGGAGGGGGGAGACGGGCATGGCCAGTGGGAGGGGGGAGGGGGGAGACGGGCATGGCCAGTGGGAGGGGGAGGGGGGTGACGGGCATGGCCAGTGGGAGGGGGGAGGGGGTGACGGGCATGGCCAGTGGGAGGGGGAGGGGGGTGACGGGCATGGCCAGTGGAAAGGGGAGGGGGGAGACGGGCATGGCCAGTGGGAGGGGGGGAAGGGGGGTGACGGGCATGGCCAGTGGGAGGGGGAGGGGGGTGACGGGCATGGCCAGTGGGAGGGGGAGGGGGTGACGGGCATGGCCAGGGGGAGGGGGAGGGGGGTGACGGGCACGGAGGTGGGGCCACGCGCAGGGCTCGCCCAGGAGCGGAGCGCAGCCCCGCCGGCCGCGCGGGGGCGCAGGGGGCACGGCGCTGGCGCAGCCCTGCTGCTCGGTAACCGTGCTAATCTGCGCACGTCCCGAGGGGCAGCCGGCGGCTCCGTCTCTAATCAGGTCGCTACTCCCATTTACAGGGTTTAATGTTCCGTCCTTCATGGTGGGGCCGCCCGCCAGCCCATCGCTGCTCCGAGGAGCTGCCGCTCTGTCTCCTGCGCTCCTCGCCCTCTGCCTCTGCTCACGGGTCTCACCTGGGCCCGGGGCCACAGGGCTCTCCCTTTGTCCTCCCTGGCCCTTCTGGGGAGACCATCCTAAAGCGCAAATCTGCCCCCACTGCAAGCTCCGCGCCAAGGCCCATCGGGCCGTGCTGGCCGCCCGCATGGCTCCACCTCTGCCTCCTCCGCAGGTGTCCGCTCGGTGTCCGCAGAGGCCACAGCCGCAGCCCCTCAGCCTCACTGCTGACGTCGTCGGGGCTGAGGCTGTGATGCGGGTGGGGTTGGGGGGCGGGGCTATGCCTTGTAGGATGACAAGCAGCAGCCCAAGGCTCCACCCCTCGTTGCAGGAGCATCCCTCTCCCCCGTGGTGACAGCCAAAGCTGTCAGATACTGCCACTGAGTCACCCCCAACCCCAGTGGAGAGCCACTGGTCCATGGGAGTCGAGGAAAGGGTGGGGACCACCTGCTCACAAGCTAGGCAGACCCGAGAGCTGCACAGCACTGGGCAAGTCTTTTTGTTTTATTTTATTTTTGATTTATTGATTTCAGAGAGAGAGGAACGGAGGGAGGGAGAGAGAGAGAGAAACATTGATTGATGCATTCATTGGTTGGTTCTGGTATGTGCCTTGACTAGGAATCGAACCTGCAACCTTGTCGTATTGGGATGGCGCTCTAACCAATGAGCTACCCTTCCCGGGTCCGGCAAGTCACCTGAAATGAAGACCAAATGGTGCCTGTCTTACTGCACCGGGCGGTTGTCCACGAGGCGGTCCATGAGGATCAGCTGCCTGGGCAGCCCGTGAGAGCCGCCTGGGCGGGTGGTGCCGCTTTGTTCCATCTTTTGGCGTCACCCCTTCCTCTCTTCTTCACCAGCAAACACCAGTCCGCTCTGCAGATTCAGCTCCCACATCCGTTCCTCCAGGAAGCCCCCCGGAACCGCCCCCAGCCCTGGCCGCGTCTCCTCCCCCCAGCGCCGCCCTCATTGCCCCTCATCGCACTGAGGCTGTGTGTCTAAGAGCCGCCCCTGCCCCTGTCTGTGAGGTCTCTAACCCGGCCCCCCACCCATCCTGGCTTCTGTGTTGGGTAGGAACGCGTGTGCCGGCGTGGACACAGGCTGTTGCAATTTCATCTGACCTGCCGAGGGTGAGCGCCTATGTGTCTGTCCTGGTTTAGGTGTAGTGAGCTGTTGTCATCGCACAGAGTGACACCGAGTGCTTGACCCCATCAGTTCAAGGCAGTGCCCCACTCCAGGCCTCCGGCGTGATCTCTGCAGCAGACAGAGTTAGCTGACTGCTGGAGCCTCAGTTTTCCCATCCATACCATGGGGATGGCCACAGCTACCTCCCACGGTCACTTTAAGGATGGAGGTGATGCGGTGACTGCGGTTTGCCCGTGCGTGACACAGGCACGCATCAGGCAGGAGGTGTGCAGACCTGGAGGAAAAGGATTCAGGGAGCTATTTAAAAATATATATAATTTGTTTGTTTTTAATGTATTTGTATTGATTTCAGAGAGGCAGGGAGAGGGAGATAGATAGAAACATCAATGAAGGGAGAGACTCATTGATCAGCTGCCCCCTGCACGCCCCACACTGGGGATGGAGCCTGCAACTCGGGCACGCGCCCTGACCGGGAATCGAACCACAGGCTCCTGGTTCATAGGTCGCCGCTCAACCGCTGAGCCAGGCTGGCTGGGCTCTTTTTATTTATTTTTTTAATTTTTATTATGAACTATTGAAGAGCAGCCAGTGGTGGCGGCGGGTGGCTTGTGTTGTCACACCTGGTAGAGTTCCCTCTCCTTTGTTTGTGATCTTAATCTAGGAGATGGATGGGCCCCATGGCTTATTTTTTTCTGTGGAGACGTACAGAGAGGTCTCCTTGTCCACGAAGACACGAGCAGAGGAAAGCCACTCACGACCCGGTAGCCGGCCTCGAGCCCAGGCTCCAGGAAGGATTAATTGATAACAAGGGTCATTAATCCCCGGAGCAGGATGCCACCAGCACAGATATTAGAATTTCAATTACTGGCGGCTCCTTGTCTATTAGAGCCCCCTGCTTCTACAAGGCAGTGTTTAACTGCTCGGGCCCCCGTTCCCATCAGCTGCTGACCCCCAGGACTCACTGCCTGTGCCCATCTCGGTGTGTGTGTCTGTGTGTGTGTGTGTGTGTGTGTGTGTGTGTGAGAGAGAGAGAGAGAGAGAGAGAAAGAGAGAGAGAGAGAGAGGAGACCCCTCAGCTAGATCGCAGAGTCCTTAGGGTAGGAAGCCGTACTCTGTACTTCGCTGGAGCTTCCACAATTAAAATGCCTTTGTAAAGGATTCCCTCATCACCGTCCCTCTCGCAACAAAGAGAAGTTTTAAAATGGCACACGCTCACTGTAGAAAAATCCTGACAAGCCATGAGAAACTAAAACCATCTCCCATGGCCCCCTCGACCCAGAAAGACCCAGTGCTCACATCTCCCCAGGGTTCTTCTCTGTTTGTTTATTATTATTATTTATAATCCTTGCTTGAGGACATGCTTTAACATTTTTTGAAAGAGAGAGAGAAGCATCGATGTGAGAGAGGAACATGGATCGGTTGCCTACTGCCTGCACCCCAGGGATCTGGGGGTGCCCTAACCCACCACCTATGGGTGTGCAGGACGACACTCCAATCGGCTGAGCCACCCGGCCAGGGCTTCTTCGTTCATTTCTTAAATCCAGCCAAGGAGATGTGAACGCCCGCAAACTGTTCAGAAAGAGGTGGACTATGAAAGCGAAAGTGCTCTGTTTTCCTTCTCTCCTCCCCTCTCTCCAGAGGGTAACTCCTGTTCATTGTTCCATCTGAGCCTGTCCAGCTTCTGCCCAGGCCTTTGTAGACATGCGTGTGTGTATATAGAGAGATCTATGTATAGAACCTTTTAAAATATTTTTTTATTGATTTCAGAGAAGGGAGAGGGAGAGAGAGAGAGAAACATCAATGATGAGAATTATTGATTGGCTGCCTCCTGCACGCCCCCCACTGAGGATAGAGTCTGCAACCCAGGCACGTGCCCTTGACCGGAATCGAACCCAGGACCTTTCAGTCCACAGGCCCATGCTCTATCCACTGAGCCAAACCAGCTAGGGCGATGTGTAGTATTTTTGTTAAAAAAACAAACAAACAAAAAAAACCCACAACACCATAGATAGGATCATGCAATATATATGTATTTTTTTTATTTGCCTTTCAATCCCGCCCGCGCCCCCTCCCCCCCCAATCTGACAATATGTCTTGCAGAACCTTTCTGTCCTGACCCATTTAGACGGTCCTTACTCTCGGTGACAACTGGCTGACATTCCGTTATATCAACAAGCCGCGGCATGGAGACCCCCTCCCCCATGCCTGGGCACTCAGGTTGTCTCCAGTCTGTCAGGAATACCAAGTGGCCACCTCCCTCCACATGTGTGAGTGCTTTTGTGGGAAAGAGTCAGGGGAGTGAAACTGTGGAGTTACGTGATTCCGAGTTGGATAGAGATGGTCAAGTTCCTCTCCAAAAAGGCTGCAATGAATTATCCTCCTCTTTATAGAGCATGGGAAAATTCTGCTCCCCGGAGCCCTGCCAACACTGGGAATGATCAATCTTTTACTCTGTGGGGCGGGGGCGGGGGCGGGGGTAGGGAGGAGCGGTCAGTTCTGTGGTGAACATGGCCGGTTGTCGCCGTCTGCCTTCCCCCGAGGGCTGTGGAGCGAGGCCTCTTTTCCTGTGTCCGTGGGCCACCGGCCTTCTTCCTGTATGAGTCGGATGCAGGCATTTCTTACATGTATGTGCCGTCTCGTGGTAACCTGCCGTGTTCCTCCGTGGTCCGTCCAGAGCGTCTGCCGAAGGCGGCACACACTTGTGCGTCCTTCCTAAGGTCCCCACCGTGTGCCCCGCAACCCTCTTCCATCAGCTCCTCATTGTGGGGCGCTCCGGCCGGTCCCCGTCCTCCTTCTGCTTTTGCAGAAACCGCCGGGAATGTATTGATGTCCCAGCGGCACATGGAACGCTGATGTATTGCCTCGGGGTGAATGCCTGGGAGTGGACGGCCGGTCAAAGGTCAGTGCACGTTAAGGCCGTCGCTGCTTTTGCCAAAGTGCTCTCCGGGCAGCTGGCCGGCAGCCTTACGCTCCCACCGGCACTTCACCGGAGTGTCCCCGACCGGACATGGCCAGATGTCCCCAGGAGGGTGCAGTCCTCCATGCTGAGACCCTCTTCCTTCCATACGGAATGGATTGGATGCCCAGGCAGCCACAGGTACACATGCCCTTTGCCCGCTCCTAGGGTCTGACTCAGTGGTGCTCAGACCTGAGTGTTCCATGCGTAATACCGTATATACTCTACTGGACGGGCAGGGATTTTCAAGGGGAAGCTGATTCCATCCATGTTTGCCTCACGCGCTGGCGTGAGAACCAGCCCCTCTCTGCAGTGTAGCTGCACAGGCCCCGGGGCAGCCCTGCGGGGTCACAAAGGCCTTCCCCGCACAGAGTCTGTGTCGCCCGGACTTCTCCCATGAAGCCGATGACGCTGACGGCCACTTCTGAACCCAGGGCCCAGCGTCCGGCCCCCTCACTGCATCCTCAGGCCGACATGGGGAGGCGGGCGCTCTGACTCCCCCGTTTCGAGAGGAGACACTGAGGATCCCAGGCTAAGTAATGTGCCCCACAGAACAAGCCTCGTAAGTGGTGCTTCCCAATAGGAGGTGTGCCCTGGCCGGTGCGGCTCAGTTGGTTGGGCGTCGTCTTGTGTTGGGCGTTCGATTCCTGGTTGGGGCACATGCCCAGGTTGCGGACTCGGTTTCCTGCAAAGGGGCGAACAGGAGGCAGTCGGTCGATGTTTGTTCTCACATGGATGTTTCTCTCTCTCTCTCCCTCTCCCTTTCTCTAAAAAATCAATAAAAATATTTTTAGAAAGAAAACAAGTGTGCTCCAGCAGAGCAAGGGGGTGTCTGGAGTCAGCTCTTGTGAGGTTCATTTCTGCCTTCCTGGTTGCAGGTCACATCGGCGAAAGGCCCCAGAGGCCGCCGCCGTGGTCCTTGCCCTGTGTGTGCGGGGGCAGAGGTGGGCACAGCAGGGGCTGTGGGCAGCGTGAGCACTTGGTCTTTGCTGGCGTGGAGGCAGCCATGCCTTGAGGCAGGGCACTGGGCCCACAAACTCCACAAGTGCCATCCCCGGAGTCCGGAGTCCGGGTGTCGGAGGGGGTTCCTGGCGGGTGTCCGCCTGCAGGCTTGCCGTTCAGCGTCCGGGAGTGACCTCCCCTTGTGACTGAAAGAGTGAATTACCTTTTCCGACGGGGGAAACCACCCCTGCCCTCTGCCCTCCCGTCCAGGCAGACTCTTGACCCTCGTAAGTAAGGGTGAAGCCCTTTGAGCTTCTTGCAGGCGGTGTGCCGACAGAGCCAAGGGCGTGGTCAGATTAGCCGGGACTTCCCTGTTCCGACCAAAGGAACCGATGAGAACCTTTTCTGTCCTCGGAAATGGTAGGACGCTGTGAAGCTGCCCACTGTTATGCCCCTCGGTGATGATAACAAGTTCTTCCAACGTCACATAACAACGTGCAAGCAAGTCCCTCCACAGCCTGGGTGTCGGTGGCCCTGCACCCATTTTGCTGTTGGGTAGACTGAGGCCAAGCTGGACCAGGGGCCTGGCTTACCTTCCCTGGGCAGGGAACCCTGTCTGGGGGCCCGCAGAAAGCAGGGGTCTTGTTTCCCATGCGTTCAGTCTGAAGTTCCAGCTTCAGCGGAACCCCTCCCTCCCCTGCCAGGTGTGTGTTGGGGGATACCAGTCTCACAGTAATTTTGCAGTCAATTTATTTATGTATTATGTTTCTTGGTTAACTCTCACCTGAGGATATTTTCCCACTGATTTTTATTTTATTTTATTTTATTTTTGTATTCAATTATTATCTGTGTACATATTTTAACATTGCCTCCCACTGAGTTTTAGAGAGAGGGGAAGGGAGAGGGAGAGACATTGAGAGAAACATCGATGGGAGAGAGACACATCCGGGGCTCGAGCCTGCAACCCAGGTACATGCCCTTGATTGGAATCGGACCCGTGACCCTTCAGTCTGCAGGGCCCACGTTCTATCCACTGGGCCATATCCGCTTAGGGCTCCTGCGGTCAATTTAGAAAAAAATGCTTCATTTGTAGTTTTCTGTAGGATTTTTCAAAAGACATTAGCACATCAAAGCCTCGGAGAAGTCCTGCTGCCCAGGCATCTTTTCGTTGAGATCAAGCAGGTATTTCTAAAACATACGTGCCCACGGACTCCTGCTGTCATGTCCTCGCGTCTGGGAAGCCTGTGTTTGAGGCGTGTAAGGGGCCTGGCTGTCCCGGACCCTTGGCAGAAAGGCCCTGGAACCAGGCAGAAGGAGGTCGAGGACACTTTGTTCCCGGGGGACGGGATAACAGGACCGCTTCTGGGGAATCTGCTCCCCCTTTAACCAATGCCCTGTGTCTGTGAATTGGAAGGCCCCCAGACCCCCAAGATGCCCTGGCCCACCCCGGGTCAGGCCCAGTGTCCGCACTGGCATAAGCCAGTATCTGCCGGCCGGGGCACAGTTGTTGCCTGGCCTTTAAGTGATGGGCATGTGCCCTCAGGTTTAAACTGAGAAAGGTGCTAAGAAGGGGATGGAGTTGGAGCCGGGAAAACAAGAATCGGGGGAGCAGAACAGGACTAAGGTCGTGGGGAGCCCGAGACACGCCTTGAGGTCACGTCAGACTGGTGACGCTGGTGTGACAGGAGCCAGAGGTCACCGATATCCAGGCAGATGGTAGCATGGATGTCTGTGTGTCCGTGTGTCCACACGCCTCCTTCTGCAGTCCTCCCAGGCAGCTCGCTGGGCCCTGAGAAATGCAGCCAGGTGACATGAACGGGAAGGAAGGGAATGGGGGAGGCGGGACAGACAGAGGAAGAGACAGAAGACGGAGACAGGAATGAGGCTGGGGCAAGGACAATGAACAAAGCGTCCTCGGCATTCGCTGTCTTGGATCCCGCCACCTGCTGGCTCTCACACGTTAGGTATCTGCTTGCCTGTGGCTGGCTACAGTGTATTGAGCACCTACTGTGTGCTGCTTCCTGTGCTAAGCACATTGTGTGCAAGAAGGAGATGAGGCGCATTGTATGTTTTCTCCAGCGGAGAAGGCGTTTCATTTTCAGGACAGAGTTGAAGAACCAAGAGACCCAAAGGCTAAGCAGTTGGCCCAGGTGGCACAGCAAGTAGGGACAGCTGGGGTTTGAACTGGGGACTTGGTGGTGCCCAAGGCTGCTCTCTTGATCCTGTGCTGTCCTGCCCGAGCCACGTGCACAGACAGATGATCCCTCCCCCCTCTGTGTAATTTCACGGAGTTAGATGACATCCACAGAGAAAAGGGCACGGCCCTGGCTGGTGTTGCTCAGTGGTCAGAGCGTCGGCCCACACAGGGAAGAGTCTCGAGTTTGATTCCCGGTCAAGGTCATGTACCTGGGTCATGGGTTTGCTCTCCACCTCCGGTCGCAGTGTGTGTGGGAGAAAACCAATTGATGTGTCTCTTTCTTTTTCTCTTTCCCCTTCTTTTTTCTCTCTCCCTTTCATTCTTTCTGAAAGAGCAATGGAAGGAAAAGAGAAAGGGCTGTCTCTTGTCTGCGGCTGTCCCGAGTTTGTGTCCGTTGCTCTGTGGTGTTCCATCGTAGGAGCTTGTGGCGCCCTCCCTTTCTCCCGGTGATGGGCACGGAGGTCACTTCCAGATGCTGGCAGCATGGCCGTGACACATCGTTACATGTCTGTGAGAGCACGTGGGTGAGGGTTTCTCTGGCCCGGACAGCGTGGCTCAGCGATTGAGCATCGACCTATGAACCAGGAGGTCACGGGTCAGAGCACATGCCCAGGCTCTGGCTCAAGCCCCAGTGGGGGGCATACAGGAGGCAGCCAATCAGTGATACTCAGCGTTATGAAAATTATAGAAGGGGTACACATATGTCAAAAGTTTGGGAAACACTGGCCCTAGAACATAGCCTTAGAGTGGGGTTGCTGGACCACAGACTGTGCATACCTTCAACTTTTCTAGCTCAGTGGTAGTACAGGGCTCCTGTCCCCCACATTCTCCCCAGCACTGTTTCTGTCCCCTTTCTTTTACTCACCGTGATCATCTACCATCTCCGTCCTTCATCACTCTGCCCCAGAATTTGCAAAGGCGAGCGAAAAAGGCTTATCGTGGACCATGGCTGTACATACAGCAGACCCCATAGTTACTGAACCAGAATCACCCAGGCAGCAGCCCAGGAGTCCGTGTGTTTCACAGTCCCCCCTCATGGTGCGATAACTGACCCTGCCTGGGGACCACTTGACCAAGAGCCTGGACACAACTGCTAAGTGCCGGGGTTCTTCGCTCAAACCAAATCAACAGGCACCATCCTTTATAATAAAAAGCTAATATGCAAATTGACTGAATGGCCGAACGACCGGTCACTATGACGTGCACTGACCACCAGGAGGTAGACGCTCAATGCAGGAGCTGCCCCCCTGGTGGTCAGTGAGCTCCCACAGGTGGTGCCACTCAGCCAGAAGCCAGGCTCAGGGCTGGCGAGCTTAGCGGCGGTGGCGGGAGCCTCTCCTGGTTCTGCGGCAGTGCTAAGGATGTCCAACTGATCAGCTGCCTCCTGCATGTGGGAAGCAGGTCTAAGCTGTCAGTTGGACATCCCCTGAGGGCTCCCAGAATGCAAAAGGGTGCAGGCTGGGCTAAGAGACACCCCCCCAAGTGCACAAATTTTGTGCACTGCACCTCTAGTATAAAAGATACAATTGGAGCAGAACCTGGTTGGCTCATTGGATAGAGCGTCGGCTTGCAGACTGAAAGGTCCCGGGTTCGATTCCGGTCAGGGGCATGTACCTTGGTTGCGGGCACATCCCCAGTAGGGGGTGTGCAGGAGGCAGCTGATTGATGATTCTCTCTCATCGATGTTTCTGGCTCTCTATCCTTCTCTCTTCCTCTCTGTAAAAAAAATCAATAAAATATATATATATTTTAAAAAGATACAATTGGAGCAGGAAGTTGGAGTGGAGGATCCCAAAGAATGGGCTGGCTCTTCACCACACCCACTCTTCTTCCTCCTGCAACAGAGCTAGACTACATTTCCCAGCCTCCTTTGCATGCAGGTATAGCCATGTGACCGAGCTCTGGCCAATGAATGTGAGTGGAAGTGATGATGGGCATTTCCAGATGTGTCCCATAAAACACAACCCCATCTGTAAGCTGAATGCAGAGGATGCTGAGGCTCAGAGGTGAACCGAGTCCAAAGCTGGAAGAGACTGGGTTGTCCAGGTGATCGTGTGGAAGGAAGGCTGCCCGCCAACCAGCACCACCCATTGGGACTTCACATAGCCATAGCTGCCTGCCGTATCGAGTCAGAGATATTTGTTACAGCAGCGGGCATTGCCTCGGCGGACCCCCGGGTACCTCCATGGGATCTTGGTCCTCTGGGAGGCCCACGTGGAAGAACACAAGTGCAGATAAAAGGGTGCCCCACGTGCAGTCACAAGCCCTCGACTTCAGATCTCTGTTCCCTCACAGCAGGGAGGCGAGAGGACCCACCTTCCTCGGCGTCCGTGTGGACTTAATGAGATAATATATTTGGAGAGCACTTCAGGCGTGCGTTATATTTAGTTATTGATACTGCGTTTCTGCGTGTGTTGCTTTCACTGCATCGGCAGCCAAGCTTCTCTCCAGTGGCCACTCCGGAGAGGCTGGAGGAGCATTAACGCAGTAAATCTCAGCCCCCGGCTCCCTCTCCAGGCCGGGCTGGGCGCAGTCCCCAGGGCCGCTGACCCCAAGCAGAATGCCGAGGCTGCGTTCCGGTGGCTATTTTAAGCCGGCCACGGCCCAGGACCCCACTCTCCCAGTAAGACATGTGCGTGGTTCCCTGTTCTTTAATTTCCTTTTGATTAAAAAAAACACACACACACATCCAGCCTATCTGAAAAATAGCGGTGCCCTCTCCTCATGCCAAGAGATGAGAATTAAAAAAAAAAAAAAAAAAAGACAAATATGCTTTCTAGCCCTTCAGAGTCACGGGGACCACTTAGGGCTGTTTGCTGTGAGAGTTGTGTGCGTTTTCTGGTGAGTGATGGAGGTCTGGGGATCGGATTTTAATAGACTGGCACTTGGAATGGCTTGGCTCTCCGGGCTGTAGAAAGAGGCAGGCTTACGTTTTTCTGAAACATGTGGCGGAGGTCGCAGCCTTCGGACGCGCTGACTTGTCGGATGGCTGAAGGGGAGAGAAGAGGGGACAGTCTCTGCTTCCTCCTGGCCCCATGTTGTGACCCGGACACCTTTATCTCCTCTCACGTCCCTCCTCTCACTCAGTCTACCTCCAAGGTATTCCCGTGCCCATTCCTAGCACCTAGTAGGGCAGACAGTTTTCTATCTTGCAAGCACTCCAGGAGCTCCTACTGTGTGCTGGGCCCTGAGCACACTGTGCTGGGCCTGACGCCCTGTTTTCAGCTCTGAGCCACATCAGCCTTTCTAACTGGGATTCAGTCCATGGACCCCCTTTCCCCTCTCAGACCAACACAGAGAAAGCCTGGGCCCAGGCGTCAGGATCCCAGCCCTGCCATTTCCCTCGGTGCCCGAAATGCATATTACTCTCCGAGGGTCAGCACGACCAAGAGTCACAGATCAGTTGCCTTAAAACAACAGCCCTGTATTCTCTCCTAGTTCGGGAGGCCGCAGCCTGACATGGGGCTCAGTTGGTGGTTCCTCCCCAGGCCGGGAGGAAGACTCTGTCCCGGCCTCTCTCCGAATTTTGGGGGGCTCCCACCCGTCCCTGGGGTCCCCTGGCCTGTCGTCACATCACTTCAACCTCTGCCTCCTTGGTCCCATCGCCTTCCCCTCGTCCGTCTCTGTGTCTCCTCTTCTTAGAAGAACACCAGCCGTGGGAGTTAGCGTCCACTCTTCACCCAGGACGAGCCCAGCGTGAGATCCTTAACTAAGGACGTCTGTAAAGGTCCTGTTTCCAGACAAGGCCACATTCCGAGGTTCCGCGTGGCCATGGATTTTGGGGGGGACATTACTAAACCCACTACAGCCCCCTCCCCACCTCCCAAATTCACCTCCATCCCACAGGCAATATATATATACACTCACCCCGTCCCAACGTGTGGCAGTGGAGGGCTGGCCAGGGGAGCACAGGGGTGATTTTAGAACCTCCCGCACAGTGCCATGTGGACAGTGAGAGAAGGCGCGGGCAGGCTTAGGCCGGCGCCAGGCTGAGGAAGAGAGGATGAATGGGTGAGGGTAGTAGCAGTGTTTACGATGATGATGATGATGATGTACGACTGGGTAGATTTTCCTCAGGCGCCGCTTTCTTATCACTCTCTCCCTAAAACACCAACAAGGGATTCCCGTTCCCCCAGAACAATGCCTGAGCTCGGTCTGTTCGCGGGTAAGGGCTTTGCAACCAGTCCGCCATCCGAATTTCCTCTCTCTCTCTCTCTCTCTCTTTCTCCTCGTCTCGGAGCCAACCTGGCACCAGGACTCACTCCTACCCACATCCCACCTCGCTGAGCGGTGCCTCCCGAAGCTTCCCCACGTGAAGTCTGCCCCCCAGCGCGCCCACACGCCCAGGCCGGTGCTCACTGAGGGCCGCTGACTCCCACCGGCTCCTTCTTCCCGAGTGTTCATCTGTCCGCGCCTCCCTAGACCGGAGCTCCTGGCGGGCAGGACGCCGCTCCGGCCCGAGGGGCCTCGAGCCGCGAGGAAAGCCCCCGGCCCTGGTCTCACAGCGCTCGCTGCCCCTTTGGCAAGAACCGTAACGTCTCTGCCCGCCGGTTTCTGGATGTCTAGAGTAAGGGTCACTAAGGGTCACTCTAGCTCCCTGCTAGGGTTCTTGGGTGCAGGGGGTTTGAGCAGAGCAACACAGTGAAGTACCTGGGATACCAGGGGGGGCAGTCAGGAGGTTCCTCTCCTCAGCTGGGGTTGCCCACTGCACCGGGCACATAATGGGTGAGCCCTGGAGGGGAAAGGGTGCATTCTGGCACAAATTAAGGCTTAAAGGATTAGCCTGCATGACAGCAGCAGCGAGTTATGATGGACAGGCGCGGTGCCAGTGCTTTCCTTGCGTTCCTCTTTAACCTCCTGCTTCTACCCTGTTTCCTCGAAAATAAGACAGTGTCTTATATTAATTTTTGCTCCCAAAGATGCGCTAGGCCTTATTTTCGGGGGATGTCTTATTTTTCCATGAAGAAGAATACGGTACACATTTATTGTTAAAGGAAAAATAAAGGAAATGTATTACCTGTATACGGTACGGTAGTACGGTAGTTGTCAACACAAACCAGACGAACTGTGAATCCTACAGGATCAAGAATTTACTCACTTATTCAATGACAATCATGTCATCATCTTCTGGAACATCATCCTCACAATCCAATTCCTGAATTTCCTGGTGAATTTCTTGTGACTCCATTTCTTTCAGAATCAGTGGACCAAATCTCTCATGGTTAGCCTGGGGGGGCCTTATTTTCGGGGGGATGCCTTCTATTTCACTCAGAAGGAAACCTGTAAGTAGGTCTTATTTTCGGGGAAACACGGTATGTCACGTGCCACAACCCTAAGGCCCTGCCCTGCTCGCCAATGGAGGCGGCCCTGGGAAAGACCCAATGGGGCCTCTCCCATCCCATATCCCCTCCATCCTGCAAAGTCCTCTGGCTGCCTCCCCCTGCCCCGCAAAGGTCCTTCCCTGCCCCCACCCCCAGTGCACCCGGGGAAGGTGCCAGACCTGGGACTCAGGGCTACGGGGGGAGAGAGGCCGAGAGGAAAGGGAGTGCCGAAGCCCCGCTCTGGGTGAGGACCGCCCCAACCTTATGGAGTCCCCGTGTCCTCTGCTCCTCGGGCTCTGTCATTGCACAGAGTGCTTTCCGTGCCGGGCCAGGGAAGTCTGCCTGGCGCTCTGGCGAGCAGGGAGCTTGCCAGCCTCGGTTCCCCACTTGGAATGTGGGCGGGGCTGCTTCCTAAAACAATCCCAGCTGCCCGCCAGGTGGGTGCCAGAGTCCTCCCTGGGAAACAGGCGTTTTCACAGCCGCCCGCGGGAGACAGCCACACGCTGCTGCCCACGGCGCACCGAGGTCAGCGACGGGGAGCACAGGCCACCCAGGCCCGCGGGAGGGATGGCTGGGACAGGCGGGGCTTTTGGCATCCTTCAGACACATCGTCAGGCGGCCTCCTGGGAGCCAGCCGGAGCCCCGGCCTGCGGATAACCGGCCCCGCATTCATATCGATGGTTGGCCGTGTTTGCACACTTTGCACAAAATGGCCCGACAGCAGGCCGTGTACGGCGCGCGCAAAGGAAAATGACCGCCTTCGGTTTGAACAGCTCCCCCTCCCCGGGCAGCTCGGGGGTCTGGTTTAGCGAATGCTTCACACTGTTCCTCGGAAGGTGGGTCGCTCCCTGCTTGCAGGACAATCCGGGGAGTTAGTGGCCGTGAAGCGTGCAGCGCCGGGAGAAGCATCCATCTGGGCGTGAGCCCCCGCTCTCCGAGCTGCCCTGAGCCCATCCCGCTGTACCTTTGTGGGAACTGGGGAGGGGTGCCCGCTGTTTTTAGGTGAACTTGCTAATTCTCGCGGGTCCTGTTCATTGGTTTTGTAGGATGTCCCTCTATTGGGGTCTGTCTGATGTCTTTCTCATGATGAGCCTGAGGTTTCAGGGAGGAAGACTTAGAGGTCAAGTACATTCTAGTCACATCATATCACATCCCATCACATCACCAGTACATGCCGCCAGCCTGATCCGCCCTGTGGGTGTTGACCTGAGCACCTGGCTGAGGTGGGGTCTGTCAGGCTGCCCTGTGTAACGTTTCCCCCGCTAAGGGTGAGTTTTTATAACGGACAGTGCTAAGTAGGGAATCTTTTTGGCTGGGGAATCTCCCTGCGTGTCCGCTGTCTAACACCTTGTGTGGAATCCCAGCTGACAAGACCCCAGCCAGGGGCGGGCTGCACGAGGGCCCACCCCTGGGGATTGGTGCTCGGCGCTCGCTGTCCTGACATATTCCATTGTCTTCTCTTGGGATTGGTGTGTGAGTGAAAGTGGACGGAAAACGCCACCTGCACCGGGGCTTGGAGCCTCGGCCGTGGGGTCTAGCTGCTGTTGCCTTCCCAGCTCCCCGTCTCTGTGCCGTGTCCCCACCCCCCGTGGCTCCCTCTGACGGAGCTCCTGGGTGGTGGGGGCCGGCAGGGCTGTGCGCAGCTGCAATGGGTGTGGGGAGAGCTGGGGCAACCTGTGCCCCTCCCCCCAGCAGGTATGGCCCAGAACTCAGCCCCCGCCAGACCTTCTCCCCAGGACGGCTCCCCTCTGCCCGTTCCCCAGCCCTGCCCCGTAACTGCTGCCACCCCCATCCCCGGCAGGGGCCTGCGGCAGGAGAGCTGGGGTTCGAGTGCTGCCTTGCAAACCTGCAGGTCATGATGCTGACCACCCACATCGCAGACTGGCAGTGCCATGGTGCATTCAGCGGGCAACTCAGTGAGCTCAACCCTTGTGCCCACGCCAGTTCCCGGGTCCCAGACAGAGGCTGCACCCCCCCCCCCCCCCGGCCTGGATAGGGTGGTAGGCCTGTGGGAAGGAGGGTGGCTGGCTCAGTTTCCCCCCCAGGGCACGGAACAGGGGTCTGGTGGCTGGTGGGAGGGAGAGCCCCGCAGCCAGGGGGGCAACCTGAGCGAGCCACGTCACAGGCAGGGCCCTGGGCGTCCTGGGGCGTTTGCGCCTGCCCCCCAAATGGCCCCATGCCCAAGAGCATGGCGTTAAATAACAGATAAAAACATGGACGAGGGAAGACACTATAGAAGCATTTTTTATATTTTAATACTTTTTAAAAAAAATAGATATTTTAGTATTTTTAGCAGGATTGCTCCTCCCTTTTGAACAGGGACCCCCTTTCATTTTGCCCCGGGCACCCCATATTATAGAGCCACATGCTATATGCCCTCACTGCTCCTGGCACCCTCACCCACACGCACCCTGACTCTCCCCGAGGCCCCTTCATGCTGCGGGATGGAGGTGAGGCCCCGGGTGGGCACCCTGGCAGGTCAGGCCAGCTCTGACCCAAGGGCAGAGATGCACCCAGCAGACTCGGCGCATCTGGGCCATCCCAGCCCGACGCCGTCGAGGAGTGGAAACCTGGAGAAACTGAGGCACAGGGGGGAAGAAAGACTTAACTTCCCCCGCCCACAGCATGGCAGCCAGGGTGAACTAGGGTTTCTCCCAGCTCACCCCGAAGTTGGCTGACAGCTGTGGGGTGTCTGAGGCCACCCTGAGACAGAGGTGAGAGGCTGTGTGAGGAGGAGGAGGAGGACGGAGCCGGGGTCAAGTTCGGCCGGGCCACCTCAGGCCAGCGCCCCCTCCCCTCAGAGCCTCCACGTGCTCATCTGTCCAATGGGAGTGGAGACTGAGGTCCCAGGACTCGGCTCGGCCAAGGTCGCGCGGGTGGGAGCGGTGGCTGGTGTCTCAGGGCTCCCGAGCCCGGCCTGGGAACGGGGTGTCACCACCCACAGCCACCAAGTTCAAGGCCCGCTTCATGGACGTGCCTCCTTCAGGTTCACGGTCGGGTACATGTCAGTCTGTCCACTTGGGGTGCGTGTGGGTGAGGGTGCTAGGAGCAGTAAGGGCATATAACATTGGCTATATAGTATGTGGTGCCCAGGGCGAAAATGAAATGGGTGTCCCTGCCGGTTCGAGGCTATGAGCTCCCAGGGGGCCAAGTCCAGGCCCGTGTGAGGGCCCCCCCTCCCAGCCCCCCCCCCCCCCCACCGGAGTCTCAGGAAAGCCTTGACCGGGAGGGAGGGAGGTGCAGGGGCCGCCTGGCCCGGAGCAGGCTCCTCCGCGTCAACTCCATAAACTGCGAAGGCGACAAAGCCCTTTCTGTGTCCGGGGAGGGGGAGATACAGTTTGCAAATGATCTCATTACCCCGCAACCATGAGCAGGGTTCTGCCGGGCCTTCTAACAAGTGGCCGTAAAACGTTTTATGGGCCCCTCCGCGCCCCCCCCCCCGCCCCCCCGCCCTGTAATGTGCTCTGTTTGGGGTCGGACTCCTCCTTTCCCTCTTTCCCTTCGCTTTCTCCTTGCACTTTCTCTCATGTTAATTATATTAGTTGCCATGGAAACGGTGATGTCATTGGCACGGGAGCAGCGCTCAATGACATCCAAAAGCACAGTTTATAGCATGGCTGGAAATGTATTCCATGGCGCGCAGCCTCGAGGGGGGCGATACGGCGATTACATCGCGGGCACCATCTGGGCACGAGGGTGGGAGGCGGGAGGAAAGCAGCCGGCTGGCGGGGTGCTCCCAGAACCCCAGGTCCCGGGGGACGGGGCATTCTATCTGGACCCCGCGGAGGACACCAGGGCACCACCAGGACCCGTCTCTTGGCTTTTACTGACTCCCACTGCCTCCGAGCACCGTGCCCCACGTTTGTCCCCGATTTGGGGTTTCAGAATCTTGCGGAAAGGGGCACTTATACACGCTTACTACAGGTGTGTGTGTGTGTATGCACGCGTGCATGTGTTTGATGCACCCAGCCCATGCTGTTGTATGAAAATGTGCCCGGCAGCACGCAGTGCATGCAGGTTCACACACAGGCCTCACATGCATGCGCATGTACACGCACACGCACATGCACACGCACACGTGCCCATCTGTGCTTCATTCTGGAGGCGGCGGTTGCATCTACCTTAGTGATGTCTGCGCCATGGCTGACTCCTTAGTGAGTTGCCCCTGAGGGAGCTCTGGGCGGGGACAGGGCAGTGGGTAAAGGCAGTGGGTGTGCTGGGAGCCGGAGGCCCTGGGCACCTCCTGGCAGGGGGTGTGCAGGGGTGGCCCCAATGCAGCCCCCGCGGGGCCCCGGTTGTTCTGTGGGAGGCCTGCGTGTCCGGATCTGACGTCAGGCAGACAGAGCCCTGGGGAGGGCCAGTCAGCACCCCCCCTCCCTCGCCGGGGACTGAAGGTGTGCGTCCGTTCCTTCACTGAGCAGCACCTTGAGTTTGCTGAGGGAGCCCAGCAAACAGCCCGCAGAACTAGGGGGCCCCAGCGCTCCTCATGGGCTCTGACCCTGTGTCTGAGCTCAGGACAACGGCCCCAGCACGGCCACTCCGAGGAGAGGGCATGTGTGTGGAAGGCAGGGGGCTGGGCGTAACTGGACGAAAAGCTCCCTGTCAGCACCTTCAATGAAATAGGCAAATTATTGGCCCCAGAACCCACTTCTGCAGGTTCAAGGCTGGAAACTTCCAGCACTGCCTGCCCTAGGACCTCAAATGGTGACATCCTGTCTCTTTCTCTCTCTCTCTCAGTCTGTCCTGTCACTTCTGATTCAGTCTCTCTCAGTCTGTCCTCTCCCATTTCTGATTCAATCTCCTGGTGCCAATGAGGCTGCTGGGAGTCGCATCTGGTTGAACTTTTAAGTTCATTTTGTTCCAACAAATGTCATTGGACCAAGTTAAGGCCGATGCCCATCCATGAGCCAATGACTAGGGTGGGGGCGTGGCTTCTTCCGATTGGTTAGGAGGCCTGGGTCATGTGGCCACCCGGAGCCCCTTAAGAGAGGGCGGCTGGACCATATGGGCCCAGATGGGGGCAGGGGAACTGGAGTTGGGCAGGCAGAACCCTGAGCTGTCCCCATTGTAGGCTTCCCACCCAAGCTACTTGGCCTCTTCTCTCTCTCAAAGCCTCCAGGGTCACCAAGTCCCAACCCTGTCAGCCACCAGGACACACAGATGAGTCAGCCCTCACCTCTGCCCCACCCACACCCCGCTCCCAGCCACCCCGGGGGTCAGGGTGGCAACTGCTCAGGTAGAGATAGGAGCCTCCAGTGCAGGGGCCCGAGGCACACCAGGCCCGGAGGAAGTCTTTAGAGAACCAGTCAGAGCAGAACCAGGCCACGGGGAGGGAGGGGAGGTTGGCGGTGGAGAGAGGGGGCAACAGCAAGGCGAGTGCATGCAGGGGTAGGGCAGGTGCAAAGGCCTGGGCTCAGGGAAACCAAGACCCACGTGCTGCAGTAATAATAACAATAGCGGCTGACCCAGCACTGGGCTCAGTGGGGTGCTGCTTTATCATGATCCCCCTAGATAGCCCTGTGAGGCAGGTGCTATGTACACACAGCACTTAGCCCAGCCCGGGCACATCAGCAGTCCATATAAATGTTTGCTATGATGTTAATGATCATAAAATTATCATCCTAGTAATAGGGAGCCATGGATGGCTTTAGCGAGGGAGAACCTGAGCGTGAGGGGTTTGGGGAGAAGGAAAAGCAGCAGAGATGGGTGAAAGCAGTGGTTCTCAACCAGGGAGGGCTCACACCTACCCGCCCCCACCCCTCCCAGGGGCTCCGGCGACATCTGGAGAGGGCTGCTATGGGCGTCTGGCGGGGAGAGGCCAGGGATGCTGTAACCATCCTACAGGGCACAGGCCAGCCCCACCACAAAGAGTATCCAACCCAGTTGTCAGAAGGTTCGAGGTGGAGAACCTGGGTGTAGGTTAAAAGTGGGGGCTGATGCAGAACACAGTACGGGCCGTCAGAAGGGGGCTCCGGGCAGGACCCGGGCCGTGGGGTGGCCAAAGACTAAGAGAGCCCCCCTCCTCCTCTCCACTCCCTGCCCAGTGAGCATGCCCCGGGCTGATCCGTCCTGCGGGAGCTGGGCCCAGGGGGCAGGTCTGCAGGCCTGGCCGATGCCGGCCACAGTGGCCCTCCCTCCTGCTGTGTGTGCACCTCCCGAATCATAGCCCCAGCTTGTCCCCGAGCGGGTGGAGGTGTCCTTGTCACTCGGAGCCCCCAGCCTGGAGACATGGACCCCGGCCTCTCAGCTTTCACAGCTCAGGGCCTGGGCAGCGGGCCTTCTCTTCAGGCCTCCGAGTCAGACACGTTGATTTGTTTCAGTAACATGAGACCAGGGGGAAGAGGAGAGGAGAGGGAGAGAGGGACAGAGCGTCAGAAACAGTGAAGCTGACCGAGACAGAGACTGGGAGAGAGAGACGGACTGGGCAGGAGAAAGAACCATCGAGAAAGAAAAACACAGAGAGGCTGAGAAAGAGAGACGGAGCCCCCGGTGGAAGGAGGCGGGCCGAGCGTGGAGGAGAGACAGAGAGAAATCAGACGGAGAGAGAGCCAGACAGACTGAGATGAATGGAAAGAAAGACAGACCAGGGAAGAGTACAAAGGAGGAGTGAGGACAAGGGAAGACGGAGGGTGCAAGCTAGAGAAACATTTCCTTGCAACCCCCCCCCACCCCCCCAGTCAGTCACTCTCCGAGGCTCTGCCATGTTGTAGCCACAAACCCGGGGGCTTGGGGGAGTTCTCTCGCCGCCTCTGGTCAGAGACGAGTGAGCATTGTTCGGAGTATTGCTGCCATTCCCCGCTCACTGGGCATCAGCCAACAGGAAATTCCTGGGGCAAATCTTTCCACTCCGAGTCTTTTAAAACTTTTATTTATTTATTTGAATTTTCCTCTTTTCAAGGGAGAGAGAGAGAGAGAGAGAGAGAGAGAGAGAGAGAGAGAGAGAGAGAGAGAGAGAGAGATTGAAAGCAGGGAAGAGGGAAAAAAGGGGGGAAGATAAAGAAACGAACCACCTGGTAGAAGGAAAACATATCTCGCAACAGCCCCGGCCAGGCCAGGGAGGCTCAGCACCACTGTGTCCACCTCGTCCCATTCCCCCTCTGGACGGATTTATGACCTCACACTCCCATGACATCACAATGTGTTGCCATGGCCGCTGCTTTATTATCGTAAACACAAGGCTGTTCCTTGGGACACTGGCTGGCGGGGAGGGAGGGGGACCGGGCTCTGTGTAATGTGTTTTCTCGGGAAGGCGCTTGCTTGGAAGCCTGGAAAGCTGTGGAAATGGTTGTACACACCGTTCCCTCCACGCAGCCCTGCAGCCTCGGGACAAGGCTGGGACGAGAACAAGAGGGATGAAGTCAGCTCCCTGCGGGAGGAGCCTCTGGCACAGCACGTTCTTGCAGCTTCCCCCGGGGCTTCCGTCGCTGCTCCAAACAAGGTTCGCATCCATTCAGCAAGAATGCATTGAGCGCCTACTATGTGCTAGGCGCTGACAGAGCTGGACTGTGGATTGATGAAAAACATGGGAGCAGGCCCTGCCCCCTCAGAACCTGCTATATTCGGCAAAAACTCACGTAAACCAGCAGGAACTCGGCAAGTTGTAATGTGGGTTAAGTGTGCTCAAGGGAGCAAACGGGAAACAAAGATGAGAAGAACAGGGAGCCGAGGAGCAATCTGGGAGGGCCTCTCCGAGGAGGTGACATTTTCGACCAGACCTGAAGGAAGAGAAGGAATCCGCTGGGAAGAGTGGGAGCGGGTGGCAGGAACTGAGCAGGGACAGCCGGGCCAGGCAGAGGGATCGTGGAAGATCGAAGTTCCCACCAGGGTCTCTTCGCACATGTTTGCAGTGTTACCGTGCGGCTGGCTTACATGCGAGAGCTTGGGAAGGAGAGCCGTTGCCGAATCAGTTGAGTGAAGCTTGAGGGCCCTGCCACGCAAGCCCCGTCAGAGCCTGCAGAACTGTAGACAGGCCTGCGTGACAGCAAGTCGGCCGAGAGCAGAAACAGCTGGAGGACCCCAAGTCCATTGTGCAGCAAGCAGGCAATGCTCTTAGACGGAGAAAGGAGGGAGAGGCTGGGGGCGGGGAGAGAGCCTGTGGGACAGTTGTGGGCACTGCCAGCCGCTCAGGAGGCCAGATGACAGACAGATGGATAATCCATCGCCACCCCATCCAGGAGATGCACCCGCCAGGGAGCTGGGACCCTGGGCATAGCACAGAATGAGACCTTCCAGGTCATCCATCCAGGGATGGGGACAGATGGGGACACAGAAGCCCAGAGATGGCAAAGGCCTGGCCTGAGGTGCCCAGGAAGTTGCCTGCAGAGCTCTGCCCCTTACATGTTGTCTGACATTGGGGGGCTCACTACCCATCTCTGAGCTCCCTTTCTTTTCTTTTTTTTTTCTTTTTAATATATTTTATTGATTTTTTTATAGAGAGGAAGAGAGAGGGATAGAGAGCCAGAAACATCGATGAGAGAGAATCATCGATCAGCTGCCTCTCGCACACCCCCTACCAAGGATGTGCCCACAACCAAGGTACATGCCCTTGACCGGAATCAAACCCGGGACCTTTTCAGTCCACAGGCCGATGCTCTATCCTCTGAGCCAAACCGGTTTTGGCTGAGCTCCCTTTCTGTCAGATGGGGAGTGTGCAGAGCTGCAACGTAGAGGGTCGCTCCTTTCTGCACCTCCTTTCCTGAGAACACGTCTATTAAACCCCGCCAGGCACAGCGCTAGGGGTCTCTCCTCCGTGGAGCTCATTTACCCCCAGGGAAGCCCCCAGACGCTGTCCGCACTTAGTAGGCAAGGAAACTAAGGCCGAGAGAGGCTGAGTAATGTGCCTGGGTCCTGGGGCCAGACCATGACCCTGACCTGCCTGCCTTTCACCGCAGCCCGTGTTCCCACCACTGGAGCTTGGCTCGCCCTGTGGATAGAAATGTTCAAAAGACTGATTTTGATGCTGGTTGCATGACTGCATATGTTTACAGAAACATTTCAAATTGCAGACTTAAGATGAGTGAATTCATTTACATGCATTATATCTCAATAAAGTTCTTTAAGGAGGGGGGAAACAGGCAGCCGATTGGATTTGGCTCGTGAGCCACGCTTTGCTGACCCCTCGTCTAAATGACCGGCATATCGGGACTCTCTGGATTCCCTGTCGGCAGCAGCACCGCTCAAGTCGGTTTAGGCAAAACGAGAAGTTTGCTGACACACACAACTGAAAAGTTTAGGGAACAGGTGGGCTTCAGGCACTGTTGGCTCTAGGGCTGTAAATGTCACCAGAACTCCGTAGCGCTTCCATTCTCAACTCCAGGAAATGGCTGCCAGCAGCTCCTGTCACATTTGTCCAGGTTCAAGGCCAGCAAAAAAGAGAGCAGTTCTTTTTTATTTTTTTAAATATATGTTATTGATTTTTTACAGAGGAATTGAGAGGGATAGAGAGTTATAAACACTGACGAGAAAAATATCGATCAGCTGCCTCCCGCACCCCCCGCACTGGGGATGTGCCCGCAACCAAGGCACATGCTTCTGACAGGAATTGAACCTGGGACCCTTCAGTCCGCAGGCTGATGCTCTATCCACTGAGCCAAACCAGTTTCGGCAAGAGCAGTCTTTTTTAAAGGGAAGAGGAGGAGGAGGAGGAGGAGGAGGAGGAGGAGGAGGAGGAGGAGGAGGAGGAGGAAATCATTGTTCCCCATTGGTTCTGATTGGACTGCAAGCCCATCTCTGATCCAATACTTGTGGTCAGAAGAATGCAGTGTTCTGATTGGCCCCTCCAGAGTCACATGGCACCTGGGACTGGAAGATGCATTTAGTGCTACCCAAAGCTCAAGGACCTGTGCATGAGGATGGTGGGGGAGAGGTGGCGCCCTAGAGGAAATTGGGGTGCTAGGCCACGGGGACCCAATAACAGAATTCAGGAAGCATTTTCCAGGCCAATATTTTTGCTTCAGCAGTTCCCAACGCCAAAGGAGTTAAATAAACATTGTTAGTCATGTTCCGTCAATGACAAATTGGAGCCCCCAAGAGTGGAGACAGCCTGCAGGTCACTGGCAAAGCAAACCCACCCCCAGCCCCCGACGATTTCACCTTTGCTCTCAGCATGAGGTTTAACTACCTGCAAGTCAAGACAGAAGGGGTCATTTATTCAACAGACGGTTATTACCGCCAGCCCTGCACACCACGTCTGTAAAATTCTCTCAGATCAGGAAATTGAAAGGCCTGGAAATTAAGGGACAGACGGAGAGACTGTAGCAGAGCCCAGGCCGGCCCTGCTGCTCGGAGGGCCGTGCCCCGCTGTGACTGTGCTGAGCCTTTTCTGGGGCAGCGGCCGCACCGGGAGAAGTCTCCTCCGATCAATGCCTGCGGAGCGGCTGTCTGCACCTCCCCAGAAGGGGAAGCAGGGTCAGATCGAGAGGAAACCGGGACGCCGGGGCCCTGGGTCCTCACCTCAGCTCTGAAGCTACCAAGCTGTCACCCTCCCTGGGCCTCGGTGTCAAATGAGAATGAGACTGTTTTCATTCACTTCCACCTCTGACAGGCTGGGTCTGACCCCGGCCCATTTCTGTACCTGATTCGCCTCTGCCCGATCTACCTCGTGCTACCTGGCTTTTCTTCTCACCTCTGGGCATTTGCACATGCTGTTCTCTCTGCCTGGAACACCCTTGCACCCCCCCTCCCCCCAAACAAACAAACAAAACACACACACACACACACACACACAAAAAAAAAAAAAACAACCAAAAAACCTAGTACTTCTGAATCACTGAGGTCAGCTCAGGGAGACCTTCCCGGACCACTCCTGCCCCTTGGTCCCCAGGTGTGTCCACCCCCCCTCCCCCGATATGCAGCTTTGCTTTCTCACAAAGGGGCCCTGCTCCAAGATGCTCAGGTCGGTGTTTATTCATTGGTTGGAAACAATTATAGCATTAGCAGGGCCAAGGCCCGTCTTTGACCCAAACGCCAAGGGGACTACTGAGCAGTCCCCAAAGCTGGGGCCCAACCTTAGGAGGTGTCCAGTCCAGTGACAGACAGCTGGCTTTTCTCTCTCCCCCGTGTTTCTCCCAGCGGTTAGCCTGTCCGAGGCTGAGCATGTGTCTCCTGTATTGCTCTGTCTCAGCAGGCTCTGGGTCCTGACCCTTGACCCCCAGCCAGAACAGCTGCCCTGGCCCAGCCGGGGAGGGTACGGGATCTTAACACCTCCCTTCAGTCAGAGCCCACTATTCTTCCACAAGTCCTGCCGACTCCCACGGTGCTTTGCAAACCAGACTTCTTCCCCTTTTTTCTTGCCCACCTCTCTGCCGCTGGCCGTGGGCCCATGCTCCCTGCAGCAAAGCACCACGCCTGCACTTCCTCTCATCATCCTGCCTGCCTCCCTGTGTTCAGGCTGATCCCTTTGTCTCAACACCCTTCCCCATTTCTCTGACTGGCTCCTGCCGGCTGTCCCTGCAGAGTCAGCTCAGCACCACCTTTTTCCAGAACATTCCCCCTGCCCCAGGGTGGGGTTGGGAGTCCCTTCTCTCTCTCCCTGATGCCTCCCCACCTACCCGAGGCTGCCCTTCCTACACTGTGGGAATTTCTTGCTCTCCTTTCCCTCCCCCTCATCAGATTTGAGCATCTTGAGGGCAGAAACGAGGTCATTTGTCTTTGCTTTCACTGCAGCTAAGATGCCTGGCCCACAGCAGGTGCTCAATAAATGTTTTCTTGAAGGAGTAGATGAATGCAAATATATGTGAGTGCTGCGGGTGCAGAGCTGTGTCCAGGGTCACCAGTGCCTAAGGAGTCTGACCTATAGTGAGCTCTCAGTAAATGTTTAGTGGAAGGAAAGAAGGAAGGAAGGAAGGAAGGAAGGAAGGAAGGAAGGAAGGAAGGAAAGAAGGAAGGAAGGAAAGAAGGAAGGAAGGAAGGAAGGAAGGAAGGAAGGAAGGAAGGAGGGAAGGAAGGAGGGAAGGAAGGAGGGAAGGAAGGAAGGAAGGAAGGAAGGAAGGAAGGAAGGAAGGAAAGAAGGGTTTCATGGACAGATGGCTGGCTGGCTGGATGGATGGATAGATGGATGAATAGATGGGTGCATGGGTGGATAGATAGGTGAATGGACAGATGAATAGATGCATGGATGGATGGGTGGATGGATGAATGAATAGATGATGAATGGATGGATGAATAGAAGGATGGATGAATAGATGAATGAATGCATGGATGGATGGATGGATGGATGGAAGGATGGATAGATGAGTGGATTGATAATAGGTGATGAATGGATGGATGGATGGGTGGATTGATGAATAGATGATGAATGAATGCATGGATGGATGGATGGATGGATGGATAGATGGATTGATGAATAGATGATGAATGGATGGATGGAAGGTTGGATGAATAGATGATGAATGGATGCATGGATAGATAAGTGGATGGAAGGATGGATGGATGCATGGATGCACAGATGGATGGATAGATGGATATATGGATAGATGAATGGATAAATCATTCCTAGATGTTGTCTCCTGCACATAGGATAACCAATTGTCCCAGTTTTCCTGGGATGCAGGACTTCTGTGCTTAACCTGGGCCTGTCCAGGATGAGTGGGCCACTGTAGTCATGAACCCTGCAACTCCTGGTCCTAGCCAGGCTGCCCTGATCCTAGCCACTTGCCATCATCACATGTTTTATGGCTTCCTAATAATTCACACATTCGTATCCAGTCTTCTAATGTTGCCCGAGGACATGGTCCATCTTTCTTGGTGGCCCACAGTCACCATTCAGGGCTAGACAGAAACAGGCTTGGGAAGATCTGTCGTCACCACTCATTGAGGCCTTGTCTAAACTCTATGTGTATGCTTTCTTCCTTGATTCTCCCATGACTGCATGATCGAGGTCTTTTCTTTCTCATTCACAGATGAGGCTGTCAAAGCCCAGGGTTAAAACTCACACACCTGAGATGTTTCAGGGTTTGAACCCAGAACTATCAGAGGCTTGAGAAGCATCCATGGGGTAGCCCCTCGCCAGCACCTGGCCCAGGTCCTCTGGGGCCTGGCAGTTTCTGGAGCCCCCCACATTAGTCCTTGAATGAACAGCCGGTTGGAAGCCCCCTAGAGCCCTCTCCTCCTCCTGCCTGTCCTGGGACCTGAGTTCTGGAGAGAAGAAATTACACATGGCTCTCGAGTGGAAGAAAACCAAGCCCCTGTCCAGCTCAGAGATTTGGCAGGACCAGGTTTGGGGCCCGGGACTCTCCTTGATTCTAACAGTCCTGCATCGTCCCGTCAGACCCAAGAGCCGGCCACGTGGTCCCCGAGGCCAGGAGGTGGTAGTGTCCTGGGGTGCCGTGACCAATGCCCACAAACTGGGTGGTTTACAAAGCTGAGATTCTTCTCTCCCAGTTCTGGAGGCCAGAAGCCCAAATCCAAGATGGCAGCAGGGTTGGTTCCTTGTGGAGTGATGGGGAAGTCTGCCCCACGCCTCTTCCCAAGGTCCTGGGGGCTCCGACAGCCCTTGGTGTCCCCTGGCCTGCAGCCACATCGTTCTGATCGCTCCTCATAGTCACGTGGCCTTTCTGTTTATCTGTGTGTCTTCTCCTCTTCTCATAAGACACCGGCCATCCGCTTTAGCACCCACCCTGAGTCCAGGATGGTCTCGATATCCAGAACTATTTACATCTACAAAGACCCTGCTCCCAAGTATGGTCACAGCCTGAGGTTCCAGGTGGACATGAACTTGGTAGGACACTCTTCAACCCCATAGGTTCCTTGCCTTGGGTCTCTCCTAGGTCTGCTGCAAACCTCCCCTGCTTTCCCATGCCCTCCCTCTCGGGCAGCCCTGCAGCCCCATGCCCCTTGCCCTTTGCCCCTTGCCCATCCCCCATCCAGCCCCATGGGCCGCCCTGACAGGACCCCCTTGCCCTCCGCGGCTCCTTGGAAGTCTGCCGGCTCCCTGGCAGGCCGCATGCTTGTGGAGTGGTGCGGGAAAAACTACACTCGCAGAGTCCTAGCGTGGGGAGGAGGAGGAAAGTGCTGACTGAACCAGCGAAGCCCTGACAGATGTAGCACTTCTTAGCTCCGCGCTGGGCCTGTTGGCACTTGTCAGATCCCAGCACGTTTGCTAATGTGCATTTTCATCAAAGGATGAGCCTGCTCCCGCGCCTAACCTTTCTGCCTCTGCTTCCTTTGCTTGGTTGGTCCTGCTTGCTCCCTCCCCCGCCCCATGCCTTCTAGCCCCTCCTTTTCTTCTCCTTGTCCTCCCCTCCCCTCCCCTTCTTTTCTCTGTCTCTCCATCATCCCTGCTCTGCCCCCACCTAGCGCCCCCCACTGTGGCCTCGCTCCCTCCCGTCTCCTTTCCTCTCCCAACATCTCCTCTCCTCCTCCTCTAGTTCAGGTCTGCGGAGCCGCACGGTGTACCAGGGCCTGTTCTAACAGAGAGATGTAAAGACAAACAGGCCCGGCCAGTGTGGTTCAGTGGTTGGGCATCGGCCTATGAACAAGGAGATCCTGGTGCCATGCCATTCCCAGTCAGGCCCAGGTTGTGGGCTCCATCCCCATGGGAGGCGTACAGGAGACAGCTGATCAATAATTCTCTCTCAGCATCGATGTTCCTATCTCTCCCTCTCCCTTCCTCTCTGAAATCAATCAATATATATATATATATATATTTATGTATATTAAAAAAAAAAAGACAAATCAGACGGAGTTGACTCACCCCTTCCTGTCCCACCTCTTCACTCTGTTCTCTGTGTCTCTTTCCTCTCCCTTCCCTCCTCCCTCCATCTTCTCCTTATGAAATGGTTTCTCTCCCCATTTTTCAGGCCAGTGCACCCAGTCTTCCCCGCTTTGCCAGGTGCTGAAGGTGCAGACAGGCCCATGTGCTGTGCCAGTGTCTCCAGAGCTCTCTGCCTCTCCTCTTCCTCCTCAGTCATCCCTCCCCCTCCTCCTCCCAAACCCTCATCACCACCGTCCACTCCGCTGCCCCCGCCCATCCTCCTGCTTCAGCTGTGTGCTCATTGCCCGGCTCCCTCCGGCGTGCTCCATGGAGGGGGCCAAGCCAGGCCGTGTTGCCGGCGCGGCTGGAGCCGGGGGCCGGAGCAGCTGATGCGTGTGGACAGACAGAGGACCCGACAGGCCCCTGCCCTGGCGCCCTCAGCCAGAACTGCTGATCAGACAGTTATGTCTGACCGAACAGGACCGTTGTGAGAGGCCTCGGCCCTGCAGGCGGCCGGGAAGGGCTGATGCGGGCGAACACCTGACCAGGAGCTGAACGCCAAGTCCTCCGGCCTGGCTCCGAGCCGGCTGGCTGATCAGAATGGCCGTGCAGGGCCACCGGTCAGTGGGACGCCGGGCCGGGCCGGTTCAGGTGGGGGGGACAAGAGCACAGGGAAGGCAGGTGAGCCAGGCACTGAAGGAAGTCGGTTGGGGCAATGGGGCTACAGGTTCACAGGACAAGCCTGTCCAAGCTGCTTTCCCAACACTCTGGAGGTCCAGGGGAAGGCAGCTCTGGGCTCTGGTTCAAACCCCACCCCTCCCCGTCCCCAAAATCCACTCTCCCCAAATGATGACTCCAGGCGTGGGGCCCTGATCCGGTCCCTGATGCCACATGACCCAGTGCCACATGGCCAAGGAGGCTCCTGGGAAACCTGCCGGGGCTTCTGGGGAAGCACCTCCTGGCTCCTAAGAAGGAGATGCTGGGGTGTCTCTCTGAATGAGCATGACACAGGGGAGCTGGCACCCCGAGACAGCTGATCCCAGGACATCAGGCCCTGGACGGGGAGAACTCGCAAGGTCCACGGAGCCCTGCCACGCAGGCAGCACCCTGAGTGCGCGCCCTGCCTCCGATGTCTCATTCCGCGAAACAGTGACTTCTCCTACCCGTGAGGGCCCTGGGAGCCCATCTGCGTTGTGTCGTCTGTGACGGGCAGCCTAAAGCGTCCTAGTAACGGGCGGACGGAGACCGAACTCTCTAAGCGCCATTAGAGCAGTGTTTTTCAACCTTTTTTTGGGCAAAGGCACACTTGTTTCATGAAAAAAATCACGAGGCACACCACCATTAGAAAATGTTAAAAAATTTAACTTTGTGCCTATATTGACTATATATAAAGTAATTCTCTTGAATAGGAATCAAATAAACACAAAGAAAGTATTTTATAATGACTTTATTATGAAATATTAAGTAAACAAAATAGTGAAAAATTATAAAATTCTTGTCTTGTCTGCACCTACGGCACACCAGGCAACATCTCGCGGCACACTAGTGTGCCGCGAGATGTTGCCTGGTGTGCCGTAGGTGCAGACAACGGAACAGCGGTTGAAAAACGCTGCATTAGAGCACATATGTCAAACACAAGGCCCACGGGCCAAATCCAGCCCGCCAGGCCTTGCAATGTGGCCCGCACCGCGCTGTCATCACTGCACTCCGCTGTCAGTTTATGACATTGTCAGTTTATGACTGTTCAGTAAACCATTCGGCCCGCGATTTAGGCTGGATTTTAGATTTTGGCCCCTTCTCTGATTGAGTTCGACACCCCTACATTAGAGCATCCTGCCCAGGCCCAGGGCTGCGGGAGGCCCCCGAGCCTGCGCCGGGCACAGGCCTGCACAGGGAAGGGCTCCGTCCCACTCTCCTTGTTAAGCTTTGCCGGCACCTGTTGTCTCTGCCTTGTGCACCGTCCGCCCCTCAGAGGCGGGAGGCATTCGTGCAAACATTTCTGGTCTCTCCTCTACCGAGCGTCACACCACGTCTCCCCTGGTCCCTGGCTGGTGGGAGAAGCCATGTGACTGTTCACACAGGCTGCTCCCGCCACCTCCCAGGGCCCCAGTGGCCTCTCCTTGCATGGGCATCGCCCGCTGCCAGCTCGCCCAGGCTGTCAGCGCTCACACTCAGGGGACCAGGGACCAGGTTCTCTCTGAACTCATCACCGCCGAGTCACCCCGAGGCCCCCCCCCACATGCCACCCAGGGGTATTCGGCTCTTCCCAAGTGAGGAATTCTTCCTGGCCTTTCCTGTGAGTCTGGGTGCATGGCTGGCTCTGTGTTGGAGCGCCCCAGTGGCAGGTGGGGCTCGCCGCGGCCCCCGTGAAAAACCCGTGATCATTTTTAAGAAAAGAAAATAAGGGCTGGCAGGAAATCTAGAGGGGTCGGAGCCCCTGTGTGTTGTAAAATGGCGCACGCAGCTACCGTAGAAAACAGAAAAACGCAACCTAGTATTCCGTAAGCCCCAGCAAGCCCCCTCCCTCCTAGGTGTGCATGCCGGAGAATTGAAAACACACGTTCCCACGGGAACCTGCACGCCAATGTTCATAACATGTTCATAGCATGTTCATGAAAGCCAAAGGGTGGAAAGCAAACCCGTGTCCACCCGTGGATGAATAGATAAAACAAACGGGGGAAACCCGGACTATTATTTGTAATAAAAAGTAAGGGGGCCGTGACCCCTGCTCCCACGTGAGCGAGCCTCGTAGACATGAGGCTGAGTGACAGAAGCCAGGCTCACAGGCCACACATGACATGAATCTGCTGATAGGGAATGTCCGGAGGAGGGAGAGCTACACAGACAGGAAGCAGGTTCGTGATGGCGGGGCTGGGGGGGGGGGGGGGGGGACTAAGGAAGGGGGCACATGAGTAACAGGCACAGGGGTCCTCTTGGGCTGAGGGAAATGTTTCAGACCTTGGTAGAGGCAGTGGTCGCACATGGTTGTGAATGTGCCAAAGGCATCATGGAACTGTACACTTGAACCTGGTTAATTGTATGTTCTGTGAATTTCACCTCAAGTTTTAAAATAGCAGTCATCAGATATGGGTGTGGATCAGGCAGAGGCAGGCAGGCAGGCAGGGGAGAGGCGTGACCTCCAGCCCCGGGCCCCCCAAATCACCTCCTGCCTGGCCCCGGACCCCTTTCTTATATCAGTCAGGCACAGACTCTGACACATAGTAGGCGCTGAACAAGCATAGTAGGTGCTGAACAAATGTTTATTCCATCCCTCCACCCCCTCACCCCTACACTCCCACCCTCCCCGACACATTGCCTGCTCCCTAAGTAAAGGGGAAAATCCTTTTAACCACCCTAAGTGCCGCACTTGAACCTTTGGACCGAGTCCTGCCTGTGCTTAGGGAGGGTCATGTTTACCCTTGTGCCCTGACCACAGCCTGCACTTGGGGCTCCGTGTCCCAGGCTGGAGCCAGCCCTGCCAGCCCTGGCTCCGAGCGGCGTAATTACACGTTAGGCTGCCACTGTTTACAGAGCCAGCAGCACAATTAGCTGTTTATTAGGGGCTTTCAGGCCTGCCTGGGGTTTCCCCGCTGCAGCAGCTCCCATGTCTGCGGCTGCACCTCGCTCTGCCTGCCGGGCTGGGAAGGCCTGGTTCTGGTGGCCGCTGGCCAGAGTCCCCCGCTCCCGGGCTGAGAGCTGCTCTCCAGGTGCGAGGGGAGGTGGGGGCGGGAGGACAGCCGCCCCTCCCAGCCAGGCGGGGAGCACCTGCTCCCTGCTGGGCATGCACCCGGTGGATGGAGAGATAAGGGGAGCTGCATCCTGGATCTCAGAGGCGCTCACAGCCGAAGGCAGGAGGGAGAAAGAGAAGCGGGTTCTGGAAGATTCTGAGCAAGACCCAGCTACGGCATTTCCCGGGCCTGGTGCACAATGGACACGCAGGGCCCTTGTTAAAACGACTGAGAATTCCACGACAGCGACAGCAGAGCATGATGGGAGTTGCCCTTCTGAGCGGCGGGCCCCGTGTGAGTGCACAGGCGGGGACCCCCTAGAGCTGGCCCGGCGAGGAGCCCCGCTGCCTGCCGCCGGCATGGACCGAGCCCCCACTGCTGCCCGTGGCACAGAGCCCAGGGGTTAGGAGTGCAGACTCCTGGTCACATGCCAGCTCCGCCCTATACCCTCTGTGATCGTGGGCAAGCTATGCCACCCGGGCCTCAGCCTTCCCATCTGTAACATGGGGGTCGTAAGGGTAGCAGGGGTCCTCAAACTTTTTAAAGTGGGGGCCAGATCACGGTCCCTCAGAGAGCTGGAGGGCCGGACTATATGAACTACTAATTCCTACTGTAACACCTCGGCTGCGCTCACTGCCCAAAAAACCTGGCGGGCCGGATCAGACTCCTCTGCGGGCCGCATGTGGCCCGCGGGCCGTAGTTTGAGACCCCTGGGGTAGAGCGTTGACGGGTGTCTGGCAGGTCGTACTGCTGGGTAAGCATTGACTGTCGGCATTTAACCTGCCTGGGTAATTCCTGCCGGTCTCTAGAGCAACCTGAGAGGTGGATGCTCTCACCAGCCCCATTTCCAGGTGGGGAAACTGAGGCACGCAGACCCTGGGGAGCTTAACCCGCAGTCACTCAGAGGTGCGGCCCAGACTCGATCCCGGATGCTCCAGCACCTGGGCTTGTGCCATCACGACGTCTTGGGAGAAGGAGGATGGAGAGGGGAGGCGGTGCGTGCATCCTTTGAGGTGGGGGGTGGGGGTGGGGACAGAGAACACCCCGGGGCCTGCTGGGTCTGCCCCATGTTGGTGCTTGGTCACCGTGGGTGGAACGGAAGTGCTGATTTCTGTGCAAACCTGCTTTCTGCCGGGCACTCTCTGGGGCTGCGTTCCCCCCTCAGGCTGCGGGGTCATTTCCTGGGGCCTGAAGCTGGGCTCTGGGGGAGGCAGCCTCCGGGCAGGGTCCTCCAGCCAGGAAGTGGCGAGTCTGCCCTCCGGGGTCTCAGATTCCAAACCCCGGGCTCCCCCCAGCCCCGCCCGCTCCCTCCGGAAGCTCTGCTGGAAACAGGCACGTTGGCAGTGCTCAGCTTGGGAGCGCGGGGCGGCCCGGTCCCACGGAGGCCGCCAGCTCTGCCGTTCCTTAGGGCGGTTCGAGCCTCCCTGTCCGCCCCCAGCGCCGGGGCAGGAGATCAAAGGGCAGGACTGCTGGGGGGGGGCGGGGGGGCCTCTCACTGCTCCGGGGCAGCAGGGGCGGGAAGGCGGGCTTGTCACTGAGGCCTCCGCAGGTCTCGCAGAAAAGCTGCTTCCAGCAGTCCCCTCGGGGCCTATGAGTGCTCCTGGAGAGCAATCCACAGCCCAGCCCTGGCTGCTGGTTCAGTGGTTAGAGCGCCGGCCGGTGGACCGGAGTGTCGCGGGTTTGATGTCGCGGGTTTGATTCCCGATCAAGGGCACGTACCCTGGTTGCAGGTTTGACCCCTGGCCCCGGTGACATGCAGGAGGCAGCCAATCGAAGCGTCTCTCTCTCTCACATGGATGTGGATCTCTCTCTCTCTCTCTCTCTCTCTCTCTCTCTCTCTCTCTCTCTCTCTCTCCCTTTCTCCTCTCTGTCTTCTCCTCCTCCCTCCCTTCCACTCTCTCTAAAAAAAATCAATGGAAAAAATGTCCTCGGGTGAGGATTAAAAACAACAACATGCAAAGCCCAGCCTCGCCTTCCCAGAGTGAGGGGCGGTGGGCTGAGCCCGGCTGTGGCTGCTGATCCTTTCCAGATGCCGGAGCGGGCGCCCCGGCCAGGCCCGGCGCCCGCGGCCTCCGGGCGGAGGACGAGAAAGTCGAAAGTCGACTCTGAGTCAGGGGTTTCCAAGAAAAGCCTGACTAGTCCTGCCCCGAGGTGGGTGGTTCTTGCTCTTTGAAGGCAGCCATGCACGCCCGGCAGTCGGCTTCTTTCTTAAAAAAAAAAAAAAAAAAAAAAGAAAGAAAGAAAAGAAAAAGAAAGGTTCTTTTTATTTTAAAATAATTTTAGACTTACAGAAAATCTGTAACAACAGTACAAAGTATCACCATATGCCCTTCACCCAGGTTCACCCAATTTTTTTTTTTTAATTTATTTTTCAATTACAGTTGACACACAATGTTCTATGAGTTTCAGGTGTGTCACCTAAGGATCACACACTCATAAACCTTCTGAAGTGCTCGCCCTGCTAAGCCCAGTGCCCATCGGACACCGTGCATAGTGACTGCACTATGATTGACTCTGTTTCCTCTGCTGTCCTTCACGTCCCTCTGACTGTTTTTATAACTGGCAATTTGTACTTTTTAATCCCTTCCACCCTCTGCAACCACCCCCCCGCCCCAGCCCCTTCCCATCTGGCAGCCATACATTTGTTCTCCATAGCCACGAGTTTGTTTCTGTTTTGTTTGTTTGTTTTATTATATATATTTTTTTAGATTCTGCATATAAGTGAAACCATATGGCGTTTGTCTTTCTCTGTCTGACTTCTTTTACTCAGCACACTATCCTCTGGGTCCATCCATGATATCTCAAATAGCAAGATTTCCTTTTCTTTTTTTTTTTTTTTTTTTAAGATTTCATTCTTTTTTATGGCCAAGTAGTATTCCATTGTATATATGTGCTTTATCCAATCGGCTATCAGTCACACTTGGGTTCCTTCCATAACTTGGCTACGGTAAAGAATGCTGCTATGTACATAGCGGTGTATACATCTTTCCAAACGAGTGTTTTGGGTTTCTTTGGATAAATACCAGGAAGTGGAATTACTGGGTCGTCTGGTAATGCTATTTTTAATTTTTTGAGGGACCTCATGCTGTTTCCCATGGTGGCTACGCCAATCCACAGTTCCACCGAAAGTGCACCAGGGTTCCTTCTCCTCCACCTTCTTGCCAACACGTGTTGTTTGTTGATTTTTTGATGATAGCCATTCTGACAGGCGCGAGGTGGCACCTCATTGTGGTTTTAATGTACGTTTTCTCGATGCTTCGTGATGTTGAATAGATTTTCCTCTGTCTATTGGCCATCTGTATATCCATTTTGGATAAATGTCTACTCAGGTCCTCTGCCCATTTTTTTAACCAGATGGTTTGTTTTTGGTGTTATGTTGTAGGGGTTTCTTTTTATGTTTTGGAATATTAACCCCTTATTGGATGTACCACTGATGAATGTCTTATTCCATCACTAAGTTGTCTTTTCTATCGTTTTGTTGATGGTTTCCTTTGCTATACAAAACTTTTTTTTGTTGTTGTTTGATATAGTTCCATTTGTTTATTTTTGCTTTTGTTTCCCTTGCCTGAGGAGACATATCAAAAAAAAAAATTCTGCTAAGAGAGATGTCAGGGAGTTTATTGCCTATCTGTTCTTCTAGGACTTTTGTGGTTTTAGGACTTACGTTTAAGTCTTTAATCCATTTTGAGTTTATTTCTGTAGGCGGGATAAGAAAGTGGTCTCGTTTTATTTTTTGCACGGATCTGCCCAGTTTTCCCAACACCATTTATTGAAGAACATACATGCCACTACTCCATCACATATTCCTGCCTCCTTTGTCATTTATTGGTCATCTATATAGGCCTGGGTTTATTTCCGGGCTCTCTCTTCCCTTCCACTGCTCCATGTGTCTGTTTGTATGGCAGGGCCTGGTAGTATCATTGGAATCAGGTAGCATGATTCCCCAGCTTCCTTCTTCCTTCTCAAGATTGCTGTGGCTATTCAGGGTCTTTCGTGGTTCTATATAAAATTTAAGATGATTTGTTCCAGTTCTGTGAAAAAATGCCATTGCTATTTTGACAGGGTTTGCGCTGCAGATTGCTCACACGCTCACACTTGGCCACATTTGCGTTAAGTCCTTTTTGTCTCTCCGTGGATATAAATACACGGAAGAGAATGAGCCATTCTCTTCCAGAGAACCATTTTACAGCAAGTTGCAGACATAACCCCTCCTTACCTCTCACTAAATACTGCCACGTATATTTCATAAAAGCTGTGACATCCTTTTTTTAAAAAATATATATATATATATATTTATTGATTTCAGAGAGGAAAAGAGAGGGAGAAAAAGAGAGAGAAACATCAATGATGAGAGAGTATCATGGACCAGCTGCCTTCTGCACGCCCCCTACTGGGGGTCGAGCCTGTAACCTGGGCATGTGCCCTGACTGGGAATCCAACTGTGACCTTCTGGTGCATAGGTTGATGTTCAACCCCTGAGCCACACCAGCTAGGCCAAGTGACAAACTTTTAAAATATATCCTACGATATAATTGTCAAAGTCAGGGAGTTAGCACTGATACAGCATTATTTACTATCTGATCAAAGAACTTTGTTCAGATCCTGCCATCTGTCCTGCAGTGTCCTTTATAACCAAAGGCAACTCTGGGGCATTCCATTGTCGTGTCTCTGTAGCCTCCTTTATTCTGCAAAACTCTTTCTTGGTTTTTCATGACACTGACATTTTTTAAAATGAGAACAGGTCAGTTGTTTTATGGACTGTCCCTCGGTTTGGGTTTGTTGCATGCTTTTTCATGAGTACATTTAGGCTGTTTACTTGGCAATAATATATACCTGGCTGGGTCATCTCATCACACTGGAAACGGGCTGCATTCTTCTTGATGCCTCCTATCAAGTGGTACATGCTGTCAGTGTGCCCCATTCTGGTGATGCTGATTTGACATTGTATTTTTTAATATATATTTTTATTGATTTCAGAGAGGAAGGGAGAGAGAGAGACAGGAACATCAATGAGAGAGAATCATTTCTCCCACATGCCCTCTACTGGGGATTGAGCCTGCAACCCTGGCATGGAACCCTTCAGTCCACAGGCCAACACTCTATCCACTGAGCCAAACCGTCTAGGGCCTGATTTGATATTTTAAAGCTGAAAGCAAGCAAACATAGGCATAAACCCAGAAAAGCTTGAATTCTAGTAGTAACCTCTCTAACTCAAAGCCCCAGACACCCCCTCCACCCATTTTTTTGCTCACCCAGAAAAGTCAGTGGATCAGTTAGTTATCGTTGCTAACTGAGGAAGCCGATAAATGATTCTCTCTCATCATTGATGTTTCTGTCTCTCCCTCTCCCTTCCTCTCCGAAATCAATAAAAAGATATTTTAAAAATAAATACATAAATAAATAATACAGTGTCAAGCATCCCAAGTCCCAGTGGCTTCAAATCACAGCCGTTTTGCCTGGCTGGTGTGGCTCAGTATTTGGGTGTTGACCTATGAATTGGGAGATCACAGTTCAATTCCCAGTTAGGGCATGTGCCAGTGTGGGGCCTGCAGGAGGCAGCCGATCCATGATTCTCTCTCATCATTGATGTTTCTATCTCTCTCCCTCTCCCTTCCTCTCTGAAATCAATAAAATTATATTTTAAAAATAATAATAATAATAACTGCTGTGTTATTGCTCTTGGATCAGGAGCTCAGGGGGGGGCCCAGCTTGGCCTCACATGATGTCAGCTACATCCACGGAGGTGGCTGCACTCTGGGGCTGGAAGGCAGCGATGCCCTCTGCGTTCGGGGTCAGTGAGGGCTGCCAGCTGCGGCCCTGGCTCTTCCTCCAGGTGGCCTTTCCAGTGGGATCACCTGGGCTTTCCGTGGTAGCTGGGTTTTAAGAAAGTGAAAACGGAATCTCTTAGGTCTGAGGCCTCCCTTCTGCTGCATCCTGTCGTTCAAAGCGAGGCCCAGGGCCGGCCCAGGACGGGAGGAGGGACAGCGTCCATTGCTCAAGCGCCTGTGAGCTGGGAGCGATTTCCTGAGCCACCTCTGGAAGCCACCTCCCCGGGTTCCTGGAGACAGCTCACCAAGGAGCCGGCTCACTCACCTGGAACGGAAGGTATGGATAGCTACGGAGAGGAACTGGGTAATCGGCCCTTTCCCAGAAGACTATCTGTCTGCGGGCTCTGAATGTCCCGTTATCACTCTTTTCAATTCCGTGCAATTCCTCACGCCCTCCTAAGGCATCTGGTGTTTCTGGAGCACCTACAGTCTCTGTGGGGCCCAGCTGCCTGCCCTCTGGCAGTTCCCAGCCTGGAGATAAGACCGACCTTTACACAAACTGTTGGAGATCCTTGTCAGGCTCTTAGGTTTGCTCCTGGAGGGTGGAATCCAGAGGAAGGGGTGGCTGAGGGTGCCTGGGGGCGCTAGGGATGGGAAACCAGGGACTGCAGGAGCTGAAGGTGTGGGGCAGGTCGGGTTGGTGTGTTGGGAGGGAACTACCCCACCTGGGAATGGCTACCAGCCAGGAAGGGCGAGGCCCGGGAGGGAGTTCAGAGACAAACACCCAGGGATGGTGGGCTGCACTGGCCAATGCTCTGAGGCTGATGTTTCTGTCTGCATCCCCGTCCTCCCCGAGGAGCTGGCCAGCCAGGTCTACATCCTTAGCCTGTGGGCTCTAGGGAACCCCCCTGCAATGCGGAGGAGCCAGGAGCCCAATGAGAAAGGCGGGGAGGACTCTAAAGAAGCATCTTGCTTTTTATGTTTAATATTTATTTGTATTGATTTCAGAGAGGAAGGGAAAAGGGAGACAGAAACATCAGTGATGAGAGAGAATCATTGATGGGCTGCCTCCTGCACCCGCCCCCCCCCCCCCCTACCAGGGATCGAGCCCACAGCAACCTGGGCATGTGCCCTGACTGGGAACGGAACTGTGACCTCCTGGTTCGTAGGTTGATGCGCCACCACTGAGCCACACTGGCCGGGCAAAAACTTCTCCCATAACAAAGACCTGTGTGGGAGTTTGGGAGTTTCGGGGGGAGAGAGGACAGGGAGCAGAGGATCGCTGCGGGGGTCTGGATTCTAGTCCTGCGTCACTGCGGCGTTTCTGTTGGTGACTGTTCTCATGGCCCGGAGCTCGGAGGTCCTTCCCGCTACTGATGTCACCGTGTCCTCAGGCCACAGGGCAGAGCACTCTTCCCGGGCTTGTGGCCTCGCCGGTGTAAACAAACCCGCCGGGATGGACAGTCCGTGCTGTTTGCTACGGACTCTGCACGGCTGTGTTACGGTTTACGTGTTTACTATCCTATACTCCTTATCTTGTTTTCAGCATACTCTTTCTGCTTACGAAAACGTTTGCCGTAAAAGATGTATACGCTGTGCTGTGCTGTATACATCTCGCGTTTACCGTGCCTCTCGATTGCATCATTTTCTCCTGTGTTCGCGCTAACCTCGTGCTGTTTTATACCATAACAAGCTCTACAGATCTGTAGCCGAGGAGCCACAGGCTGTCCTGTATATCAGCGAGGCGTGTAGTAGGCTAGCCCAGTGGTCGGCAAACTCAGTCAAAAGAGCCTCGTATCAACAGTACAGCGATTCAAATTTCTTTTGAGCCGAAACCGGTTTGGCTCAGTGGATAGAGCGTCGGCCTGCGGACTGAAAGGTCCCGGGTTCGATTTCCGGTCAAGGGCATGTACCTTGGGTGTGGGCACATCTCCAGTGCTGGATGTGCAGGAGGCAGCTGGTCGATGCTTCTCTCTCATCCATGTTTCTAGCTCTCTGTCCCTCTCTCTTCCTCTCTGTAAAAACTCAAAATACATATTTAAAAAAAGAAAGAAAGAAATTTCTTTTGAGAGCCAAAGTTTTTATTTATTTATTTTTATTTTTTCTTAAATACATTTTATTGATTTTTTACAGAGAGGAAGAGAGAGGGATAGAGAGTTAGAAACATCGATGAGAGAGAATCATCGATCAGCTGCCTCTTGCACACCCCCTACTGGGGATGTGCCCGCAACCAAGGTACATGCCCTTGGCCGGAATAGAACCGGGACCTTTCAGTCCGCAGGCTGACGCTCTATCCACTGAGCCAAACCAGTTTCGGCCAGAGAGCCAAATTTTTTAAACTTAAACTATCTAGATAGGTACATTGTTATGAACTTAGAGTACTCCTGAGCTGGCCTTTGCTAAAAGTGTCCTCCATCTGATTGAGGCATGTGGCTCGCGGGCCGCGGTTTGCCGACCGCGGGACTAGACGTCACCCAGGTTTGCGCAGGTGCTGTTGGTGACGTTGGCGTGCAGCCGCTTACGGATGCGTTTCTCAGAGCACGTCCCCCTCCTCCTGGCTCCTGGCTGTGCGTGCAGCGAGCACCGCCTGACTGTCGGGTAGCCAGGCCGCAGCTCTTTGCATGCCACCAAGCCCACGGACGGAGCCACGTGGGGACCCCTCATTTATTCGGCCTCCATCCATGCCTTTGTACACAGGCTCCGACAGTCGCGGGGGGAGGTCGCGGTTTCAAAAGGAATGTGTTCGCGCAGATCCTCGCATGATTCAAACCTCAAACAGTCTCCGCACGCCAGAGAGGGCGGCGCGCCCGCCTCCTCCCCCGTCCACATGTTGCTGACACATGGCAGCGGCGAACCACTGTTCGAATGCCACGCGGGCCGCTCGGATCCGAAACGATGCATCTATTGACGTCTCCTTTAGGGCCGGGGAGATCTGCATCCTTCCACACTGTGCACCCGAGGGAGGCTTCGTTTCAGACACATGTGCACATCGCGCTGTGGAAAACGCGCCGTTCTCTCTTACTTCGTATCGTCTCTCTACTGCGGGAGGCCTGTGGCAGTAGGAAGAGATTCCCTGCAGAACGTCTTGGGGTTGAGATGGGACCTCAGAATTTTCTGGGGTGTCTCTCTTCGTGAAGGAGGCCATAGAAGCTCAGGAGGGCTTGGTTCTGCCCAGGGTGCTGCAGGGAAAGGCACTAGACTGGCCCGGCCTGTGTGGCTCAGTGGTTGAGCATCGAACTATAAACCAGGAGGTCACAGGCCCTGGTTGCAGGCTCCATCCTCAGTGTGGGGCATGCAGGAGGCAGCCGGTCAGTGATTCTCTCTCATCACTGATGTTTCACTTCTCTCTCCCTCTCCCTTCCTCCCTGAAAAAGAAAAAAAGCAAAAGCGACAGAGGGCACAGGCCCTAAACAACAGAGCAGTTGAGAATTAGGGTTTGGGAGTGTCTGGGTTAGCTTTCTGACCTTGGGCAAGGCATTTGTCACCCCTCTGAGCCTCAGTCCCCTCATCTGCAAAACAAACAAAAACAAACAAAAAACAAACAAAAAAACCTGGTTACTAATAGCTACCTCCAGGGTAGCGATAACAGGTAATATTTTTAGCACAAGGCCTGGCTCCTAGGGGATACTCAAGAGCAGGCAGCCATCACAGGGACATCACCTGGCCCCTCTGTGTGGTACTTACGTTTATGGTTGATAAGCAAGTCCCCTCCAGGGCAGGGCCTGCGTGTGTGTGTGTGTGTGTGTGTGTGTGTGTGTGTGTGGTGGCGTGTGTGTGGGGGGGGGGGGGAGCGGGGTGTTACAGATCCAGACCCAGCCACTGCAGGATGCCAGGCCCCACACAGCCATGCCACTCAATGTGCCCTCAGGCTCTTCCCCTCTTCCCTCTGATCCCCATCCCAGGAGTTTTCTCTCTGTCTCTGCAGGGGGACAGGAAGTGAGTCCCTAACCTCTCCCTCTGAGCAGAAGACACGAAACCCCATTTTTCTGCTCCTCCCCCTCCCACTTCCACTCTGGTTTGTGCTGCTAGAAATAGTTCACCCCAGCACAGGTTGTGCAAAGGGGCAGGTTGCATTGGGAAGGGCCACTGGGATCTAAACACGGAGAAGATGCTCACCGATGCTCACACAGACCCGGGAATTGTGGGGACTTGGGCCAACTATCCAGAGAAGTGTTCAGAAATGAGAATAATTGTCTCCTTACTCAACCTTTAGAGGGCTGGCTCTGTCAGCGCCCTAATTCTTGGTTTCTGCCCCTGCACAAAAGCTGACAGGGACCAGATCGTGGAGAGGAAAGAAAATCACTTTTACAACTCCTGCCGCGTCTCCGACTTCACATCTTGCCAAATCCCCCGCCCCCAGCACAACCCTGACCTCAGTTTTGCAGATCAGGGGACTGCGGCCCAGAGAGGTGAAGTGACTGGCCAGGGAACACACAGCGTCCGGGCTGCAGAGCCGGGATCCGGACGGCATCTCTGCCTCTCGGAGGCTGCGTTCTCTCTCCGTCTTTCCCTCCAGCAGGCAGGCAGGCAGGCGGAGGCTGTGAGGCCAGCTCAGCGGAATGGAATGCCTGACATCCCTGGGGGATCCTGATTCATGTGCAGGAAGCCAGTCCCCTCAGCCTCCTCGCCCGCCCCCGGCCTGCCAGCCTCCTCCTGGAATCCGCCAGATGTCCCGGCGCTCCCCGAACACACCTCGCGCTCCGCGGCGCCCTGGCACACGCCCGCCGAGCCTGAGTCTGGCGCTCCCTCTGCCTCGAAGGCTCCTCCACCCCCTTAACGACCCGGATCAAATGCCTGCCTGACCCCGAGAGCATAGCTCACGCCTGTCTTTTCTCCCGTAAAGCAAGGCTGCTACATGCCATGGCGCAGGCTGCGCGCTGCACGGTGCTGGGGGCGCCATCTGCGCGGACCACCGCGGCCTGGGCTGGCCGTGCCTGTCTCAGAACAGTGACAATGACAGTCATGGCCGCCAGCCCCAGGGTGGCGATGGTGTCACCCTCAGCAGCAGGCGAGGGCTCAGCGCGGGGAAATCGCCGGATCACGCTCAGTAAACCTCGAATGCGTGCATCAGATTAGATCCAGCAGGGGTCCTCAAACTTTTTAAAGTGGGGGCCAGATCACGGTCCCTCAGAGAGCTGGAGGGCCGGACTATATGAACTACTAATTCCTACTGTAACACCTCGGCTGCGCTCACTGCCCAAAAAACCTGGCGGGCCGGATCAGACTCCTCTGCGGGCCGCATGTGGCCCGCGGGCCGTAGTTTGAAGACCCCTGGAAGGTGACCAGACGTCCCGCTTTTGGCGGGACAGTCCCGATTTTTAACAATTTGTCCCGCGTCCAGCAGCGTTTTAAAACAGTCCCGATTTTTTTTTAAAAAATCGGGACTGTTTTAAAATGCCGCTGGACGCGGGACAAATTGTTAAAAATCGGGACGTCTGGTCACCTTACATTAGAGATGGCCACAGCACTCAGAGACTACAAGACGGCCCGGGGCCGGTCCTTCTGAACTAGCGTTTCCCCTGCCACCGTCACCGCTCGGGGGACATCAGTCACTCATCCCAGAGAAGCTCCCACCGCTCAGAGCCCGTTGGGAACGGCTTTCCGGAGATTTTCTTCTGAGCCAGGTCCCAGCCACAGGTGTCACCCTTGCTCGTTATTTCGCAACCACGGGTCTTTTCTCACCCAGAGCGGGCCCAGCCAGCGCCACCCCCTGCCCCCGGCATCGCACCCGGCGCCACCGAGCCTGGGCTCTGCCCGGAAATCAAATCCACCCTCCAAGGACGAGGCAGGTCGGAGACACTGCCCAGGCACCCTGGCAGCCTGGTCTGCCCCCCTCCCCTGCCCCGGGGGGGGGGGTCTCCTTTAAAGGGACACACCTACTTCCACATGTATGTTCTGCTGTGTTGCTTTTTATAAAAATATATTTTATTGATTTTTTTTTTTTTTTTTTTTTTTTTTTTTGCAGAGAGGAAGGGATAGGGATAGAGAGTTAGAAACAACGACCAGCTGCCTCCTGCACACCCCCTACTGGGGATGTGCCGGCCACCAAGGTGCATGCCCTTGATGTGAATTGAACCTGGGACCCTGAGTCTGCAGGTCGATGCTCTATCCACTGAGCCAAACCGGTCAGGGCTGCTGTGTTGCTTTTCGCAGGTTCACTCCTAACTCCACAGTCAGACCCGTAAGGAGCCGAGCCTCGGTCACTGGGTGGGGGCGAGGTGCTGCGTTTTGTGTGAGAACGGCTGCATTGAATCCCCTACCCAAGCCGGGGGGTGGACCTGACTGTCCCCATTGTGCAGATGAGGAAACCGAGGCCGGGCTGGTTTGGGTCCCCGGGCAGCAGAGCCTCGGACCCAGAGCTGTCTGCCTTCAGAGCCGATGTGTGTTTACAAGCTCCCACACTGCCCCTTTGCCTTTCGGTCGCCGTTTTCGGTGTCGGTTTACAATCCCGGAAGTAGAAACCCAGACTGCACGTGATCCACCCCTCATGGAGGCAGTGGCCAGCTCCTCTCGCTGCCCAGGACACGCCGGGCTGCTGCCCCGTTTCTCCTCCTCGGATGGGACCACTTTGGGGAAATGCCTCCACACTCTTCCCTGGTGACCACAGGCCCTGGTGTCTGTGGGTGTGGGATGGGGGGTGGGAGTGGTGGTGCTGGCACTAGGTCTGAAACCAGGGATCAGAATTCTGGCCATGTTAGCCCCAGGCTGGAAAACAGGCAAAACTCATCTCACAAACCTGATTTTTTTTTTTTTTTTAATTAGACATCGCAATTCTTTATCCTTGTATCGTGGGTCACACTCTAGCTGGTGTGGCTCTGTGGTTAGAGCATTGGCCTATGCACAGAAGGGTCTCGGGTTCAATTCCCTGTCAAGGGCCCGTACCTGGGTTGCAGGTTCAATCCCCACCCCATTCAGGGCACGTGCAGGAAGCAACCAATCGATGTGTCTCTTTCACGTCGATGTTTCTCCCTCCCTTCCTCTCTCCCCTCTCTCCCTTCCTCCCTTCCACTCCCTCTAAAACACCAGTAGAAAAATATCCTTCAGTAAGGATTAACAACAATAGAGTGTGGGTCACAGAGCTAAAGTGATAAGTTGGTTTGTTTTTATAAAATATATTTTTATTGATTTCAGAGAGGAAGAGAGGGGGAGAGGGAGAGATAGAAACATCAATGATGAGAATCATTGATCGGCTGCCTCCTGCATACCCTCTACTGGGAATCAAAGCCCACAACCCAGGCATGTGCCCTTAACCAGAATCGAACCTGGGATCTTTCAGTCCGCAGGCTGATGCACTATCCACCGAGCCAAGCCAGCTAGGGCAATACTGATGAGTTTTAACCGTTTATTAATCTCTGCCCTAGCTTGGTACTCCATGTGCAATGTGTTTCAAAGATTCTGAGGGTTGAAGACTCAACCAACCAACCCATCCTGAACACCAGGCCATGCCGGGCTCCTTCACGGCCTGGGACAGCGGTTAGCAATCCATGGTCCTGGGACCAAACCTAGACAGACAACTGTTTTTGTAACCGAAGTTCTTGGAATCCAGCCACCCCATTCACGTACACGATGCCTGTGGCTGCTCCGTGCTGCACCGGGCAGAGTGGCGTGGCTGCCCCCACGTGACCTGCAAAGCCTAAAAGGATCCCCCTCCGACTGTTGGCGGGAAGAACTAGCAACTTCGGTCCTGGAGGGCCAGGCAGGGAGGCTTTTCCGACCGCCCTGCCTCCAACCCGGGTCCTCCCTGAGGACCCTCCCAGTTCATGGAGCGGCGCCACCGTCCACCACAGACGCTGACAACGCAGGGACTCGCTGCAGTGGGGTGAATGGTGGCCCCAAAAACACATGTTCCTAGCTCAAACCCCACAGCCTGTGACTGCGCCCTTATTTGGTAAAAGGGTCTTTGTCGATGCAATTAAGAATCTCGAGATGAGATCTCCCTGGGTTATCCAAGTGGCCCTGCATCCAATGACCCGTGTTCCGGTGAGAGACACACCGAGGAGGGACGGGGAGAGGAGGGGAGGCGGCCTGTGCAGACGGAGGCAGAGATTGGAGTGAGTGAGGCAGCGGCAAGGAATGCTGGCAGCCACCGGGAGCCAGCAGAGGCGCGGAGGGTTCCTCCCGAGGACCCCAGAGGAAGCGCAGCCCTGCCAAACGCCTTGACTGTGGACTCCGGGCCTCCAGCACGGGGAGAGGATAGAGTTCTGTTGTTTTTCAAGCGCCTGGCTGGTGGGAATCCGCTACAGCAGCTGCAGGAAGCCAAGCCACTCCCTTTCCCAGCTTCCTTTGCAGCGAGGGCACAGACACGTGACTCTGCTCCACCAATCAGATGCACCTTCCCAGACTCACCGAGAAGCTCATACTGGGAGGAAGCGGGGACGTGGCCTCTGGTGCCTTCTCCAGGATGGAGAGGATGGCAGCGTGGCCGTGTGGTGCTCTCGGAGCTGTCAGCGTAGTGGGTGCCTCCCAGTGTCCAGAATCTTCGGTGACGATGGAGCAGACGACCGTCTCTGAGCTCAATGTTGGACGGCATCTGGGGTGGTTTGGGGTGTCACTCCGGCTGCACAAACTCCAAATCTAAGTTCCTACCTGGGAGTCCTGCAAGCTACGCCATAGCCTTGGATACAGAGCCGGTGTCCGTCATCCTCAGGGCTGTGCCGGCGGCTCCTGTCCGCGCCCGGGAGCCAGTGGTTCACTCTTCTTCCCAACTCCTCCTCCAGGGATGTCACGTGGAGCTTAACATCGGCCACGGAGGGAGCCTTTAGCCACGGAAATTGGCGAGCGCTACAAATCAGAGGTTTTTGTTTTTGAAGAGTCGATAGATCAGCAATACCACAGGCTGTTCCCAAGGAAGATTCTGACGGATAGCCACAGAACATTTCCTTTCATCCTTGTATCATCCCTCTTGCTACAGGGAGCCACCTAAAAGGGATGAAGGGATTGTTCAAAGGCATACACCTCTGAGGTGATAAATCCGGGTCGTGAACTTCCGATTTCACATCCTCGAGAGTCTCTAGATCAATATAAGGCTAATCACCACTTAAAAAAAAGAAAGCGAAGACTTAAAGACAGACTGCACCAGAAAATAAGCAACAACCAAAACACATGCAAACCTCCCCAGTCCCCGAGGGACACTGTCCGTCCGGCCTACACTGGTCCAGACCCCAGGCCCCAGGGTCTTGCATGGGGCGGGTCCTTTTGGCAGCCAGGGGGCAGGTCAGCGCTCGGGTTCAGAGTTTTTCGACGGGAAGCCGCCTGTTAGTCACACCTGCTGTCTCTTTCTGCATGGAGAGCACCGAGGGCGGCTTCCCGCCTAAACCCTCGAATTCCAGCTGCCAGGGAAGCCCTGGGAGGAGCACATCACCCTCCGGGAGAGGCGTGCTGACCAGCTCCCGCCATCCCCGCTCCGTGGCCTCCTTCCCTCTTTACCCGGTGGTCCTGCTGCTTTCACCGTTGAGTTCCCAGGACCTGGCATATAACAGGTTCTTTGTAAATGTCTGCGGGCTGGACAAACCCCCAACTCACCACAGAGAATCATTTTAATTGTCTCAGAACCAGGCCATTCACTGATGGAATGGATCCAACCAACAGAGCCGCCATTTTGGACCTCCTACTATGTGCTTCATATTTGCCATTCCAAGAGAGGATATGGCTGCGGCATCCTTCCCCCAGGCCCACACCGCTGAGACGCAGCAGAGGTGGGATGTGAACCCAGGACTATAGAACTTGGGGTCCCCCTCCGTTTCTGGGACACCTACTCCCCCCCAAGCCCATCATCCGCCTGAGGCCTTGGTCCAGATTTTTCAGAGAATGAATAAAACAACCCTCCGTCTTAAAGACAAGCATTCTTGATGCTGGGTCTCCTGGAACCTCTTAAGCGCCTATCACCGAGGCCCACCCCTCCCACACACCTCCTTCCCTCCCTCCACCCCCCCAGAATCCAGGACAGCCACCCCCTTCTGCGGAGCTGGTCTTGTCCCTCAGCAGCACTGGCCTGGGGCCCAGGAGTGTGTGTGGGGGGGGTGGTGGTCACAGTTGGCTGAGCTTTGGGGTTCTCGGGATGTCCATCGCCATGGAGACACCTTTTCATGGGGAGACAACGATGCCCATGCTGTCCTAACTCCAACGACTGCCCCTCCGTGGTCCGTGCCACACACTCTGCCAGTGTCCCTCGTCCGGTTAGTCCCCAAACAGTGCCCGGGGCCGAAGGACCCACCCCCATTTCCCCCGACAACGACACTGAGCTCACTCTGGCGGGACCCAAACCCCATTTGACCAATAAGCTGCCTCTTGTTCCCTGACACTCCACAGCCATCAGACAGAGCTGACCCCAGAAGGGTCTTCTGGAACCTTCTACAAGTAGCCTGCCTCCTTGGCCTGCAGTGTTTTGCCCTCCAGACGTCAACAAGAGCCTCCATTTACTTCTGCCCAGAAACCAGCAGGGCCTCCTGTGCCATGGCCCCCGGGGCAAGTGGGACCCGCATGGGGCTGAGGCTTCCGTGACCCGGGGGGAGGGGGGGGCAGCTTAGCGGGGCGGCGCCAGGCTTCCTTTGACCAGCAGTGGAATTCCTTCTGGCCTTCCCCACCCCCCTGCTTTCCTGGGCTCAGAAGGAGACTAATCACAGCTAAGCGGTTTGAAGTCCTGAAAAGCATCCTCATTACTTGCTGGAGGGTCTGGGCATCTCAGGGCCTTGAGAAGGAGGAGAGAAGGAAACCCGCAGTGATTTCTAATGCAAATGGGTCTGAAGAGGAGCCTGGGGTCTCAGGAGTCCCCAGTCCCCCGCAGAGGAGGGCGCATCCCGAGGAGGGGGGGGGGGGAGCTGTTGCCTCCGGCAAAGCGTTTCCTCTCATCCAGACAAAACCCAGAGACGGTCATTCTCCCCCTTTCAGACCCGTGGGCCGCCCCGCCCCTCCGGCCGCTGGAATGCGAAGCTCGAAGCTCGGCCTCCGGTCCGAGCAGAATTCTGGCTCCGGGAGCGCCAGCTGCTCCTCTCCCTCCTCCCGTGTGTTCCTCCATCACCTCTACTCACGACACGTGCACGCACACGTGCACGCACACATGCACGCTCACACATGTGTGCTCACACGGTTCCCACACGCAAAACACACTGACGGACACAGGCCGACACACACCCATGCGTGGACACTCCTGTGCACCCAGACACACGTGCACAGAAGACACGCACGCGCTCGCTGCCCTTCGGCCTCCTCTCCGCACCATTCCTGGGCGTTTTTGCTGTGGTTTGGCCTGCTCAGCGCCCTGTCTCCAGTCCCTGGGCTCCTCGGCCAAGATGCGGAAGGAAGTACCTGATGTGCCCGGAGTCTGGGGGAGATTGAGCCCATGCACCTCGGGAGTTCTGGGGAAGTTTGCTTCTCCCAGGTCGGCTCTGACTTCAGCTCGTCCCTAACCTACAGCTGCCTCGAAGCGCAGGAAGTGGTTCTGCAGGCCGCCCCGTCGCTGGCACGGGGCAAAGCGGGTCTCTTCCCTCACCCCGAGAGACAGGTCACCGTTCCCACGTCTCAGATGATGGAATCAAAGCACAGGAGGGGGCCGGGACATCTCAGAGGAATTGACCCTTTCAAACAGGATTGAGTCCCTCCTGTGTGCCAGGCCCTGCTCTAGGGGCGAGGGTGCACCATGGAGGGGGACCCAGCACCTGGCCCGGCATTTACGTTCACCAGGCCAGCGAGTGGGGAGCCAGGAGTGCTTTTCCTGACTGGGGTCCTTGATTTTCCTCTGTGGCCCTCCCCCCCCCCCCCCCCCCCCCGCCCCCCAGCCAACCCTCCTGTGCCCTCTGCACTCTGGCCTTCGTGGGCCGCTCCCTCCGCGATTATATTTTACGGCGACGTTGGTAAAAAGACGGATAGAATCCAGGCCAAAAATGAAAGCATTTTCTTTGACCCTAAACATCTCCCCCACCCCACCCCCACCCCCGCCTCTGATTCTGAAAGAAATGAAGACGTTCTGTGGGTCCTGTGTAGTGTGTATGTCCTCTGTACACAGCGGGCCAGTCAGCCCGGTGTCCCTACAAACACCAATCCCCTCACCTGCCCCTCCTTTTAGAAAGGAAGCCTTGGCCTATTCATCATTGCCAAGAAGCGGGGGCACCCAAATATCCCTCCGAGGGTGGATAAGCAAAATACAGTCCATCCACACCACGGGATGTCCGTCAGCCAGTAAGAGAACCCAGTGCTGGTTCGCGGACAACACGAGCGAGCACTGGAAACGTGATGCTGACTGAGAGAAGCCAGGCACAGCCCTGCTGGCGTGGCTCAGTGGTTGAGCGCCGACCTATGAATCAGGAGGTCATGGTTCAACTCCCGGTCAGGGCACACGCCTGGGCTGTGGGCTTGATCCATGATTCTCTCTCATCACTGATGTTTCTGTCTCTCTCTCCCTCTCCCTTTCTCTCTGAAATCAATAAAAATACGTATTTTTAAAAAGAAGCCAGGTGCGCGCGCGCACACACACACACACACACTGTGTGATTTCATTGGGAGGAAATGTCCAGGAGAGGCAGCTCGGCGGAGGCAGAGAGAAAGCAGATGATGGGTGGTTGCCAGGGGCCGGCGGGGGAGGGAGAGTGGCCGCTGCAGGCCCAGAGCTTCCTTTGGGGCGTGATGATGATGTCTTGGAACTGGGGAGGGGTGTTGGTTGCACAACAGTGTCCACTAAAACTGCCCTCAGGGAGCTGGCGTTCCAGTGATGACAACGATTGTGTGGCCCCGAGGGAGGAGAACCCCCCACACAGACATATCCCTCCACCAGGCCCTGGTTCCAATTCCAATTCCTAATTCATCAGAGGTCCCAGGTGGTACATTTAAGTCTTTTGAGTTTATATTCTCTCTCTCTCTCTCTCTCTCTCTCTCTCTCTCTCTCTCTCTCTCTCTCTCTCTCTCTCTTTCTCTCTCTCTCTCTCAGAGGGAGAGGGGAAGGGAGGGAGAGATAGAAACATAGAAGACCACTCCTGTATGCCCCTTACTCTGGACTGAGCCTGCAAATGTGCCCTGACCAGGAATCAAACCAGTGACTTCTTGGTGCATGGGACGATGCTCAATCCACTGAGCCACACTGGTCAGGCTTGAATGCATTGTTTTTAAAATATATATTTTATATATATATATAATTAATTTCAGAGAGGAAGAGAGAGAGAGAGAGAGAGAGAGAGAGAGAGAGAGAGAGAGAGAGAGAAATATCAATGATGAGTGAATCATTGATGAGCTGCCTTCTGTATACCCCACACTGAGGTTGGAGCTCACAGTCCAGGCCTGTGCCCTGACTGGGAATCCATCTGTGACCTTCTGATTTATAGGTCATCACCACGCATTCTTGACTCCTAGCTTCCAGAAAAGTCTGAAAGGAGAAAGGCAGCAGCGTGCTCTCTGATGGTTGGGCTCCAGGTGGTTTGACTCCCGTGTTCTTTTGGCCTCTGTGGATTCTGACTTTTCTGCTAAGACCCTCCGTACTTATATCCCCAGCCCTGGCTACAAACAGCCAACAACATATCGTGCATGTAAACCCGTCAGTGAACGGGCTGTGCTGTGCCAGTGTGTCTTTTGTTTTGAACAAAGTCACTCCCTGTCACCAACCAAGTCACTTGTCCCCAGACACTGTGGCCAGAGGGGTGTCACCCAGGGCCCCCGTCTCAGTTCGGTCCTTCTGGGGCCATGGGAGACTTGTGGGATCAAGGCAGGTTGCGTGAGGGCCGCTTGCCCTGAAGGTGCGGGGCCATTTGTCACCCCGTTACTTTTATTGGTATGTAAACCCAGCGTCCTCTTTGGGGCTTCCTGGGGCTGTAGAGGATCCCACGGCCTCTGCAGGGCCTGGACAGTGTTGGCCAGAGTGGAGCAGAGCCTCGGCCTGGGGTTGTGCAAGGGATCTCCTGCCCTGAGTCAGAAACGGGTGTCAGAAGGAACTTGACACCTGGCCTGGCATCCTGGGTGTTTGCCAGACCTGCTTGGCGGCCGTGATGATGATAATGATGATGATGATGTTCAGGTTACACAGAAGGCAGATGATTCTTGCTTTGCGCAGTTGTGCCGATTACCAGAACGACTGTGCAAGCTGAACGTGTGCGAAAACGATCTTAAAAATCAGTGGGGTGAAATAGATTATTCCGTGGCCTTTCACATGTTCGGTCAACACATTGAAAGCTCTCTTACCGTTGGTTAGAAATGTTTAAGGAAATGAGACAATACTACAGCTAACAAGTACTTAATACTCTTTGATTTAGTACATTGGCCCCATTGAGAATTGAAGGGTTGTATGTCTTGCTATAAAAACGATCGAGAGTAGTTCAAACAGCACTTGCTCTCCTCTGGCTATTTAACTACCACAGGGAGGGAGCCGCTTTTGCATGCCTCTTGGCAAATGGCCACACTCCTCTCCAGGACTGGACCCGTTTCCAACATTTTATCATTTGCACTTTCAATGTCATGGAATATCCTCAGGAGTTCCCGCCAGCCTCCCTTCCTCTGGGACATCTCCATCCTTTTTGTCACCACGGCTTCTCTCGGGAAGCCCTCCTTCCCTTGGCAGACAACAGACACGGTGTCGACATTCCCATGATCATCTATCTCTTCTGTGAGCCTAGCATCAGTCCTCGGATGGTGTTTTACGTCAGCGGGGCTGGGTCATGGTACCCAACTTATCTGGCTATTTCTCTAAAGGTATATTTTTCAGATGCAATTCGCCTTTAAATTGGGGGACTTTGAGGAAAGCAGATTGCCCTTCACAATATGGGTGGGCCTCATCCGATCAGTTGAAGACCTCAATCGGAAAAAGATGGATCCTCCCCCAACCGCCTTCAGCAAGGAAGCGGGAATTCTGCTTGAACAGCATTAACTGGGTCTCCAACCGCCCATCCTACTCTCCAGGTGTTGGCCTTAACCAGCCTCCTCTCTCTCTTTCTCTCTCTCTCTGTCTAAAGAATGTGTATACATATCATATCTGTGTATCACAAATGTTATGTGCATCGTAACTAGCAGATAGAGGTATGGAAGGATAGATAGATGATAGATAGATAGATAGATGATAGATAGATAGATAGATGATAGATAGATAGATAGATAGATAGATAGATAGACGATAGATCTCCTATTGGTTCTGTTTTTCTGGAGAAACCTAATACAAAGCCCTTGACTTTCCATTCACATTTCCTTTCAGGCATCGCGTTCTCATTTCTTTGCTGCTCGGCACCTTCATCTTCGTGGGCCAGTCCCTTCTTCTTGTTGCCTGTGTGTGTGAATGCCACGCGGGTTTCCGCGGAGACATGGGAGACGGCGCAGCTCGCGCCCGGCTGGCAGTGTGTGAGCCGCAGAGCGCACACGCTCGCTGACCTGGTCCGCGGGCTTTGAAAGAAGTGACAGGCTGGGTCACTGAGCCTGACAGGCGTCTATTATTGAAGCGGTGATTTGCGGGCTGAAGAGCTCGCAGCCACGCTGGTACTTGGAGTGAGTGCTCGCGCTTAATATACCGAGATAAGTGAAACGCGAACAGTGTTGTGGGGGGCTGGTGTTACTCTGTAAACACGGCCGCTGAAGTGCACGCCTGTCAGGCCCATGCAGAGCGAGGACTGCTGTGATCACCCACAGCAGCCGACAGTCCGGGACCGCTCTGTGCCAGTGCGAGCCCACACGGAGCCCCGATCCCACAGCGAGGTGCTGCGTGCCTGTAACTCATCTGATAACCGGAGACGCTTAGGGTTGATTGGCTGTGAGGCCGGAGCTTGGGAGCCAGCTGGCGTGAGCTACCTGCCAGGGCCCACAGTTCAAAGGCACGTCCAGTCCCACCCTTTCCTGGCTCCCCGACCCGGTGACCTCGAACGCTCTGCTTTCCCTGCACCGCTTGGCGAACCTGCAGCCGTCCCGGATCGGAGCCCCTATTTGCCGCCTACCGGCCACGGGATTTCAGGTGGACGCCGGGCCTTTCGGAGCCGTTCGGAGCCTCGGCTTCTCCATCTGACAAGGAAGGATCAAGTCCTGCCTCGTAAAGATCAAACGAGAGAGATAACAACGCGTGCAAAGTGCACCAGAGCTGGCACAGGGCGAGCCCGTCGTAAACGTTAACTGGCCTCCTGGCTGCCGAGCAGACGCTCAGGCCTCACACGGAAGCGGCTGTTTGCACTGCTGCCTCCCAGCCGTGCCCGAGCTACTTCAGGGAAGCGACCTTTGCCGCCTCCGGCCGCGGCTCCCGGCGCAGCGCTTGGCACGGGGCAGGTGCCCATGAAGTGCCTGCGAGGCGGACGGACAAAAACCAGGAAGCGCTTTGTCCCCAGCTGGCCCGGGCTGCACGTAGCTGCACATAACAGCCAATAACGTTCACCGAGAGCCCGCCGCTGGCCAGGAACCGATGGTGCCAGGCCCTCTGCGTGCATTGTCTGGTTCGCTGTCCACGCAGCCCCAGGAGGTGGCTGTCACCGTCCACATATTTATTTCTGTCACAGAGTGAGGCTGGGCATCCCCCAGGGCTGCGGGTCTCCCCGGATGGCCTCTGTCCGGCCGTGGCCAGCGGGCCAGCCAGTGGCAGGGAGGCCGCAGGGCGTGCTGGAGGGCAGGGGTCGTGCTTCTCAGAATGTGAGTCCACATCCGTGCGACCATGGAGGTGCCCTGGCTTGGTGCCGCTCTCCGCGTGGGGAATCGCCGCGATCCTGAGCCCAGCCAGTCCTCAGCCACCTCCCACCGCGTCCCTTCCTCCCAGCCTCCTCCTTGTCCAAACTTGCCGGGCCCGGGTTTCATCCCTGCAGGCTCCTGCTCCCCGTTCCGGGGAAACGGGTGGCACTGGGTTCCCCGGCTCAGCAGATGCCCTCTCCCCTGACCACCCACGTCACCGCCACCAGAACAGTTCACCAGGGAGCCAGCCGTGGTCGTGGGACCCACCGCTCATCGGCGGCTGGGTTGTCGGTTTAATTTTATTATCGTTCTTCACGTTCCCACAAGCGGGCTGTTTTGTAAGCTCCTCACCCTCCTCCCGAAGGGATCCTCCCCCTCCTTCCCCGCCCCCCCTCCCCACTCCAGGCCTGCACAATAGATATTCAAGAAATTCTTGTTTGGTCTCACCGTCGTATGATCTCCCCCGGCAAAATGAATACTGTGCAGCTCTGCAGACGGGAGAAGATCTGATGGAGGGGTGTGGGGAGCAAGCCCCCGTGCCACCCACGCTGCCCGCCCTTTCCCACCTCCCAGCACCCCGGGGACCCCCAGAGCACCAGGGAGCTGAGTTTGACAAGCTCTTGGCCATGCGCCTGCGTTTTCTGTAAACTTCTTGAGAGGAGCCGGGATGAACAATGAAGTAACCAAGACCACGAAGCCGGCCCCGGTTTGCTTTCTGACTCTGCCGCTTCCTTGACCTGAAGTCAGCCCCTGAACCCTTGACCTCTCTGGGCCTCGGTTTCCCGCTCTGCAAAATGGGGATAATCATAAGTCCCTACCGCATAGCATTGTTGGGATGATCACAGCAACTTTTAAAGGATCTTGTAAAGCCCGAGACAGAAGCGTGTGGGTCTCTTCCCCTCCGGGGTCTGCCCACATCACTCGCTAACTGGATGTTGGGGTGTAAAGACGCTCACAGGTCCCATTTCCTGGGGAGCAGACGGAATGGTGGGAATCTCAGCCGGCGACAAGCCTGAGGGTGCCTGGGGGCACATTCTGTACGCCCCTCCCCTTTCCTCCATCGTGTGACTCCCGCTCTGTGTACACCCCCGACTAGTCCTGTCTCCGATAGCTCAGGGTCTGGGCATCAGTGATCCCCTAAGAGAGAGGAACCAGTGACTTCTTAGACAGCGTCACCCCATCTCACTTCCCAGGTTCCCCCGACCCCGGCCTCCTCCCCTTTCCCGCCTGTGTTGGGTGGAGCCAGATTCCTGTGGCCCCAGGAAGAGAACAGACCTCAGCAATCTGGTTTGCCAGCTCACACACACATAGGCGATCTTTTCAAAGGTGTTTCCCAGGAGAGGCATTAGCTGAGCATGTACTATGTGCTAAGTATTTTTCATGGGTTCCTCCGTCCCCGCATCAACCCTGCAAGGTAAGTACCATTATTAGCCCCATTTTACAGATGGAAAACGGAGGCTTAGCAAGGAAAAGGAGCCCGGAAGAGGCCGAGTCAGGCTCTTAGGTCAGATCTCCTGGGAGCCAGAGCCCTTGCCAGAGGCATCGATCAATGCTTCTTCGCTCTTGCACCCATGTTTCTCTCTCCCTCTCCCTACCTCTCGCTTTAAAAAAATTAAAAAATAAAAACTGTTAAAAATTTTTTTAAAATAAAAACAATGGTTTATTTTTATTTTATTTTGAGCCAATGCCTGCGCCCTCCCCATGTGAATCTAGCCGTGAGTTTGCAGCCTGAGTCAGGCCGGCCCGTGGCTGTCTGTGCCGTCAGCGCAGGGATCCAAGGGCGAGTTCTCGGAGCCTGTTCGGCTGCCGGCGGCGAGGGGCTCCGCCACACAGCGGCAAACTTGTCTCCTCCACGTGCTGAGGGTCTCCTGGCTCCCAGGGCCCCGTCCCAGGGAAAACGCCTTCCTCTCCGGCTTATTTGCTCAGGGTTTAAAAGGTATTTCTGGGCTTCGGCGGAGAGGAAATTTAGCTTTCGAGCAAATCCTCGCGCACAGGTTTTCTGTAAACACCCGCGTGCAGGCGGAAGGAGCGGCGCGGGGCCCGCGCGGCTCGGCTGCTCCCGGATTTGACGGCCTGTGGGGTGGAATGAAGTCAGCGTGGTGTTTGTGCAGGGAAGTTGGGTTTGACAAGCAGGTCCTGGATGTTGCTGCTGGGAAGGTGGGGGTGGGGGGAGTTCCTCCTCAGCACCGTCCCGGGGATGTGCAGGCACGTGGATGAAGGAGAGCTGGCATGAGCGTCGGGAAAGGATGGAGCATTGGGGGGCGTGGTCAAGCCCTTGTCCCGCATCACCATCCAGAAGGCTTCTTCCCTGTGCGCCAAGGACCTCTGAGACGACGGGAGGTTCCTTTGTCAGTTCCACAGACATTTACTGAAGGCCTACTGCGTGCCAGGCCCCGCCCTCGGAACAGAAGACTCTGCCTTCCTGAAGTTCGAATTGTGGCAAAGGGGAGCCCTTTCCCTGAGAAACCCTGGACCAGCTGACACCGGTTTGGCTCAGTGGATAGAGCGTCGGCCTGCGGACTGAAAGGTCCCAGGTTCGATTCCAGTCAAGGGCATGTACCTTGGTTGCGGGCACATCCCCAGTAGGAGGCAGCTGATGTTTCTAACTCTCTATTTCTCTCTCTCTCTTCCTCTCTGTAAAAAATCAATAAAATACATTTAAAAAAAAGAAGAAGAAGAAGAAGAAGAAGAAGAAGAAGAAGAAAAGAAAGAAAGAAAAACAAAAGAAACCCTGGACCAGAACTTCATTGTGGGGCACCCCAGTAAAGGTTGAGGTCCACGTCACGGATCAGCACAGATCAGCTCCACGCAGTCACTCAGGGACCCAGGCATCTTTCACGTCATGTCCCACCTGACCCTCCTAGGGTCCCGGTCCTTCCGCAGGGGCCCCTGCGTCTGGCCAGCAAATAGGGCTTTTCTCGGGGCCAGGCCTGGAGCCCCCTTCCTCGCTTTCCACACATCCCACTGTGCAAATCCAGGCACAGAATCCCACCTCTCTGTGTCTGGGAGGAGGAGCTGGGCTGGGTGAGTGCACCACACTGCCTCTGCCCCAGGGTCTGTGTGTCCAGGACCACGTGAGGATGCCTGGGAGCGTCCTTGGTGCCGATGGTGAGGGTGGCTGGCCAGATCAGGGCACTCACATCCTCAGCGCCAGGCTCTCTGCTCACGGTGCACACGCAGTGGCCTCCCGGCCCCGCTGCCCGCTCACCACCCCGCCGTGTGAAACGGCCGTGCCTCCTCTGGCAAGCTGCCCCGCGTCTCCAAACCTTAGTTTGCTCAGCTGGAAAACAGCGGTGCTGATCGCACCCCCACGTCACAGGCTCCTGGGAAGGGAGGGGGTTCCAAGTCCAGCGCCCGCTGTGTGTGGTCAGCACCTCGTCAGCGTGCGTCACGCTAAGAAGGAAGCGGGGCGGAACTGCCTCGGTCGCTGACCAGCTGTGTCATGACCGTGGCCAGGTCACCTTGACCCCTTGGAGTTCCAGCCTCTGCGTCTCTGAAATGAAGATCCTAATCAGCCCTGCCCAGACAGTTGGGAGGAAAGGCAGTTAACAAAGCAGGAACAAAGCTGGCCATGTAGCTGATACATAAGTGTTCAGTGAGGATTAGCGACTACTATTATTATCATTATTATTATACAAGTGACCCAGTGCACGAAATTCATGCACATTAAAGGGGAATTAATTAGAGGAAATGTTTTAATGTTTCTGTTTGCCCTTTCTCTATAATAGAAGTGTCAGAGATGAAAGGAAGTTAGTAAAATGTATATGAAAATCTTCCTCTTGTCAGAGTCTGGGGTGCACCAGGGGAACCAGAGTCAAGTCCCTGCCCACCCACATGCACCTCAAAATTTTGTGAGACCCAGACCTGGCTGGCCTACCCCTGTTAAGCTCAACTGGGTAGGGGGAACGGCCTCAGGTCACCTGGCTCAGCACTGGGGCGGGGTGCATGGCCTGAGGTCCCCTGGCCCAGGCCAGGGTGGGGATGTATGCTTTGAGGTCCCCTGTCAAGCCCTGCCAGGCTGGGGGTGTGGCCTGAGGTCCCCCAGACTGGCTCCGGAGCGGGGGGGGGGCATGGCCTGAGGTCCCCTGTCAAGCCTCACGGGGGGGGGGGGGGCACAGCCTCAGGTCCCCTACCCTGACCCAGTGCCACACAGCCTCAGGTCCCTGCTGATTGCTCGTTAAGGCTCGTTACAGGAACTCGGCCTCCGCTGTGGGTGCAGCCATCTTGTTATGGTGTGATGGTCAATTTGCCTATTCCCTCTTTATTAGATAGGATAAACATTTTCACAGGCATCCCCTGGGTAATGCTCACATCTCCTCCCCGAGATAGAAAACAACAGGCGAGGTTGCCCACGTGTATATGTGAAAGAAGCAGTCACACTCTGAGAATGAATGAATGAATGAATGAATGCAGGGAGGGAGGAATGAGTCACCAGGACAGCCATGTCTTCTGCGGCAGTGGGCACAGTCTCCATTTCTCGGAGCCGTGGTGAAGTCTGCCAAAACAAATCACCGTTCCCACATCAGTGACTCATTTGGCAGGAACAACAGCCTTGCAGGCTGAGCAGAGCGGAGAGGGAGGAGGCCACAGGTGGGGAGGGGGGGGGAGGCCGGGGGGGTGGGGTGTGAGGAGCTGTGCATTGACTCAAGATGTAAGAACTCGCTTTTTATTCTTCCTCTCTATTCCCTCTCTCTCTCCCTCTCCCTCTCTCTTTTTAACCAAAAAACATGTAGCCCCGATGGACACGTTTAACCTTCTGAAGTGGGCAAGTGGAGGGTCCAAGCTATTAAGTGGCTCTGGAGATCGGGGCCAGAGAAGGGACCTTAGAACGGCATTGCCAGCCCCTCACTGGGCGGGAGGGGGCCCAGGCTCACCTTGGTCACATCCTGTGTGGTGGGGAGGGCAGGGGGGGATGGGGGAGGCTGCCTCGCCTCCAGCCAGCCCTTCTCCTTATCCAGGGCTCCTGGTCAGTCCTGGTCCCCCAGGGCGCTTGGGCAGTGTTTCTCACCCCCTGCTCACACCTCCTTCTGGCTGAGGAAGCTCCAGGGCACAGAGGGGAAAGATCAAAGAGGAGACCACGGGTCCTAGAGAGGAAGGGACTTAATTGCCTACTTCTTGTCCGCAGGGGGTTTTATGGGGGGGCCTCCGGGAGGGGTGCTGCCTGTTGTCTCCTGGAAACCGGGCCAGAGGCAGCGAGCCCTGAATGAAAGGGACTGAGGACCACAGAGGACAACAGGAAGAGGAGCTTTTTGATCTGGGAAATGAGGAGGCTCCACCTCCGTTGGGCCTGCTCTCCCACTCGAGCTTTCTCTAGCTCCCTACTGCCTGCACCATACAGTCCGGGTGTGGTGCAGAGCACGGGCTTTGGGGACAGAGACGTGTGGGCGGGACACGGGCTTCCCTCTCCCAGCCTCACCCTGTGAGACGGTGTGTCCCTTTGCTAGGGCCGGCGTCACAAATGGACAAACGGGCACCCTGGCCAGCGTCCCTCCCCTCAACTCAGGCTTTGCCGTATTCTCCATTCTTTCACAAGAGCATGTGGCATCTGCAGAGAAACGCATGTGTGCTGCCAAAACCGGTTTGGCTCAGTGGATAGAGCGTCGGCCTGCGGACTCAAGGGTCCCAGGCTCGATTTCGGTCAAGGGCATATTCCTTGGTTGCGGGCACATCCTCAGTAGGGGGTGTGCAGGAGGCAACTGATCGATGGTTCTCTCTCATCGATGTTTCTGGCTCTCTATCCCTCTCTCTTCCTCTCTGTAAAAAATCAATAAAATATATTTTAAAAAGAAAAAAAAAAAAGAAAGAAGAAGAAAGAAAGAAAGACGCACGTGTCCCCAGAGCAGCAGCCCGCGGTTCGGCCCGGGAGACCCGCAGCCAGGTCTGCGCCTGATCAGGTTCATTTCACAGCCCGCCTCCTCGTTCCAGAAAGACTGGCTCAAGTTGAGGAGGAGGCGGGAACGTCGCTTTATTCTTAGGATCCACGAAAGACTAATTCTTAAGCCTTCTTTAAATAACCCTCAAGGAGGTGCTAGAGACGAAATTACCTTTAATTGGCCGACGTGGCAGTAACTCTTGAATATGCAAGTGAGTGGAGGGAGATTTCCGTCTGTTTAAAAACGTGAACTTGTCTTTTTTTTTTTTTGTCTTGCGCTCACCCTCTCCCCCAGCCAAGGATTCACCGCGCTCCTCTCTGAATCGGAGGCCTCTGCACGGCTGGAGCTCGGGACTGACCACCTCCGGCTTCTCATCGAGGTAGCCTGGGAGGGAGTGAGCTTCTGGATCTCTCTCTCTGCACTGGTGTTTTGTTTGTTTGTTTTTTGTTTTGTTTTGTTTTGTTTTGTTTTAAATATATTTTATTGATTTCTTACAGAGAGGAAGAGAGAGGGCTAGAGAGTTAGAAACATCGATGAGAGAGAATCACCGATCAGCTGCCTCTTGCACACCCCCTACTGGGGATGTGCCCGCAATCAAGGTACATGCCCTTGACCCGAATCGAACCCAGGACCTTTCAGTCCGCAGGCCGATGCTCTATCCACTGAGCCAAACCGGTTTCGGCTGCACTGGTGTTGTTAGCAGGCGTGAGAGGGTGTATCGGCTCACTGGGAATGGCATAAGCTGGCGGCATATCTTGCTTGGCCCCTCCACTTCTAAGCGGTTGACCTTGGGCCAATGACTTAGCATCCCTGAGCTTCAATGGCTGCCTCTGATCAAAGGGGGTGATCCTACCTCCCACGCAGCTTAGGATCAGCGACGGGCGGGTAAATCCTATGGAATAAAAGCCTAATGTGCAAATGGTTCCCTCGGGCGGTCATTAAACTGGGAGCGGGACCACTCACTATGACGTGCGCTGACCATCAGGGGGCGGTGCAGAACATGGTGGGTGTGGGTGACATGGCGCTGGCCTGATGGACCCCAATGAGGGGGGGGGGAGGGTGGAGCAGGTGAGTGGGTGATGTCAGGTCAAGGCTAGTGCAAGCGGGGTCCGGATCTCCCCGCTGATTGCCCTGAGATAGAGACCAGCATTGGCGTCGGGGGCAGGGATACCACCTGGCTCCCAAGTGCTGAGGGAATTGAGTGGTGGGGTGGGGGGTGAGGGGGTGCGGGCAGCCCCAGTCAATCCACCTGGGATAAGATGGGGGACTGGGGTAGGTGGCTGTGACCTGGGTGGGGGGCTGCAACCTCTTGCTGGCTACCTGGGGTTGGGGGTGACGGGACTGAAGTGCGATGAGAATGCGGGGTGTCCACAGAGCTCGCTCTCACTCCCCCTGCTGCCCTCCCCCGGGACACCAGGGCTCTCACACCACACCGGGGAAGCCCCCGTGCTCAGGTGCCCCCGAGGAGCCCGTCCCGCACCTGAACAGTCTCTATTGGGTGAGCCAGGCCACAGCTGCTGGACCACAGGGGCGGTCAGTCAGGCTCCCCGTCAGAACAGGAGTCGGTCTGTGAGGCTGACCAGGAGAGAGCGTGCTGCTCACCTGACTTTCGTGTGGCACTGTTGGGCAGCCCAGAGGCCCACACTGTGCCTGGGCCCACCGTGTTCGGCTGCACTCACCACATCTCCACGTGGGGACTCGGACGCCGTGACTCAGGCAGAGGGGGGCATGTGGGTACCTGACTTCTATCGCTGGTCAGGCCTAGGGACTGCACCAGTGAACGAATTTCGTGCACCAGGCCTCTAGCGTTTAATTATTGGCTCTCTGGAGGAAAGCCCTGATTTGTAGCATTTGCCAATTACCATGGTGTAAATACTCCTGCCATGGCCAATTTCAAGCTACTGCTATGAGGTCTCCGAAAAGAGTTGGGAAGAGATTTGCAATAGCACATACCATTGTATAGTATCTTTACCAGACAGACGTAACAGCCGCCAATCATCTCAAGAACATAGATCAGTGGTCACCAAACTCATCAGTCCACAGAGCCAAATATCAACACTACAACTATTGCAATTTCTTTTGAGAGCCAAATTCTTTAAACTTAAACTTCTTCTAATGCCACTTCTTCAAAAGAGACTCGCCCAGGCCGTGGCATTTTGTGGAAGAGCCACACTCAAGGGGCCAAAGAGCTGCATGTGGCTCGTGAGCCGCAGTTTGCCGACCACTGGCATAGATAACGGGAAAATGTAGACAAGTGATTAAAAAGTGACGGGGTTTAAGTACTTATTTTCTTTGTTTTTTAATATAATTTATTTAGTTGTAAGTTTATATAATTCTTTTTTAAAAAGTAAGAGCCGTGTCTCCTGTTCTCTCAAAACCTATACCTTGGGGGACACAGGGACCCAAAGTTAAAGAGGAGGGTAAGTCTGCAGGTAACTGGGGTACAGGATAGCTTATTGGGACGTGGAGGGCCCAGATGGTGGAGTCAAACAGGCTTGCGTTCAAACCCCACTTCCCCAGGCGGATTAGCTCAGTCAAGTAGCTCGCCCTCTCTGTAAAATAATCCTCTTGCCTGAAATAATTGTTTTCTGCTCATCCATAAAATAATCCTCTTCTCTCCGGGTTATTGCCAGGTCTAATGAGGTAACACGGGAAAAGCTCTTAGCACAGCACCTGGCACATAGTAACAGCTCAGCGAATGGTGGATGCTCTCGACGTGAATGTGATAATTGCGCTGAGACGTGGGGCTGTCACGTGGGGAGCCTGGCACAGGAGCCTTTGAAGGAGCGGGGTTCAAACCAGGCCTGAGGGAGCAGGCAGGGGCTGCAGCGTGAGCTGGAAAACGGAGGCGGGGTGCCTTGGGCAGATACGCAGCCCCTCTCTTTAAAAAAAGAAGCCCCAAGAGGAACTCTGAGCCTGCCCCTTGCGTAGGAAGTAGACTCCTCTCTCTGGTGTCGGAGCAAGGGCCAGGCGAGCGAATCAATGAGTTTAGAAGGTAAAAGAAGGCAGCCCCGTCGGTGTGGAGAGCGAACTAGGAACAAGGAGACCGCAGTTTGACTCCAGGTCAGGGCAGGTGCCTGGGTTGCGGGCTCGATCCCCAGTAGGGGGCATGCAGGAGGCAGCTGATCAAGGATTCTCTCTCATTAATGTTTCTATCTCTCTCTCTCCCTCTCCCTTCCTCTCTGATATCAATAAAAATATATATTAAGCTTTAGCTGGTTTGGCTCAGTGGATAGAACATTGGCCTGTGGACTCAAGGGTCCCGGGTTCGATTCCGGTCAAGGGTTGCGAGCACATGCCCAGTAGGGAGTGTGCAAGAGGCAGCTGATTGATGTTTCCCTCTCATCGATGTTTCTAACTCTCTCTCCCTCTCCTTTCCTCTCTGTAAAAAAGTCAATTAAATATATTAAGGAAAAAAAAAAAAAAATATATATATATATATATATATATATATATATATACATATATATATATATATATATTTTAAAGCAGGTAAACTGAAGTGAGACACTGTCTGCCCTCTTTGGAAGACTGGCCAGAACTGAACTTTAGAAATGGTGTGGGGGGAAGGGCAGCTTGGATAAGGAACAGATTCTGGTGCTCAACCCGACCTGCCCTTATCACCAAAGGCCACGCTCCATGACAGGCACAATGGACGTGGGCGGTGACCAGCTCATGTCCTCAGATCTGCATCTGGGGGAGCCTGGGCTCTGTCCCCAGGGCCCCTCCCCAAGGAGCCCCACCCCCACTCGGCGGTGCCTGCAGGGACACAGTGCGGACAGGAGCGTGGCTTCCTGCAAGGGCTGGGAAAATTCCCAAACAGCTGCGTTCCCGCAGCCTCACCCCTGCCTCCCCTGTCCCGCCGGAGCCTGGGCTTCTGCTAAACAAGAAATTCCCACTTGGTGTTAACTTTGAAGATACAGGCAACTGGCTCGTCCCCTGGGCTGGCCTACGGTCCTCGCAGGCCCACCAGGCAGCTGGGCCTGGCCGGTGGCCTCTCCGGGGAGGCCTGGGGCAGGGTGAGGGGGAGAGGCCTGCAGGAAGGAGCCCAGGGCACACAGCTTAGGTGAGGGGCGCCCGTGTTTGAAGTTATGAGGCCACACTGCCCCCAGCCTGGCACAGCCGTGCAGGTAAGCTGTGCTCCCTGGTCCTCAGCCACCTTGTGGGCATCCGCCTGTGGACTGAGCTCAGAGAGGCCTGAAGAGGGGCAGCCCGGCTGGTCCACAGCCATCAGATCCGGGCTGACCGACCGGGCTGCCATGCCCAGGGGCCTCCATTCCCGTTTCCTGGAGCCTCTCCCCTCAGATCTCACGATCTCCCACTCCCAGCCCGTCCTACCCAGCAGGAGGGGGCGGGGAGCAGGGCGGGAGATCCCCAGGAGGGGGAAGGCAGACAGGTGGGTTATCTCCATCTGGTCTTCATTCTGCAGAGAAGGAGGAAGAGCCTGGCCGAGTGAGTGTGTGAGTGAGTGAGTCAGTGTGTGAGTCAGTGAGTGTGAGTGTGTGTGTGTGTGTGTGTGTGTGTCCAGGTGTATATGCATATGTGACTGTGAGCATGAGTGTGTATGTGAGTGTGTCTATGTATGTGAGTGGGGGGGGGTTAGTGGAGGGGGGCAGAGAAGGGAGAGGGGTGGGAGCACATTCCTTGGAGGTTAGGCCAGGGCTCGGGGAGGCATCCTCTCCTCCCCCTCCTCCCTGTCCTCCCACCTCCTGTCCTCCCCGCCCCTCCCCCCTTGCCCTCTCCTCACCCTTTCCCCCAGATCCTTCAGGAGCCTGGACAGATGAGAGGAGGGGAGCCGGGCAGGCAGTCACAGGGGGTCAGCAGGGGCTGCGCAGGTCAGGGCCCCGTCCCTGCCTCCCCGGGCTCCAGCGCTGGGATTACAGCGGGACCTCGGCTGTTTGATCAGCTGGTAGCAATTTAACCATTACACCCCGGCGAGGGAATCCAAGACATTTCCTACAGGAGGGAAGAGGGGAAGACTAAGATGGGAGGAATGCGAAGGGGGAGGGGGCGGCGGAGACACAGAACAGCTTTATTAAAGGGAGAAGGGGGAGGAACACGAGCTGTAATGTTTTCAGTTGGAAATAAAGCTCCCGGGCCGGTGGGAAGCAGCCCCTGGGAGGGCTGGGAGAGGGCGGCGGGGGGAGGTGGGTGCCGGCGGGGGCGGTGGGGGCATCAGAGGAGCGGGGCTGTGGCCTGTGGGAGGGAGTTTTGTCTCCTGACAGGAGGGGCTGTCTGGAGGCCCAGCGGTGGCCCTGCCCCTGCAGGCTGTGCTGGATGGGACCCTGGGCCCCTCCTCCCCCGCCCCCCCCCTGAAACTTGAAAGAGTTCAGCAAGGATGCACCGGGCCTGTTTGCAGCCCTGTTTCTTTATCAAATGCGTTTTCGTTGTTGTTGTTTTTTTTTTCTTTTTCTTTTTTAAAAACACTTTCCCCAGCCCCGTCCCTTTGCTCTGTGCCCCTGCGGCCTGATGCCAGCACGGGAGGGGCCTGGGAGGAAGGGAGGCCGGCGGTGGGCGTAGGAAGGGACTGGGGTCCTGGGTTTGAAGCCCAGGCCGTGCTTGGCTGGCGGAGTTCTCTGGGGGCGAGTAGCTGAGCCTCTCTGAACTCGGGCCTTCACCTTGGCACACTGTTCCTGCAGAGGGTCTGGTAGTCGATACCCATGCCGTCTCGCCGGCCACTGTTCCATTTTGTTGCTGCAGCTTAAAAGCAGCCACGGTCACACGAGTGCAGCTGGGTCCCCTACGGCCCTATCGGCACACACACCGGCGGCCGGTCGGAGAGCTGGGGAGGGCTTACCCCTGACCTTGGGAACAGGTGATGGTGCCCCTCCCCGGGGCTGCCGTGGGAATTAAACTCAGAGGTGTGTGGCCGCACACGGCCAGGCCCCGAAACACTGGCTGGTTGTCACCCAGGTGGGGTGGGTGAGACAGCCGAGACCTCTGACCAACAGACTTCCCGCCAGCTTCCCATCGCTTTGTGTCAGGCTCTGGGCAGATGCAACGAGGAAGCAGGCGAATGAGCTACGAAAGGAAATCTAAGGGCCAAGGACCTGGGCGCTGAGGAGCTGGGCTTTGCGGGGTGAATAGGAGTTTTCGTAGAGAACACCGCCAGGCAGGTAAAGGGAAAGAAATGACATTCCTTTTTTTTTTTTTTTAATATATTTTATTGATTTTTTACAGAGAGGAAGGGAGAGAGATAGAGAGTTAGAACATCGATGAGAGAGAGAAATCGATCAGCTGCCTCCTGCACACCTCCTCCTGGGGATGTGCCCGCAACCACCGTACATGCCCTTGACCGGAATCGAACCTGGGACCTTTCAGTCTGCAGGCCGACGCTCTATCCACTGAGCCAAACCGGTCTCGGCTGAAATGACATTCCTGCTGAGGGGAACGGCATGTGCACTGACACAGAGGCAGGAGGGCCCAGGTGGCTGTGGGGATGGGGTGAGGGAGAGAATGGGGGAGCAGAAAGGCAGGCCTTGGGTCAGGAACGGATAAGGCTGTTCCAGGCTGGAGGCGCTGGTCCAAGCCTAGCACCCCGGCTCGGTGCCCTGACCCTGTGTTCCCAGCGCCTCACCACCCAGGTGCCTCCATTCCTGGGAAGGACGGTAAAAGTCCAGACACGGGGCCGCACCGCCGGGGTCTCCCAGGCCCCGTCAAACTGTCCTAGGACTGTCAAAGGTCAGTGTCTTCCCCTCTCTGAGTCTCCATGGCCCTGTCTGCACAGCGCGGGCCACAGTCTCAGCTACCCAGCAGGTGTCCTGTGGGGGACCAGCGGGGATGGTGGAGCATGTAATGAACAAAAGTTATCGTTATGATAATTGCCATCATTATTATTATTATTATTAATAATAATTATTATTATTACTGTTATACCCTCCGGCTCCTCAGCTCCCCCTACAAAGGCTCTCAGGGGGCTACAGGGAGGTCTGGTGGCGGCCCCGAGCCTTCCCTCTGCCTCAGTGTGAGCCCTCCTAAAGCCCTGAGCCTCCTGGCTGTTGGGTCGGGGACCAGGGAGCCTACGGGCTGTTCCTGTCCCTCACAGAAGCCTTTTGCCAGACACGCTTAGCAGCCCATTATCCAGATGGGGAAACTGAGGTGTGGAGAGGGCTTAAGGGGCTTCCTCAAATTCAAAGGACTATGATGGTGCTGGCAGAGCTGGGGTGTGAAACTAAAGAGAGGGTTTTCCAAGCCCCAGGCTCTACAGAGTCTCTCCTTCCCCGCCGCCCCCTCCCCCCCATTTCCCAAGAACCAGCTTAGACAAGTATCAAACCCCCCCCCCTCCCCTTCTCGGTGGGGTGACCATCCTATCCCGCTTTATCCAGATCTGAGGGGGTGGCGGGGAGGGGGGAGAAGGCGAGACTTTCAGGGGTGAAATAGGGCAGAAGCCCTAACCAGGGGTCTTCAAACTACGGCCCGCAGAGGAGTCTGATCCGGCCCGCCAGGTTTTTTGGGCAGTGAGCGCAGCCGAGGTGTTACAGTAGGAATTAGTAGTTCATATAGTCCGGCCCTCCAGCTCTCTGAGGGACCGTGATCTGGCCCCCACTTTAAAAAGTTTGAGGACCCCTGCAAGCAAACCCGGGGTCCCCTACATCCTGGTGTTCTGAGCACCAGGCCCTAAGCCCCTGTCCCCCGGGACCCTGAAGTGCCATCCGGGCCCTCTCCCTGTGCCATGCTGGGTGTGGGCACAGCTCGGCCGCCAGGGCCGTCAGTCCCCGCCGGCTCGCCACAGTGCGTCTCTGTGAAGCCACCTGAAGGCGCGACGGGCTGAAATTAAAGCATTAGTTAAAATACATGAAACACGGAGCGGCGAAAGCAGTGGAAACAGCTCAAATCGCATAATAAAACATGTCATTACAGCAGATTAGGATGAAAAACAGCTCTTGCGTGGTGCCCCGAAGGTTGGCAAACTGGGACTTTGTAAATATGTCAGGAAGTGTACACACACGCGCACACGCGCGGGTATTTATACGCGGAGCCTCGGAAGCAGCGGCGGCGCTGAGACTGGGGTCCCGGGCACCCCGCGTGGCCGTGCGCGGCGGCGGCTGTGGGAGCCCACTGGGGGGGAACAGGGGGGTGAGGGGGCAGGGAGGTGAGGGGGGACAGGGAGGTGAGGGGGGGGAGGGGGGTGAGGAGGGGACAGGGAGGTGAGGGAGGGACAAGGAGGTGAGGAGGGGCAGGGAAGTGAGGAGGGACAGGGAGGTGAGGACGGGCAGGGAGGTGAGGAGGGACAGGGAGGTGAGGAGGGGACAGGGAGGTGAGGAGGGACAGGGAGGTGAGGGGGGACAGGGAGGTGAGGAGGGACAGGGGGGTGAGGAGGGACAGGGAGGTGAGGAGGGACAGGGAGGTGAGGAGGGGCAGGGAGGTGAGGAGGGGTCAGGGAGGTGAGGAGGGGCAGGGAGGTGAGGAGGGACAGGGAGGTGAGGAGGGGCAGGGAGGTGAGGGGGGGACAGGGAGGTGAGGAGGGACAGGGAGGTGAGGAGGGGCAGGGAGGTGAGGAGGGGTCAGGGAGGTGAGGAGGGGCAGGGAGGTGAGGAGGGGACAGGGATGTGCTGAGGAGGGACAGGGAGGTGAGGAGGGACAGGGAGGTGAGGAGGGGTCAGGGAGGTGAGGAGGGGCAGGGAGGTGAGGAGGGGCAGGGAGGTGAGGAGGGGTCAGGGAGGTGAGGAGGGGCAGGGAGGTGAGGAGGGGACAGGGATGTGCTGAGGAGGGACAGGGAGGTGAGGAGGGACAGGGAGGTGAGGGGGGGACAGGGAGGTGAGGAGGGACAGGGAGGTGAGGAGGGACAGGGAGGTGAGGAGGGGACAGGGAGGTGAGGGGGGGACAGGGAGGTGAGGGGGGGACAGGGAGGTGAGGAGGGGACAGGGAGGTGAGGAGGGGCAGGGAGGTGAGGAGGGACAGGGAGGTGAGGAGGGACAGGGGGGTGAGGGGGCAGGGAGGTGAGGGGGGGACAGGGAGGTGAGGGGGGGACAGGGGGGTGAGGGGACAGGGAGGTGAGGGGGGGACAGGGAGGTGAGGGGGGGACAGGGGGGTGAGGGGACAGGGAGGTGAGGGGGGGACAGGGAGGTGAGGGGGGGACAGGGGGGTGAGGGGACAGGGAGGTGAGGAGGGACAGGGAGGTGAGGAGGGGACAGGGAGGTGAGGGGGGGACAGGGAGGTGATGGGGGGACAGGGAGGTGAGGAGGGACAGGGAGGTGAGGGGGGGACAGGGAGGTGAGGAGGGACAGGGAGGTGAGGGGGGGACAGGGAGGTGAGGAGGGGACAGGGAGGTGAGGAGGGGACAGGGAGGTGAGGGGGGGACAGGGAGGTGAGGAGGGACAGGGAGGTGATGGGGGGACAGGGAGGTGAGGAGGGGTCAGGGAGGTGAGGAGGGGCAGGGAGGTGAGGAGGGGACAGGGATGTGCTGAGGAGGGACAGGGAGGTGAGGAGGGACAGGGAGGTGAGGAGGGGTCAGGGAGGTGAGGAGGGGCAGGGAGGTGAGGAGGGGCAGGGAGGTGAGGAGGGGTCAGGGAGGTGAGGAGGGGCAGGGAGGTGAGGAGGGGACAGGGATGTGCTGAGGAGGGACAGGGAGGTGAGGAGGGACAGGGAGGTGAGGGGGGGACAGGGAGGTGAGGAGGGACAGGGAGGTGAGGAGGGACAGGGAGGTGAGGAGGGGACAGGGAGGTGAGGGGGGACAGGGAGGTAAGGGGGGGACAGGGAGGTGAGGAGGGGACAGGGAGGTGAGGAGGGGCAGGGAGGTGAGGAGGGACAGGGGGGTGAGGGGGCAGGGAGGTGAGGGGGGGTCAGGGAGGTGAGGGGGGGACAGGGAGGTGAGGGGGGGACAGGGGGGTGAGGGGACAGGGAGGTGAGGTGGGGACAGGGAGGTGAGGGGGGGACAGGGGGGTGAGGAGGGACAGGGAGGTGAGGGGGGGACAGGGAGGTGAGGAGGGACAGGGAGGTGAGGAGGGACAGGGAGATGAGGAGGGGACAGGGAGGTGAGGGGGGGACAGGGAGGTGATGGGGGGACAGGGAGGTGAGGAGGGACAGGGAGGTGAGGGGGGGACAGGGAGGTGAGGAGGGACAGGGAGGTGAGGGGGGGACAGGGAGGTGAGGAGGGGACAGGGAGGTGATGGGGGGACAGGGAGGTGAGGAGGGACAGGGAGGTGATGGGGGGACAGGGAGGTGAGGAGGGTCAGGGAGGTGAGGAGGGACAGGGAGGTGAGGGGGGGACAGGGAGGTGAGGAGGGACAGGGAGGTGAGGAGGGGCAGGGAGGTGAGGAGGGGACAGGGAGGTGATGGGGGGACAGGGAGGTGAGGAGGGACAGGGAGGTGAGGAGGGACAGGGAGGTGAGGAGGGGACAGGGAGGTGATGGGGGGACAGGGAGGTGAGGGGGGACAGGGAGGTGAGGAGGGACAGGGAGGTGAGAAGGGGACAGGGAGGTGAGGGGGGGGACAGGGAGGTGAGGGGGGGACAGGGGGGTGAGGGGACAGGGAGGTGAGGGGGGGACAGGGAGGTGAGGGGGGGACAGGGGGGTGAGGGGACAGGGAGGTGAGGAGGGACAGGGAGGTGAGGAGGGACAGGGAGGTGAGGGGGGGACAGGGAGGTGAGGAGGGGACAGGGAGGTGAGGAGGGGACAGGGAGGTGAGGAGGGACAGGGAGGTGAGGAGGGACAGGGGGGTGAGGGGGCAGGGAGGTGAGGGGGGGACAGGGAGGTGAGGGGGGGGACAGGGGGGTGAGGGGACAGGGAGGTGAGGGGGGGACAGGGAGGTGAGGGGGGGACAGGGGGGTGAGGAGGGACAGGGAGGTGAGGAGGGGACGGAGGTGAGGGGGGGACAGGGAGGTGATGGGGGGACAGGGAGGTGAGGAGGGACAGGGAGGTGAGGGGGGGACAGGGAGGTGAGGAGGGACAGGGAGGTGAGGGGGGGACAGGGAGGTGAGGAGGGGACAGGGAGGTGATGGGGGGACAGGGAGGTGAGGAGGGACAGGGAGGTGAGGAGGGGACAGGGAGGTGATGGGGGGACAGGGAGGTGAGGAGGGACAGGGAGGTGAGGAGGGACAGGGAGGTGAGGAGGGGACAGGGAGGTGATGGGGGGACAGGGAGGTGAGGGGGGACAGGGAGGTGAGGAGGGACAGGGAGGTGAGAAGGGGATAGGGGGGTGAGGAGGGACAGGGGGGTGAGGAGGGGACAGGGGGGTGAGGGGGGGACAGGGAGGTGAGGAGGGGCAGGGAGGTGAGGGGGCAGGGAGGTGAGGGAGGGACAAGGAGGTGAGGGGGGGACAGGGAGGTGAGGAGGGACAGGGAGGTGAGGAGGGGCAGGGAGGTGAGGGGGGGACAGGGAGGTGAGGAGGGGCAGGGAGGTGAGGAGGGGCAGGGAGGTGAGGAGGGACAGGGAGGTGAGGGGACAGGGGGGTGAGGAGGGGCAGGGAGGTGAGGAGGGGCAGGGAGGTGAGGAGGGGCAGGGAGGTGAGGAGGGGACAGGGAGGTGAGGGGGGACAGGGAGGTGAGGAGGGACAGGGAGGTGAGGAGGGGACAGGGAGGTGAGGACGAGCAGGGAGGTGAGGACGGGCAGGGAGGTGAGGAGGGGACAGGGAGGTGAGGAGGGACAGGGAGGTGAGGAGGGGCAGGGAGGTGAGGGGGGGACAGGGAGGTGAGGAGGGACAGGGAGGTGAGGGGGGACAGGGAGGTGAGGAGGGACAGGGAGGTGAGGAGGGGCAGGGAGGTGAGGAGGGGACAGGGAGGTGAGGAGGGGACAGGGAGGTGAGGACGGGCAGGGAGGTGAGGACGGGCAGGGAGGTGAGGAGGGGACAGGAAGGTGAGGAGGGACAGGGAGGTGAGGAGGGGACAGGGAGGTGAGGAGGGGCAGGGAGGTGAGGAGGGGACAGGGAGGTGAGGAGGGGACAGGGAGGTGAGGAGGGTACAGGGAGGTGAGGAGGGGCAGGGAGGTGAGGAGGGACAGGGAGGTGAGGAGGGGACAGGGAGGTGAGGACGAGCAGGGAGGTGAGGACGGGCAGGGAGGTGAGGAGGGGACAGGGAGGTGAGGAGGGACAGGGAGGTGAGGAGGGGACAGGGAGGTGAGGAGGGGACAGGGAGGTGAGGAGGGGCAGGGAGGTGAGGAGGGGACAGGGAGGTGAGGAGGGGACAGGGAGGTGAGGAGGGACAGGGGGGTGAGGAGGGACAGGGGGGTGAGGAGGGGACAGGGGGGTGAGGAGGGACAGGGGGGTGAGGAGGGGACAGGGAGGTGAGGAGGGACAGGGGGGTGAGGAGGGGACAGGGAGGTGAGGAGGGACAGGGAGGTGAGGGGGGGACAGGGAGGTGTGGGGGGGACAGGGAGGTGAGGAGAGGACAGGGAGGTGAGGAGGGGACAGGGAGGTGTGGGGGGGACAGGGGGGGTGAGGAGGGACAGGGAGGTGAGGAGGCAGGGAGGTGAGGAGGGACAGGGAGGTGAGGAGGGACAGGTGGGTGAGGAGGGACAGGGATGTGAGGGGGGACAGGGAGGTTAGGGGGGACAGGGAGGTGAGGAGGGGGCAGGGAGGTGAGGGGACAGGGAGGTGAGGAGGGGCAGGGAGGTGAGGAGGGGCAGGGAGGTGAGGAGGGTACAGGGAGGTGAGGAGGGACAGGGAGGTGAGGGGGGGACAGGGAGGTGAGGAGGGACAGGGAGGTGAGGGGGGACAGGGAGGTGAGGAGGGTACAGGGAGGTGAGGAGGGACAGGGAGGTGAGGAGGGACAGGGAGGTGAGGGGGGACAGGGAGGTGTGGGGGGACAGGGAGGTGAGGAGAGGACAGGGAGGTGAGGAGGGGACAGGGAGGTGTGGGGGGGACTGGGGGGGTGAGGAGGGACAGGGAGGTGAGGAGGCAGGGAGGTGAGGAGGGACAGGTGGGTGAGGAAGGGACAGGGATGTGAGGGGGGACAGGGAGGTTAGGGGGGACAGGGAGGTGAGGAGGGGGCAGGGAGGTGAGGGGACAGGGAGGTGAGGAGGGGCAGGGAGGTGAGGAGGGGCAGGGAGGTGAGGAGGGGACAGGGGGGTGAGGAAGGGCAGGGGGGTGAGGGGGGGACAGGGAGGTGAGGAGGGGCAGGGGGGTGAGGGGGGGACAGGGAGGTGAGGAGGGGACAGGGGGGTGAGGAGGCACAGGGATGTGAGGGGGGACAGGGAGGTGAGGAGGGGCAGGGAGGTGAGGAGGGACAGGGGGGTGAGGAGGGACAGGGAGGTGAGGAGGGACAGGGAGGTGAGGAGGGACAGGGAGGTGAGGGGGGACAGGGAGGTGAGGAGGGACAGGGAGGTGAGGAGGGGCAGGGGGGTGAGGGGGGGACAGGGAGGTGAGGAGGGGCAGGGAGGTGAGGAGGGGCAGGGAGGTGAGGAGGGACAGGGAGGTGGGATCTGCAATCTCTGGCCCTTCACCAGGCCTCCCCGGACAAGGTCAGCGCTGGGACCGCGCCTTCGCCTGTTGGAGGCCTCCTGGACCTCTCCCCTGGGTGGGCAGCCCCGTGCAGGTCCCAGGTGGAGCCACAGTCCGTGTTGGCCAGTGGCGGGTCCAGCGGGGGCTGGGAGGGTGTGGATGCAGACTTTCTTAAAGGCAAGCGAGAGCCAGCTGCTCCTGCTGGGAGTGACTGACGCTCACACTTGGGGTCCCAGGAAGGGGTGTAAGGAGCTGGCCAGCCTTTGCCCGGGACTGTCCCAGCTCAGGCTCTGAATGTCCCGCAGCCCGGGAGCCCCTAGTGTCCCTCTCAATGGGGGCGGCTGGTCCCCTGACAATGGGGTCCCGGTCCCACGGCTGTCATGGCTCAGCTTCCTCCTCAAAGTCAGATCGGACAGAGCCAGGGCAGCCCCCCACCAGCGGGGACACCCTCTGCCTGGTGCCGGCAGGAGCCCGGGCCTCGCTCTGAGCCCGGGCGGAAGGCAGGAGCGCCCTCAGCCACTGTCCGCGCTGCTCAGCACGGAGCCCTGGCTTCTGGCGGGCCTGGCCGGCGGCCGGGTCTGCTTTCTATAATGGACAGACAGACGGACAGCCTCTGTCTGATAGCAGGGCTCTCCGGTGATAAACTGTGTCCGTATTGACTCTTCTTCCTCAGGCTAATTGCTGGGGGTTGTGTTTTAAATGTCTTTTTGATGTGCTAAGGGATCCCCGTGTGGTACATAAACAGACCTTCAGGTTTCGCCCAGAAATGTCTGCGAAGGAAGCTCCTAATTCGAGGCGGTTAATGGACATTAACCTCCGGGCCTCCCTCCCTGGCTCGCACCCGCGCCCTGTAATCATTGTCATTACTTACAATAACATTTTACACTCCAGGTCGGCTTTCCTTCTAAGTGCTCAGTCTCGCCTCACGAGTAGCTTTTGAATCTAAATAATGAAGTATTTGCCCTTCTCAGGTTTCCATCTGGAGCAGGCAGAGAATGCTCTTCTCGCGACCTCTGGTTGGAGTGTGGGGGTGCGTGCTCTCTCTCTCTCTCTCTCTCTCATACACACACACACTCACTAGCACACTCACACATATATTTACACCCGCCAGCACATACACACACACACACACACACACACACACACATACTCATAAGGCACACACACATTTACACTCACCATCTCACACTCACACATATGCACACACACACGTACCCTCACCAGCACACACACATATATTTACACCCGCCAGCACATACACACACACACACACACACACACACATACACATACTCATAAGGCACACACACATTTACACTCACCATCTCACACATATGCACACACCCACGTACCCTCACCAGCACACACACACACCTCACACACGCGCACACTCACATAGGCACACATACATTTACCCTCAACAGTACACACACACACGCACACATCCACACACACACTCACTCTCACCAGCATGCACACACATGCACACATTTACACCACACACACTCACACATACACACACATCTATACTCACCAGCACACACACACACACACACACACACACTCACAGGCATATGCACACGCACACATGCACTCGCACACACATGACACACACAGGACCTCTGAGTTACCACCAGAACTGATACCTTTTGTTTTCAAGATGCAAACAGCCTTGCTGGCTGCCGCCTTGAGCACGGACCACCCGCGGCTGCGGTGCTGCAGCCTCAGCACGGCCCTCTCCTTCCACGGCGCCCTGCCAGCCCCTCACCATCCCTCTCCCCACTGCCCACCAAGGGCCCGAGAGGTGCCACGTCTTCCTCCGGGTCACACACCTAATGGTTACAAAACACCATCCCAACCCGGCACTGTCCTCAGGGACCCCGCCCTCCGCTGCCTCTGACCCAAATGACCTTGGCCGACTCTGGTCCTTCGAACGCCCTTGCCCGCTGTCCTGGGCGAACCCCGGGGACAGAGAGTGCCCAGAGCCCCTTCGATGGGTGGCCTTTGCAGCTTCAGAGCACTGGGTGCGGTTGCCCGTTCCAGGAGCCCACAATGGCCCCGTCTTCTCTGCACCCGGCGTGGTGCGAGGTGGTGGGGACTGGACGGCCACTCCCAGGGAGGCCGAGGTGGGCCTGGCTGACCTGCAGGCCCGGGCCAGTCTGCTTCCCTGGCCCCTGCCTCCCTTTCCGGGCGGAGACAGCACCTCCCCCTCCTCTCAGCCGGGCAGGGGACGAAGGAGGCTGTGGCCTGTGTCACAGGGACCACCTCGAGGCCAGGGACTCCGAGGGGCAGAAGCCGGGGTCCGTGTTCCTTCCAGCCCTGAGGGGACGAGACCGCGGCAAAGAGAGGGAGACCGGTCCCCCCCCCCCCCCGCGTCCTTCGTGCTGGCCGCGTGGTGCTATCTGAGGGGTCCAACGTCCGCCCCTCGGTGTCGAGGCAAATGCCACCGGGCTGAGGAGGGGCCCCATCCCCAGCTATGTTCTCCCAGAACGCCAGCGACCCACACGGCATGCTTCCCCTCTCGGCTCGGGAAGCAGCCTGCCGGGGGTTAACATGTATAATTCACGAAGCCGGAGCTGGAAACTGCGAGCACGGGCTTTCCGTCCCCGGGAGGAGTCTGTCTCAGGCCGCAGCGCCGTGTGCGTGGAACCGGGCGGCTCTGACCCCTCGACGGGGACACTTGTCAGGCCTGCTCACGGAGGAGCCTTCCCGCGGACACCCAGCGCAAACCCCGAGAGCCTCTGGTCTGCGTCCAAAACCCTCCATCTCCGCCAGGACCGGTTTGGCTCAGTGGATAGAGCGTCGGCCTGCGGACTGAAAGGTCCCAGGTTCGATTCCGGTCAAGGGCATGTACCTTGGTTGCGGGGGCACATTCCCAATAGGGGGTGTGCAAGAGGCAGCTGGTCGATGATTCTCTCTCATCGACGTTTCTAAATCTCTATCTCTCTCCCTTCCTCTCTGCAAAAAATCAATAAAATATATTTTAAAAAATTAAAAAAAAAAAATCCTCCATCTCCTTCTCTTTGTCCTTTGCAAGAACACGGAAGCGCAAAGCAGCTAGCAGCCTGCTCGCCCAGAGCCTGTGCTCAGCACCCCGAGGCTTCACCGCCCAGAGACTCTCAGACACCCGGCCTGAGCCCGTCACCCAGCCCCACCCGAGCTGGCAGGGGGCCCAGAGGCCAGGCCACGGGGATCCTCGTGTTGATCGCCGCACCACCGGCCCCGAACATCGTCGCAGTTTCTGTGATCGAGGGCCATCATCACTCAGCGCTTGGCCGCCCTCCAGGCTAATTCACTTCCCAGCGGACAGGAGGAGGGCTGACTGCAGAAGCAGACGGATCTCTGCCCTGCTACTCGCCGGCTGTGTGACCTTGAGCAGTTTGCTGAGCCTCTCTGGGCCTTCTCTCCATCACCTATAACGCGGAGTCTGCCTCGTGGCGCTGTAAAAGTTGAAAGATTGAGTGCTGGCCTGCAGTGCCCGTGGCCGGCCTCGCTGGTAGGCACAGTAAGTGCAGTGCCTACAGCCATACCTCTAGGAGCCCACAAAAATAGCGTCCCTCTTGTGAAAAGCAAGACGCACGGCCTGACTGTGCTGGCGGAAAGGTGTGTGACTGGGGCAGGGTTGCATTCATCAGATGTATGCAGTCAGAAAACATAACCTTCAGCTGGAACCGGTTTGGCTCAGTGGATGGAGCATTGGTCTGGGGACTAAAAGGTCCGGGGTTCGATTCCGGTCAAGGGCAGGCACATCCCCCATAGGGAGTGTGCAGAAGACAGCTGATTGATGTTTCTCTCTCATCGATGTTTCTAACTCTCTATCCCCCTTTCTTCCTCTCTGTAAAAAAATCAATAAAATATATTTAAAACAAATAAAAAATAAAAAAAAACATAATCTCCAGTATGTTTTTATGAGGGAAGGGGCCTCCTTAGGGCGTTATAATCGTCTCCCGGGCACCTCACAGCCCTTTGGGGCAGGTACGGGAGCCCCATTCAGAGTGGAGAGCTTGGGACTGTCAAGGCCACACTGCCTCGGCTCTCCTGGTTCGGCACCTGTTTGAAATCAGAGGCCACCTTCCTGCAGCGAGGAGCGGCAGAGAGCGACCTGGCCCTGCCTTTGCCACAGCGTCCCCACTCCAGGGTCTCGGCCACATGCACACCTGTGTTGTTATTTACTCAATAAACGTCTCTACATGAACTTGGTTCTTCACTTATGGAAATTAACCTATATTAAAAGAAAAATGTTATGTTCCTACCATGAATGGAAAGCTGGGATCATTCGCCATCATTAAAAAAAAAACAAAAAAAAACCCAGCCGAGACCGGTTTGGCTCAGTGGATAGAGCGTCGGCCTGCGGACTGAAAGGCCCCAGGTTCGATTCAGGTCAAGGGCATGTACCTGGGTTGTGGGCACATCCCCGGTGGGGGGTGTGCAAGAGGCAGCTGATCAATGATTCTCTCATCGATGTTTCTAACTCTCTGTCCCTCTCTCTCCCTCTCTGTAAAAAAATCAATAAAACATATTTTTTTAAAAACAAAAATTTAAGCATTAAAATTTAAAATGTTCACAATGTGGACCGCCTAACATTATAGTGAGAAGGAGTATTAAGATCATGCAAGTGAAGGCCAGGTCATGTGAGGGTCAAGGTCATGCAAATGGGGGTCAAGGTCATTCGATGGATGGTCATGGATGGACCGATGAGTGAGGATAAAATCCCTGTCTTCATTATAGACTAGAGGCCCGGTGCACAAAATTCGTACCAAGAGTGGCCCTGCCTTCCCCCGGCTGTCGGCACAGACTTCCCTCTGGCACCCAGGACCCTGGCTTCCCTCACAGCCCTAGCTTTTTTGTCTGGAAGGTCACCTGGAAGGACGCCGTTTAATTAGCATATTATGCTTTTTTTTTAAAAAATATATTTTTATTGATTTTTTACAGAGAGGAAGAGAGAGGAATAGAGAGTTGGAAACATCGATGAGAGAGAATCATCGATCAGCTGCCTCTTGCACAACCCCTACTGGGGATGCGCCCGCAACCAAGGCACATGCCCTTGACCGGGAATCGAACCCGGGACCTTTCAGTCCGCAGGCCGACGCTCTACCACTGAGCCAAACCGGTTTCGGCAGCATATTATGCTTTTATTATTATAGATGTTCATACCTGTTCATCATGGGTGTTGCTCATTAATCTTACATTTTAAGAATATTGTGTTAAATATTTTATCATGATCGCTGAGTTCTTTGCCTCACTCTCATCCCAGCCGGGTGTTACATACGGAAGGAATGTGCCCCCCGCGTTGATAAGTCCTGTCCTGGGTCAGTGACTTCCTGGGCTGGCACCTGAGAGGAAGTGGGATCAGGGGAATGGCAAGCAGGCATGTGCAGGTGACGTGCGGGTGGGTGTGGAGACTGGTGTGGGCCAAAGCGGTCCACAAATGGATTTTGAGAACTCTTTTCAAGGCTGAATTAACTTCCGGGCCTGGAGGGACCATTAACTTCTTGCTCTTAGACTCCCCTTAATGGACTGTGTGCTCACTCCCCACCCAAGGTAAACCCTGGCCTCCTCCCTGGCTGGCCCCAGGCCTGGTGTTTAGAAAGCCATTTGCACTCCCAGGAGAAGGGAGAATGTATGGTGATTGTTTCTTCATTAAGTTAACTCTGCGACAACTCAGGCGCAGCATGGGGGTCCCCCAGTCCTGTCCTCCCGCTGACCCCCGAGTGTCCACCGTCTGTAAGGACCACCCCGCGCAGCGAGCAGGTGTAAGATCCGGCTGAGTGAGCCGGGCTGGGGCTGGAATGCAGACTTGCACCTCGAGTTGAGAAGGTTCTCGGCGAAGAGTTCCAAGCATTTCACGGGCCTTTTCTAGCAGAGCTAATTAACTCCCCTCTCCCCCGGGCACCGTGCAGAGCGAGGCGCAGGAATTATTGATGTGACCGAGTTTCCTAACAGCTGGCGGCTTGGGGCCGCCTTCCTGTGCTGATCCGAGGGGGCACTCGGACGTGGAGGTGTACACTCGTGCCTCTGAGCACAGACGCTCGTGGGCCTGAAACCCCACCGCTGATATCGACAGCTTGAGGGTCAGAAGGGCTCTGGAGCCTTTGAGTAGAGGCCCTCATGTGGCTGAGGCACATTCTCAGGGCTAATCCTTGGGATGAGTGGGGCACCAAAGAGAAGACAGGAAAGCTGGGGAGGAAAGAGGTGCTTAATAACATGGCTCAGCACTTGAGAGACGACCTATGAACCAGGAGGTCACTGTTTGATTCCCAGTCAGGGCACATGCCCGGGTTGGGAGCTCCATTCCATTCCAGTAGGGGGCATGTAGGAGGCAGCTGATCAATGATTGTCTCTCATCGTTGATGTTTCTATCTCTCTCTCCCTCTCCTTCCCTCTCCGAAATCAATAAAAATATATATTTAAAGAATAAACATATAGAAAATATATTATGAATGTAGGAAGCCAATCTTTACTGAGTGCCTGCCATGTGCCTAGCATGGGGAGAGAGGCTAGGGGTACAGACACTATCCCTGCCCTCATGGAGCTCACAGTTCACCTGGGAGAGAAACCCTAAGCAATGAACCAACTCCTTATATCAGCCTCTCAAAGCCTCCTAGGATCTGGCTCCTGGCCCTGCTTTATCTCCCACCGCCTTCCCAGCCCCTTCGCTCTCTTTAATCCCTTAAACACACCAAGCTCGGGCCTACCCCAGGGCCTTTGCACATGCTGTTTTTCTTCTGCCTTCAGAACCCCTTTCCGGGATTTTCATAGGGCTCTTTCCTTCTCAATTCTCATTAAAAAACACACACACACACACACCCTCCTCAAAAGGACTTCTCTGACCACTGCCTCTAAATGTCCTTTCCCTGCTCTGTCACTTTCTAGCTTTTTGCTTTGTTTCCTTTTCTTTGTAGTATTTATCACCATCCTGGATAACTCTTTGTTTCTGGGTTCGGTGCCTTTGTTCTCCATGTAAATGTGAGCTACTTGTAAGTCAAGCCCTTCTCCAGATAAAGGAACAAACAAAAAGTTAATAAGTGATTGTGACTTGTGACGCAGGGAGCAGCTCCATGAGAGAGAAGAACGCTGACAGGTGTGGCCCATTCAGCCGAGGGGTCACAGGAGGCCTCCCCTCTGGGTAATGTTGAAACTGAAGCCTGCAGGACTGGGGGGAGCTGGCCTGGGAAGCGGTTGGGGCCTGGGAGGCAGTTACAGACAGAAGGAGCAGCACACACAAGAGAAAAAAAAAAAAAAAAAAAAAAAAAAAAAACCAACAAGAAAAATACCCGACAGGCATTTTTCAAGGAACAGGAAAGACTGGGTTTGAATTCCGGCCCTGCTGCCTCCCAGCTGTGTGACCGGTGGGCACGTCACCTCCCTCTCTGGGCCTTAATCTCCTCCTGGAATCATGTTATAAAAATTACACGAGGTGACATACAAAAAGTTTAGCAGGGGCTTAGTATACTAGTACTAGAGGCCTATTGCACGAAGATTCATGCAATAGGCCTTCCTTCCCCTGGCTGCCAGCACCGGTTTTCCACCAACACTGGTTTTCCTCTGGCACCCGGGACCCAGGCCTTCACTCTGGGCGCTGCCTTCAGTCTTTGCTCCAGCAGGAGCACTGCTCCTGAAGCTCCCTCCGCTCCGCTCCCTCCCCCTCATAGGAGGTGTCCCGCCCCACCTGGCTGATCCGTGCCTGCCTGTGTGCTGCCCAAATTAACCGTCATCTTTGTCGGGTTAATTTGCGTACTCACTCCTGATTGGCTGGTGGCATCGTGAAGTGACGGTCAATTTGCATGTTTCCCTTTTATTCGTGTAGATCAGAGGTTCCCAAACTTGTTTGTGCCGTAGACCCCTTGCCATGTTTTTCGGTTTTGGGTAGACCCCCTACTTACCTGATATTGATTTTTTTGTAAATTTCTAACTGTAGTGAAGTTTAGTGTTAAAATTTAATAAAAAATAATGTACCTACTTTTCTCCGGCATTCTCAAACAAAATAACACTGATTCACTATAATTTGTATGATAAACTACCAGTTTATATTTTTTAAAATATTTTCTCAGCACTTTCCTATTCAAGATTCAGGAAACGAATGAACGTATTTTTCTCACATTCATATTTATAGAGTGACGAATTGAACAAGTCAGTGCAAGTTTGCAAAGCTTTGAGACAAAAATTGGCAAGAATGTTTACTGCGCGTATGCTTGTAACAAGATGATACTGGTATATCATTATGTGCAGGTTTTTATCCTACAACTTACACAATTTTATAAACATATATAATAAATTTTTTACTTCATAGGTACTTTTATAAATAATTTATATGTTTTTATATTATAAGATAATACGATGTAAGTAAATAGGTACTATCAGTGTATGTTGAGATCCACTATCGTGGACCCCCATTTTCATTTCATGGACCCCCAAATTTTTTTTTCGCTGACGTAGACCCCTTGCAGGTTGTCATAGACCCCTGGGGGTCGATATAGACCACTTTGGGAATCACTGGTGTAGATGTTCATTTTTACCTTGTTTTCTCTTCACGGGCTTCCTAGGAGATACCTCTAGGACTGGCCACATTTAAGAAAGGACTCTCTCCACCCCTATGCCCCAGGCCCACTACCTTGACCACTCTCCCAGATCTGAATCCCAACTGCCCAGCTTCTTCCATTCACACAGCCTACCTGGCCCCTGGGGGTCTTTGTCTACAGTCCACTCACTGACAGCTGCTCAGAGATGGCAATGGCAGCTTGTCCCACCTCAGCAGCTGATCAGATCCCAGATCATCTAAATCCAAGACCTGTATTCCCCCCATTTACCAGGTTAGGGTTTAGAGCCAAATTGCTGTGATGGATCAATATCAATATCAATTCTCTTTTGTTCAAGACCCAGGAAGCAATCGTGCTGACCTGCCTGCTCAGGTGGAGACATCGAGAGCGGGATTCCTCACAAGCATGGCCCCCCGGAGGTCAGTATTATATCCTCGTTTTAAAGGTGAGCACATTTAAACCCAGAGGTGAGGTGAGGTGCCCCACATCCCATAACTGCGAGGACACAGAGTTTATAATCCAAGCAGGGCTGACAAGAAAAATCGTGAGTGACCGGCACAGCATGGCCACGGGCCAGTCAGAACAGACACCAGCTAAGAACACGCAGGGCGGCATACAAATCAGCCCCCAGAGGCTGCCTTCAGTCCACTCTGCTCCGGGCACCCCCTGCGGAAGTCACTGAACTTGGGGCAAAAGTGAGGGAGTTCCCTGTTGGGTCAGACAGCTTGGATGCAGACAGGAGCTCTGGCCCCAGCGCCGTGGTGCAGTGTGTAGTATGGCGACCAGAAGATCACCTCCGGGAGGCCAGTTAGCCTACCAGTGAGGGCAGGCCCCGGTTGGGACATGTCTGGTGACTCCAAGCAGATGGCTGAGGTGGGTGTTTAGCGGCCCACATGGGCCTGGGGCTACTGAGGAAAGTGAGGTCTGAGCCTTCAGGCCATGCTTCCTGTACCTGAATCCGGCTCAGATCCCTTCGCCTTATTTGGCTGTCACTCCTTCCCGTCCACTCAGGACAGCAGCCCGGGGGTCACACTTCCTGGACGTGAGGCCCAGATCCACTACCTGGGAAGCTTTGCAACCTTGACCCAGTTTCTTAATCTCCCTGGGTCTCGGTTTCCTCGTCATCGGCAGAGTGATTACATAAATTAAACCTTCTCGGCCCTGTGGGCAGGACTGAGTAAACAGATCCTTTTCCCAGAATGGTTTTATCAAAAAGCCAATCACACGGAACTATTAGCTTTTCTTCTGGCTTCCACAGGTTGTGTTGGCTAGAACGTGTGCTTGGCTGCCATAGCAAGAGCAGGCCTGAAACAGCAGTGGTGTAAAAGCCAGGCATTGATTCCCTTCTCATTTAAAAAGAAACCTGGGGCTGGCATGGCATGGCCCCCCAGATTATCTGTGCCCCATGTTTATTTTGTCTTTCTCCGGTACGCTCAGTGCAAGGTTTCCATTAGGAAGGTCACAAAATTGCTGCTGCAGCTCCAGCCATCACGTCTCCATTCCAGGCATGCAGAAAGAGGAAGAGGGAAAGGCAAAAGGGTGTCTCAGCTGAGTCAACCCCATTTTTTAAGGTACTTTTTTGGAAGCTCCACCCAAGTAACTTCCCACAGACTGTTGATCAGAAATGGCTTGGCAGCAGTGTCTGCAAAGGAAACTGGGAAATGCAGGGTTTTTTGTTGTGGGATGTGTGTGTGTGTGTGTGTGTGTGTGTGTGTGTGTTTTAGTTGGTTTACTAGCGCTCCTCACAAAAACTAAAGTTTAGATGCTTAAAAAAAAGGGGGGGGGGTCTAGATATTGGGTGGGCAGCCAACGGAGTCTGCCTCTTTCTTATCCATGATGGTCTGTGTAGTTGACATGTTCCCTCCCTGTGAAATTATCATACTGATCCTTTGAGGCTTGGCTCAGAGGCCACCACTTCCCCAAAGCCTTCCCTGGAATCCTCTGTCAAGCACACACCTCTTCCCACCTGCCTTGGTCAACACGATACCACCTGTGGCCACTGAGCCCGGAAATGTGGCGAGGGAGGCTGAGTGATGTGTTTTAATGTTACTGAATTTTAATTAACTTCAACCTACATTAAAAACATCGTTTCCCAATATAACCCCTATTGCGGCAGGCAGCATGTTAGAGTACAGGGAAGACTATGGGCTCTGAAGAAACCCCAGGATTTGGATTGGGCTCTGCCAGCTACACGGGCACTGCTCTCAGTCCACCCCTCTGTACAATGGGTGTGTTTAGCGCCACCTCGGGATGCGTAAGGCTGGGAGATGTGCATACGCGATGCCCACACCCGGCGTCGTGTGGCAGGTGGCAGGTGCTCCAGGAATGCAGTATCTCTCCTTGCATCCCCTCTGGTCCCTAGCCCAGCGCCTCGGACATGCAAGGCGACAGATCAAGGATGGAAGCTGGGGGTGGGAGGCGGGACAGGCAGAGAACAGAGCTCAGCTGTGGTTTCGGAACAGGTGAGCAGGCTCACAGACTCCGCACACAGCCAGGATCTGGCCTGGAATGGAGGCCACCTGCTCTGGTTGGCCTGGAATCTCTTCCTGGGGTGGCAGGTGGCAGGTGCGTGCTGCTTGCTCGGCTGGCAGTACCCACAGAGGCTCCGGGTTGTTGGCTACAACCACGGCGAAGGCTGTCGAGCCCTCCCCATCGTCCCTACATTGCAACGGGAGGCCAGAAGAAGAGAAGCAGCTGCCTGCAGTGTGTTGTCTAGAATTAGCTAGTACTGCCACTTGGCCGCTGTGCCATGAGCATTCATGATGCCCAGACACTGGACCTGAAACCTCCACCCCCACACCCAGAGGGAGACGCTTCCGTTCCCCACATGTTCCAGACGAGAGAAGTGAGGCCCAGGGAGGTATACTGGTTGCCCAGCTCTCTCTGACCCCAATTCCCTTCACTAGATCTCTGTGCTGTGTATTCCCCAATCACCAGTGTCCTCTATATGTCACCTGTATGCCATCATGCCAACCCCATCCCTTACCCACCAATCAAGCAGAAGGAACCCACAAGGAGGGGACTCACAAAGCCCTAAACCCACCGAAGCCGGTTTGGCTCAGTGGATAGAGTGTCGGTCTGCAGACTGAAAGGTCCCAGGTTCGATTCCGGTCAAGGGCATGTACATTGGTTGCGGGGGGCACATTCCCAATAGGGGGTGTGCAAGAGGCAGCTGGTCGATGTTTCTCTCTCATCGATGTTTCTAGCTCTCTATTTCTCTCCCTTCCTCTCTGTAAAAAATCGATAAAATATATTTAAAAAAACAAAACAAAAAGCCCTAAACCCATTGAGAGGAAAGCTTGCCCTGTGGTTGGATGTACACGAAAGAACTCCTTTCCTGAGTTAACAGGAAGTCAACTCAATTGGATTTATATAAAAATGAAAAACATATTGGCTGCATTAACTAATATGCACACGTTTCCAGTTTCAGGCATAGTTGGGTATAGGTGCTCAAGCAATGTTAGACTTAGTCTCTTTTTTATTTATTTTATTTTACTTATTTTTTTAATTGACTTTATTGTTGAATAGCTTCTTTCTTTGTAGGGACAAAGATGGTCACCGTCAGCTCCATGGCTGCCTCCCATCAGCTTAGCAACCCCAGTGAGAAAAGAGAGCAACTGTTCTCAGAGTTCCCATCTGAGTCCCAGGAGGGACATCACTGGACCACCTGGGCCACAGGCCCAGTCCTAATCCAGTCACCATGTGGCTGGGAGAATGGAGCACACACAGATGGACCAGGCCTGGGACCCACGCCCAGCTCTAGATCTGGGGGTGAGGGATCCCCTCCATCCAAAGAAAGACTGACAATGAGGGTGGGTGACTTCCTAAAGGAAAAAAAATGAATGCTAGCCGAAACTGGTTTGGCTTGGTGGATAGAATGTTGGCCTGCGGACTCAAGGGGTCCCAGGTTCGATTCCAGTCAGGAGCATGTACATTGGTTGCGGGCACATCGGAGGCGGCTGGTCAATGTTTCTCTCTCATCGATGTTTCTAGCTCTCTATCCCTCTCCCTTCCTCTCCGTAAAAAATCAATAAAATATATTTTTAAAAAATGAATGCTATTCTAAGGAGGTAAAACGGTGTCCGGGCAAACCAAATCAAGCAGGGGTCCTCAAACTTTTTAAAGTGGGGGCCAGATCACGGTCCCTCAGAGAGCTGGAGGGCCGGACTATATGAACTACTAATTCCTACTGTAACACCTCAGCTGCGCTCACTGCCCAAAAACTTGGCGGGCCGGATCAGACTCCTCTGCGGGCCTCATGTGGCCCGCGGGCCGTAGTTTGAAGACCCCTGAGCGCGTTCCCCGCAGGAAGCCTTTCCGCTGTGCTCCGTCTCTGCCGGGCCGGCTTGGCGAGGGGGATTCTCCGGGTGAGAGATGTTGGGAAAGTCCCCCGCGGCTTTGGGAGATCAAACAGGCAGTGTCGTCATCATTGCCGCCAGACACTCCTAGGGCAGCTGTTGGGGAAAGACAAGCTTTCAGGAAGTGCGAAGCTTAAAGTTATCTGTTTCGTTATCTTTACAGAAACTCTCTCTCTCTCTTGGCCCTTGTGGACTTCCGTTCTTCAGAGGCATTGAAATTGGGAGGTTCGTGTGGAGGGGTGATTGTCAGGAGCTCACAAGTCAGTGTACTCGATTCTGCCCTTAACTTGAACCTGGCAAAGGGAGGTAGGGAGAAGTCAGGGGGTCCCCAACCTTCCGTGACTGCATTTCTTTGGTTTTGGGGTCAAGATCACAGCCATAGACTTCCACCGGCTGACTCATAGAGTGTGGGTCAGCCTGGAGCTTCTTGGAAACCACTAAGCTGAGGAGTTTTGTGAGGTCCCCAGAGCTCATTTAAAATTCACAGCTTTCCCAAAGTCATTCCCCCCACACTCCCCCCTCCCCCCGCAAAAACAAAAACAAAAACAAAAAAAACAACAACAACAACACAGGTAAACCCTAAGAGCCAACACATGAGAGAACAAAATGCTTTTAGCCCTGAATCCTCAAGCTCTGACTGTACAAGAACACACACACACACACACACACATTCACATAAAACAGGAAATTCGGGGAAACCAGCTGATTTTTTTTTTTTAAGGGGGTGTGAAGGCACTCACATAGACACCGAATAATACTAGTAAAAGCTTTTCAATGAGTCCAGACACTAGCCCACAGCACTTCTGGACACGTTAGGGCTGGGCCTTTGTGACATCACACCAGCCATCAACCAATAGATGGGTGGCTCTGGCTTCCTAATCTGCATATTGCCAGCCCATTGGTCCAATTTCAGGGTCATCTGGAGTGCGGTGGTTTCCTTATAGTTAGGCTACCCATCCCAGGCAGAGGACAAACTCCACTTTGGGCCTTCCCGCCCAGCTAGATGTAAGGGTCGGAATTGGCATTGGCACAATCAGTCCCTTCTGGAAAAGGGGGCACCATGGACGTTATGAAACCCAGGGGGTGTGGAATGAGAAGGGATGGAGTCAGGGATTGGCTCTGTGACCCCATCTTTCCTATCTTCACCCCACCAACACCCATCCCCTGCATATCTTAAGTGAATCAGTTATCTATTTTTTATCTCAAACTGGGTCAGCCCTGAAGTTTGGGTGAGGAGAACTCTGGCACAGGTCGCTTGAATTATGATACTTGGTTTTATCTTGCAGACTGGTAGCTCAGGCATGTGTACTGAACATGCAAATGTGTGCACAGCCACATGCATAATTTAAGACCCTCAAATTAACAGTGGGGGGGGGATTGAGTTACTTACTGCTTTTCTGAAGCACAGTGTTCTGTGAATGTCGTAACTTTCTTTTCCAGCTGTTTGAAAAGAGGGCTTGGAATATAGAAGGCATTTGAAGACAAAGGGTGTATGTAGCTACCAGCGACAAGAAAAGGGTAGGGAGATTGTGGTATTTAAATATAGCCTGATTTCACTTGTTCAGGTAGCATTTAATTTGGGCTTGGCATACCTCCCCTCAAACAAGCTTCCCTTGACCTTGGTGCAATAGAGAAATGTGGCATTTAGTTGATCTTCGGTTCTCAGTGCCCAAGGTTTTGATCCAACACATCGGGGCAGAAATAAAGAAATGTTAACAGTGTCCCAAGTGTTTCTGGCCAGCAGAGAACCATCCTTGAGAAGGTCTGTCTTGATTTTGAAATATTTCACCCCAATGGACTATCTCAGCTACTGAAGTAGTTTAGCAAGCAGACTTTATCTTCTCCATTGCCTCCCATGCCCCAAAGATGTGCAGAAACCCCTAATCCACCCATACACTGATTTGAACTTGAGACTGGAGCCACCATAACTCTGAAAAGAGATGGAGCGTCCATGACCGTGCGCCTGAAGGACCTCTTAGCTCAGGGGTTGTAACTGGTCAAGGGCCTGGCATGCCCGGCGCTGATGCTCCCGGCCAATGAGCACGGCAGCAAGACGCCAAGGCCCTGCAGAGCCTTTCTTAGACTGCCCCGTTGTGTGGGTGCTTCCACTAGACCTGCTTCCCTCTCCTCTTTTTTTTTTTTTTTTTTTAATATATTTTATTAATTTTGTACAGAGAGGAAGGGAGAGAGAGAGCTAGAAACATTGATGAGAGAGAGCCATTGGTCAGCTGCCTCTTGCACACCCCCTACTGGGGATGTGCCCCCAACCAAGGTACATGCCCTTGACCAGAATCGAACCCGGGACCCTTCAGTCCCCAAGTCGACGCTCTATCCACTGAGCCAAACCGGTTTCGGGTTCCCTCTCCTCTTTCTTCAGGGTCTGATAGTCCTCCAAACCCTCCTATCTTTCTCGCACAGAACGTTCCCCTAGTACAACGTTCCTCCTGCTTTAAGTTCCCTTCCCTTCTCCGCGGAGATCAAGACCAATAGGAAAGGTTTTGACATAGAAATGAACAGCATCGAAGGATAACAGGGACCGCATGGTGGACCACTTCTCTCCTTGCAGCCTGACCGCCTTCTGTCGGGGGGGCAAGGGTAGAGTAAATGCCATTTCAAGAAAGCAGAGCATCTGGTGCCGGGGAAGCCCATCTAGGGAGGAAGAGGAAGTGAAACCGTTTTTTTAAAAAAAGGACTTTAGGCATCATTTGCATAAAAACAATTTATCAAACCGATCTTCTATTTTCATTAAGTAGCCCCTCTACCACTGCCCGATATTACTGCTTTTGCTACTCTATTTTTCCAGGAAATTAAGTAATTTCTTTCCCAATAAATTCTATCATTTGAGCCACTTTACTTTTTTAGACTTTCTCTGCTCACCCAGGGCACGTTAGAGCGCTCAAATTTCCGGATGCCATACCGTGAGCATTAGCTAAAAATACATGTGTGTGGGAGAGAACAGACCTTACTTAAAAATATATATATATATTTATTGTTGAGATTATTACAGATGTTCCTCTCCTCTTCAAACTACCCTCACCCCCCCACCCCTGCTTTTTACCCTTCCACCCAGTTCCTGCCACACCTCAGGCCTTCACCACCCTATTGTCTGTGTCCATAGGTAATGCCTATATGCATATAAGATCTTTGTTTAATCTCTTCCCGCCCACTCACCTTCCCTCTGAGAATTGTTGGTCTATTCCATTTCCATGCCTCTGATTCTATTTTATTCACCAGCTTATTCTGTTCATTAGATTTCTTATTCATTTGATTTGATTTTTAAATTCAGTTGTTGATAGGTATGTATTTGTTGACATTTTATTGTTCATATTTTTTTATCTTTTTCTTTTTCTTCTTCTTCCTCTTCTTAAAGAATACCTTTCAGCATTTCATATAATACCTGTTTGGTGGTGATGAACTTCTTTAGCTTTTTCTTGTCTGTGAACTCTTTATCTGACCTTCAATTCTAAATGATAGCTTTGCTGGGTAGAGTAATCTTGGTTATAGGTCCTTGCTATTCAACACTTTGAATATTTCTTGCCACTTCCTTTGGACCTGCATAGTTTCTGTTGAGAAATCAGCTGTATGGGCATTCTCTTGTAAGTAACTAACGGCTTTTCTCTTGCTGCTTTTAAGATTCTCACCATGTCTTTAGCCCTTGGTATTTTAATTATGAGGTATCATGGTGTGGGCCTCTTTGGGTTCCTTTTGTTTGGGACCCTCTGTGCTTCAAATAATGACATATTTCTTTATCTCCACATTTTTGCTGCTTCCCTGTGTTTGTTTCTATGTAGTGGGTAGAGCTGCTATGTTTCCTTGAGTTGGTAGAGTGGTCTTGTGTAGTAGGTGTCCTATAGGGCCCAGTGGCTCAGCCTCCCCAGTCATCTGAGCTGGGCCCTCTAAGTGCCTCCCTTTGTGGACTGTGAGCACAGTCTTGTCGTTGAGACTTGATTGCTGTTGGTGTCACTGGGAGCAATGAGCCTCCAGGCCAATTGGCTGTAAGATCAATTATGGCTACAGCAGGAGAGCTGCTGTGCAGGAGACACCCCTATAGAGCAGGACTTGCTTCAGTGGGGCTTCGATGCTCACTGAGTTTGTCCCTTGAGTGTGTTGCTTAAGGATGTGTAGAGTTGCAATCTGGTATGGTCTGACTATGACCATTAGGTATACTAGCTCTTGGGTCTCCACGGAGGTGAAAAGTCAGCCACTGCCTAGGGCCACCCAGTAGGAGCTGCAGAGAGATCTTCAGATTCCTCTTCTTTGTATCAGTTTGGAGCTGCCCAGGTGAGGCACAACTGTGAAGCAAGTCAGGCTAGTGCTGGTGCCAAGTCCTGGGCCCTTTATTGATAGATTTAGGGCTCCCTGCCCCAGCTGCAGCTTGTTAGAGAGAGTTTAGCCTGAGCAAAGACAGGCCATTCATATGCAAAAGCCACTGCATGCAGCTTGGGTAAGGTTGTAAGTTGGATGAGGTGGGGCCTTAGGGAATCACCAGGGTGGAGTAAACAGAAATGGCTGCCAGTCAGCCCTGCAGCCAGGGAGGTCCCAGCATAGGGACCATTATCCCTGTGAGCACCTATCTCTGGGAGAAAGCCGCCCCCAAGTTCCTGCCCTGATGCCAGACAATCCAGTCTGTGTTTCCCAGAGGCTGGCCCTGGCGCTGGAGCTCAGAGGAAACAGGACCTTGAAAGTTCAGTTCGTGGTGCTGCCTCTTAAGAGGAACAGCTGGGTCTCCAGCAGCCTCTGTGTCACTGAGCCCCAATCTGCACTGGTTTTTACAGTCCATAGTTCTTACTGCCCATAGGGACTTCTTTCCCCAGCTCTGGGACCCTGGGCTGGGGGTCTGGTGACGGGCTGGGACCCCTTGCTCCTCGGGGCAGCTTCCACAGAGATGATCTCTCTCCCAATTAAAAAAGTGGCTCACATGGGTGCCAGACCAGTCTGCTCTGGGCCTCCGCCCCTCCTACCAGTCTCCGCGTGCTTTCTTCTCTACTTCTCTGGTTGTAGGACTTCCATTCAGCCAGCTTTCCGGCGGTTCTGGATGATGGTTGTTCTGTATTTTAGTTGTAATTTTGATGTGCTTGTGGGAGGCAGTGAGTATGGGTGTTTACCTACACCGCCATCTTCCTTTCTCCAGACCTGGCCTTTAATGCATTTATTATGCTCTTTACCCTGACAGTGTCTTACTCTGGGATTTCCACACGGTATGTGTTTCTTGGTTTCTCGTCTCATGGAGACTAGAGCCCAGCTTCCTTTTCACTTTTATGTATAATAGATACAAAGAGTTCTTTAAAAGCCCTTGTCTCCGTTATCTTTGTGCAGAATTTGCAACTGTTGTGTTTTCAGTAATTCCTCCAACTCTCACCTTTCAGGCAGAACCACAGAAATACCACGTTTGCTTTGGAGCAATATTGCTTTGGAGGCCAGGGGCCGGGGGGAGGGGGGGGGGGAGTCAATCAGATCTTCCTCTGTGCAGAGGGCGCCTGGCTGGCCCTCCACAGCGTGGCTAGTGGAGCCATGAGTTGCATTGCTGGTAGCTCAAGGCAGGGAAGGCCTCTGGGCCTTCAGTGCTGCCCCTGAGAAGAGGAAGCGGTCAGGTTGCCAGGGTAGGTACTTGGGGTCAGCCATTCCCTGGGGTTTCCATTTGGAACCCATTTAGCGCCTGGCACCATTTTCCTCTCCCACACTGCTTTCTGACTTCCCCTGGTTGTGGGTGGGCTGCTCATTCTTCTGTTCTGGCCCCTTCATATGCCTGTTCCCCAGAGGTTCCAGGGCAGTGACGGTGAATGACCAGGGCTGCCATAAAATCCCCAGTGCCGGCAAGTGCCTGGCGTAGGTGTTGATAAGTGTTTGATGAGTGAAAGCTGCCAAGAGAGATCAGGGAAGGCCGGTCTGCTGGTGTAGATATCTGCTCTAGATCTAGAGGCCGGATGGACCCAGGAGACGGGCTACAGGGTGCTGTGGCCTTAGGTTCCTGAATTTAGCTAAGCGTTGGCCCTAAGCTGCCATGGGTGATGTAAGCAAAGGTATTGATTGATGGGAACCTTCACTGAAGAGGGAAGGCAGAGTTCAGAGCCATGGCTGTGGGTTTGAAAGCCAAATGAGCCCCACTGTCCAGGAGGGAACCATGAGATCATGGTAGTTCATTTGTAGTGAATGCTGCCATGTGGCCAAGGGGGGAGGGGGGAGGCGGGGGGAGAGACCTGCCGGCTTAAAGACAGATGGCCCAGCCAGGCACATCCATGTCCAAATGCTGGAACAAGCCCAGGATCCCAGCGTCCCAGGCCCAGGCGCACAGGGCAGGGATCTGCAGCCAGGCTGGGAGCTTGGGATCCTTCCTAGGGGAAAGCAGAACCTCTTGACATGCAAGTGACCCCCAGGACCAGCCCAGAGAGAAGTGTCACTAAGTGGAGATCCAGGTGGACAGATGGCACAGGAGCTAAGACACAGCAGTTATTCCCGGAGAACTGTGATCTGAGATTGGGAACCTATTGTATGAAGTTGATCCACCATCCAGCCAATCTCCCTCCCTTCCTCCTTTCCCCTCTCCTTCCCTCCCTTCCTTCCTTCCTCCCTCCCTCTCTTCCTCCCTCTTTCCTTCCCTTCCTCCCTTCGTTCCTCCCTCCTTTCCTTCCTCACTCCCACCCTCCCTTCCTTTCTTCCTCCCTTCCTCCCTTCCTTCCTTTCTCCTTTCCTCTCTCCTCCCTCCCTCCCTGCCTGCCTGTAGAGAAATAATGCAATGCCCAGTATCTGGTAAACTAACTTGGGAGCCTGATTCTTGGCATTGAGGCACTGAAGTCTGAGCAGGGCCAGGTGTAATGTAACTCACGGCCTGATCTTTGAAGCTATGGACCAGGGGTCCTCAAACTTTTTAAAGTGGGGGCCAGATCACGGTCCCTCAGAGAGCTGGAGGGCCGGACTGTATGAACTACTAATTCCTACTGTAACACCTCGGCTGCGCTCACTGCCCAAAAAACCTGGTGGGCCGGATCAGACTCCTCTGCGGGCCGCATGTGGCCCGCGGGCCGTAGTTTGAAGACCCCTGCATGGACGGACTACCTTGTACCTCTCAGAACTAGGCTGAGGTTGAGGGGGTAGGTAGGTTTACCAAGGAGACCCTGTTTTCATGGGTTGGCTAAAGCAGAAGCAGGACACCAGGCACACACACGCATGTACAGCCTCACACCCCCATGTTTCAAATGTCAGTCTAGTTGACCTTCCTGATATAGACAACTATTGACTGCCAGTATACGGATTATCTATCGAATTATCCCAACACCTAGCAAACTTCCCCCCACCGTCACTCAGTCTTGGGCAAAGTAACTTCTGTGTTAGCCAAAGAAGAACATAATTCGGGAGGTAAATTTGCAGAACTCAAATGATAGGATGGTTTCCAAAATCAAATAGAAATTATTATGGGTTCGCACAGACAGTGAAGGGGAGGAGTCTGCAGGACCCGCTCATGCATATATTCAGTCCCACACTTAGCAGATGAGTTCCTGGGTGGGGTGGGGTTGCAGGGGTGGAAGGATACTGCCACAGCCCCATCGAGTTTTAAGCTGCTGCCCTCTCAGCTTTTCACCTTATTCTGAGCAGCACGTGAACAAAGGGAGAAGGTTATAAAGCTAAGACCTCCTAAGACAGAATCAGAGAAACAAGATGCATGTTGAGGCAGTGCGTGTTGGGGGGGAGGAAGGGGAGCTTTAAGGTAGGGGGGTGGCCAGGCCATGTAGTGGAGTGAGAACCCCAGACTGAGGCAGGTGTCAGAGTGCCTGAGCCCTTCCTGTCCCTGCAGGAGACTCATTCTTCTGGCCCCAACGAGTCCCAGCCTTCCCAGTTGGATGGAGACACTTCTTCCTCCTCCGATGAACCTGCTGCCATGTCTGTGGCTTCGCAGAGGGTACTTTTATGTAGAACTCTTTGTTTCTACATAAAAGCTCTCTCCTGTGTCCCTCCCCGTCCCGGTCTCACTGCCAGAAGCTGTGTTCTAAATCGCTGGGCCTGCCTGGTAACCTGACCCCCAGGCACCCGGGACTTGGTGCTTTGGTTTGGTGCTTTTGGCTCTGAACCAATGCCTGTCTAGGATCCTCCCTGCTCCGTCTGTCAGGGCTACCTGTGGCGCTGTCTGTAACCAAAAACCATGCCAGTGGCTAACCTGGAGGGCTTATCTGTTCATCAGACAAGAGTTGCGGTGTTGGTGGCTCAGTCATGTCATGACCACGGCCTCTGAGAGTCTTTTGACCACTTGTTCCTGATCACGCTGGGGCGGCCACAGCTTCAGCCATCACGTTCCCACCCCAAGGCGGGAAGATGATGGCGGAGGCCATGTCAGCTGCAACCTCATGTCAAGAGACCAAAAGTTTCCTGCGTAGGCCTCACTGGCCAAAGCCAGGCCCCGTGGCCAGATTGGCTTCGGCTCATCATGACCCAACCTCGGAGGCTGGCCCATTGCCACCCAAACAAAACTGCGTTCTGTTAAGTGCTGGTCTGACTCGATGGGCTGAAGGGGAGAATTTGGGGCATGAGAAACTCGTAAGGGGAAGAGGAAGAAAAGATCGTCACTGGCGAGAATGAATGAAAACTGAAGGTTTGGTTCAGTGTTGGCCTGTGGACTCAAGGATCCCAGGTTCGATTCCAGTCAAGGGCATGTACCTTGGTTTCAGGCACATCCTCAGTAGAGGGTGTGTAGAAGGCAGCTGATTGATGTTTCTCTCTCATAAATGTTTCTGGCTCTCTCTTCCTCTCCCTTCCTCTCTGTAAAAAAATCAATAAATTATATTAAAAAAAATAAAAGAAAAGAAAGTTGAAGGCTGAAAGCTGACATAGGGGGCAGCCAGGGGGTCTGCTCCTCTCAGCGGACAGGTGGGTGAAATTTCAAACTTTCAGGAAAACTGCAGCGAGGAGAGCGGCAGCGATAAGGAACCAGCAGAGCACAGGCTTGCTTCGTTGAGTCAGGGGCCTTCGGTCACGTATGAAGCATCCGCTGTCCGATATTTGTTTTTATTTCCCTGCATGGTTCATTACTGCAGCTGCTGTCTGATAAGGCAGCGGCCCTCCTACCCCGGGAGCCAGGACTATCTGCAGTTTCCCAGCCCTGCCACGCAGTGACAGGGCAGATAAGCTGTAAGGTGAGGCTGCTGGGACCGTCATCGCAAACTCTGCTGAGAAACAGGAGGGAGAGGCGGGGACTGTGGCTGGCAGAACGGGACCAAAGAGTGATGGACCAGAAGCAGCGATCCTGGCTGATCCAGTCCCCCATCCCCCCTCCCCCCAACCTTGAGAGCCTGGCGCCTGGAGATCCTACATATTGGCACCCCCAAGGGTGGCTTCTGTTGTAGGCATGCAGCCTGGGTTCCTCACCACCACTCCGCAGGGTCCAGGCCCATCTTCTGTTGGAGGAAACAGCCGCCAAGAGGCCAGTTGACTCCTTGTGAGCTCCAAGTCTTGCCTGCCGGGCTCTGTGCAAGCACCTCCCCTGTCTTAACTCAGGAGTCAGCAAATGATGGCCCGGGGCCACGTCAGGACTGCCACCGGAGGGCCTGACCAGTGAGCTGAGAACGTTATAGACACTAGAAGCGGGTGGGAGAAAAAGCAAAAGAAGACTGTTCTGTGGTACATGAAAATTACATACAATTCAAATTTCAGTAGCCACGAATCAAGTTTTTAAACAGCGACGTTGAGATACAATTCAGCTTGTGGGAGGGAGGTCCCCCTGGGCAGGCTGTTTATCATAAGGCGCCTTCCCACCTGCCGGTGGGTCACCGGCCGCTTCCCATCTCGGCGAATGTGGACCCACCGCACCGTTTGTTACGGCTGCATAGTACTCCCCCCAGGGATGTGGCTTCCACACAGTAAGCTCCCTGCCCAGGAGTGTATCTGGGTTGTTTTCAATAAGAAGGAGTTTTGTGTATTTTTGTTAAATATATCTTATTGATTTTTCACAGAGAGGGAGGGAGAGGGACAGAGAGCTAGAAACATCGATGAGAGAGACACATCGACCAGCTGCCTCCTGCACACCCCCCACCGGGGATGTGCTCGCAACCAATATACATGCCCTTGACCGGAATCGAACCTGGGACCTTTCTGTCCTCAGACTGACGCTCTAGCCACTGAGCCAAACTGGTTTCGGCTTGTGTATTTTTTTTCAATTTTTTTTTTTAAGAAAAACAAATCATTTCAAATAATTCCCAAACACCAGGTTTTGTGTGTTTTTTTGCCTTCTCTTCCTGCCTGCGAGCACATGGCACATTTCGGCGTGGTTGATATCATAGAGAGCATTCCATTTATATTCGGCGAAGCCTCATGTCGTGTCAACATGTCCCCGTGTTGTTTTATAGTTTTCTCTTACTCCAGGGTCAGCGAGCCTCACGTATCCTTTGTTTGCTGGCTGGTTTTAACAATCTGTCAAGGAGGCTTAAAAAAAAAAAAAATCCTTCTTAGCTTGTTGGCCGCATCAAAACACGCCCGGGGCTGCCGCTGGCAGTGGGTTTGCCGGCCCACAGGTCATTGTGCCGTTCCGTGGCGGGGCTGCGGGGAAGGCCTCTATGTATACAGCTCTTTCCTTCCTTTGGACCATTTCCTTTGGATAACTTCCCAGGCCTGAGACGCCGGGCTCCAGGGAGGGCGGTGTTTTGAATGGCCCCTGGGGGGCACCGCTATATGGTTATAAAATTGCCAACCGGCCACTTGTGAAAGTACAGGCTTCTTACAACCTCACCAGCATCTGGTACGATCAGTTCACATTTGAGGCTAATTTGGTCGACATGAGATATCTTGTTTTTATTTCCATATCCCATTGTTCTCAAAATAGGGCTCTCCCTCCCCTCCCCCCCCCGCCCCCCTTGCCCCCCCCCTGCCCCCCCCCCCACCTCCGTGTTTGATTGCTCTTTGTTGAGTCACTTTGGAGAACCTGAATGCTAAAACCAGATGGAAGGGAGCAATCCCGACCCCTTGATTCAGCTCAGAGATGAGCTAGACGCTCCTTTGGTTCAAATGCGAGTTTGCATGTAACTCCTCAGCTCGTTCTGCTGCATTAGAGTGAGAGAGAGGCCCAGCGAGGCCTTATCGCTCTGTGGCAGCAAAAAGGACTGGAAAGTAGGTCGAAGAATTAATCCTGCTGGTTCCAGTAATTAGAGTAGACAACGGGGTCGAAAGTTCAGGCTGAGCTGGGGAAGGCAGCCGAGTGACTCGCACAGGCCTGGACACACTGCCCCTTGCCCTCGGCCCGCTGCGGGGCCAGGCTTCCCCAGCCTGGCCGTCCCACAGAGCATTCTCTTCCCCTCTCTTCTGGTTTAAAGAGACAGTTTTGACTTTTCCTCCCGGGAGAAGTCAGATGGTCCCAGAGGCAGAAAGGATCCTGCTGGAACCTTTCCCCCGCTCCAAAGGGAATTCTTGAGGTTATCCTTCAAGAAGGTTAGGCAGCCGGAACCGGTTTGGCTCAGTGGCTAGAGCGTCGGTCTGTGGACTGAAAGGTTCCGGGTTTGATTCCGGTCAAGGGCATGTACCTTGGTTGCGGGCACATCCCCAGTAGGGGGTGTGCAAGAGGCAGCTGATCGATGATTCTCTCTCATCGATGTTTCTGACTCTCTATCCCTCTCTCTTCCTCTCTGTAAAAAATCAATAAAATATATTAAAAAAAGAAGAAGAAGAGGAAGAAGAAGAAGAAGAAGAAGAAGAAGAAGAAGAAGAAGAAGAAGAAGAAGAAGAAGAAGAGGAGGAAGAAGAAGAGGAAGAAGTTTTGGCAGCCGGTGGAGAGGTGCTAATCCAGAACAGCTCGAGATGCTCCCTTTGTTTCCAGTGCAGGTTCGCACATCACATGCATGAAAATGATGAAAGCGGGGGATGAGGCGAAGGAAGGTGGGACTCTGGCAGGAAGATTTCAACCGTGAGGTCGGGGTTGAATTAAACGATGGATCCTAACCCTTTCTTACCGAGTGTTTAACCTAAAGCACAGGTGACAAACGCTATGGGCTACAGGAGCCAGCTGGCTGATGTGACTAAGGGAAGGAAGCTACGGGTTGCGTGACAGTAGGGAGTGGTGGGGACTGCGGCACACAGAAAATGCATTCTTGCCCCAGAGCATTTATACTCAGAATTTTAAAAGTCATGGTTCCTGCCTGACAAAGCATCTTTGTCCGCAAGGCTGAACTCGGGGCAGCTTGTGAAGGTCAGAAGAGCCAGCGGCTTCTTCCGTCTCTCGGTCATCCTCCATCTTCGTGCTTCCCCATCTCTGCCCTTCTCTGTCCCTCCTTAGCTCCTCGCCACGTAGGCTCACCTGGACCCCATTGTGAAAAAAAGCCAAACCTCCGCCCAAAGGATCAGCGTGAGGTGGAGGCGGCACTTGTCCAGATAAACACACTATGCGGTCTGCTAGGTAACACCGCTGAGCTGTGGGCAAAACGCAGAGCAGGTCTGAACACCGTCAGGTATAAGGAACGGAGATCCGCTCGGGTTCCCCCAAGTGAGACGGGGGTTACTGGGAAGACACAGCCCACTCTGGACCCCAAACAGGGAATCTGTGAAGCCCCCTGAGTGACAGAGAGCCACGGGAAGCTTTCCACATCTGGGATGGAGGCAGGCTCTCAGCCCCTGGACCTGCGTGCAGGCAAGTGTCTTAAACTGAGTCTGTTCCATGGGATTTGGGAGTCTGTTCCATAAGATTGAGGAGCAGATTTATCATTCAGATGAATATGCTTTGGGTGTTGACTTGTTTTCGACCAACTATCCAATGAGTGCTGAGAACCACAACTTACTGCGGAGAACCACAAAGACACGCCCACCCATCTGTTTTCCCAACCAGCCTGTAGAATTCAACTTTCCACCAAGGCATCAGAAATGAGTTGAGAAAGCCTCGTTCATTCACCTGAACAAGCTGTGCGTGGCCACCAATGAAGAAATGGAGGCATTCTTACCTCCTGAACCGGAGCCCCGGGAACCGAACCTGGGCGGTGAGAATGGAAGAACGCTCACCTTGTCTGTTGCCTGACCTCATGTTCCCCCGGGGTCAAGAATGGGTCCAGGCCGGTGTTTGGTTCCTGGGGTCAGAGCTGGCACGTAAGCACGTGGGATGCCCCCAAAGAGCTAGGAAGTGGGTTGAGCCAGAGGGGATTCCAAGCCGAGTCCTGAGAGAGATGGATGCTCAGGGACGGTGAATCTGAGCTAGTTGAACAAGTCCACAGAGATGCCAGCGGCGCCAGAAACAGGAGTCCCAGCCAAGTGATTGGGAGACAAGGACAATGGGAGCAGAGTGAGGAGTGAGAACGAGGATGTGCCAGCCATGCTGGTCTTCTTGCAAATTCTTAGAAAATATTAGAAGTGCTTTTCCAGCTCAAATCTCTGAGGATGTGGCTCCTGGCCTGGGATACGCTTCACCTGATTCTTGGCATGGCGGATTGTTTCTTAGGTTTCATTGTCACTTTCTCAGTAAGGCCTTCAAGAGTCAGTATTCATTAATTTTGCCTACCCGACATCCATACTTTTTTTTTTTTTTTTTTGGTAACAGCATCATTTCCAGTGTATCAGTCAGCTTTGCTACAGTAACAAACAACCCCAAGTTTAGCAGCTTACAACAATACACCTTTATTTCATGCTTGTCACATTTCAGCTCCTCCACCTCTGCTCCATGCATTTCCAATCCTGAGACCTGTGTCAAAGAAGCAGCCTTTACTTGGGACAAGTTGTCCTTACAGCTGACAGGACGCAGCAAGGGACAGAACTGAATTACGCAATCTCTTTAAATGCTTTTGGTTTAGCCTTAGCATATGATTGTGAGTCATATCTGCTGGTATTCCATTGGCCAAAACATGTCATGTGCCCAAGTCTGTCAGGGATGGGGGAGGCCACACCAGTTCTGGGGGGGGGGGGGGTGTACTGCAATCCACGTGGGGATTGATAGGATGTCTACTCCTGTTGTAGGGAAGGGAGTAAAGAGTTGGGAACCTGATACAATTGCCCACAATTACCTAAGACGTGGTTGGCTGCATGTAACGGTCAAGTGCCTGACAAACAATGGTTTAAAAAAGGGGGGTGTTGCTGAAACCGGTTTGGCTTAGTGGTAGAGCATTGGTCTGCGGACTGAAAGGTCCCGGGTTCGATCCCGGTCAGGGACATATACGTACGTTGGTTGCGGCCACATCCCCAGTGGGGGGTGTGCAGGAGGCAGCTGGTTGATGTTTCTCTTTCTATCCCTCTCCCTTCCTCTCTGTAAAAAATCAATAATATATATATATATATATATATATATATATATATATATATATGGGGGTATTTTTCCCCCCAAAATGAGATCTCAGGCGATTCCAGAGTTTGTTCAGCCACACAGCAATACCCAGAAGAGTGTGTCTCTGTAGTTCTCCTGGGCTTTCCCTCCTGGCTATAGGAAGGCTGATGGCTGCCATTCCAGGCTTTCTATCCAAGTTCAAAGCAGGAAGAAGTGGGAAATGGTGGTAGCAGCCACATCTGTCCCTTTGAGTCAAAAACAAAGGCTCTTCCAGAACAACCCCTTACCCCACCCTATCCCACCCCCAGCAGCTCGTCTCACTGACCAGACCCGTGTCCTGTGGCCACCTCTTTCTGCAAGGGAAGCTGGGAAGGCAATGATTTCATTTTTCTTGCCCTTGACAATGGAAGCAAGACGAAAGAAGGAGGTAGTAACGTGGATTCGTTCAGGTAGCCAGTGTGATCTGCCATAGAACCCTTATTTCCCCCACCCCCGCCCCCCACTATCCCCACTCCATGTGGTATTGGGGCAACTGTCAGTCAAGGTGCCCGGCCTGTCCACCTCCTTCTCCAGCAGATCACAAGTGAACCAGGGAACTGCTGGCCATGAGGCATTGGTATGTGAGGCACACCACCACTTCTTGCCCCCTAGTCCCCAGAGTTTCTCCACTTCCTGTCCCTCCTGGGCCTTTTCTAGTTTTTCCACCATTTCTGTGAGCCACCCCACATCTTTCCCACCAATTTGCAGCATCGTTTTCTTTTTCTTTTTAAAAAATATATTTTATTGATTTTTTACAGAGAGGAAGGGAGAGGGATAGAGAGCTAAAATCATCCATGAGAGAGAAGCATCGACCAGTTGCCACCTGCACACCCCCTACTGGGGACGTACCCGCAACCAAAGTACATGACCTTGACTGGAATCAAACCTGGGACCTTATAGTCTGCAGGCCTACGCTCTATCCACTGAGCCAACCCGGTTCCAGCTCCAGCATGGTTTTCTGTTGCTTGCCTCCACAGAACCCTGGCTGATAAAACACCCTCCTTAATCAGTGTGTTCCGATGGGGCCTCTCCTGATGTTCTCTGCTGCAGTGCTGTGTGTGTGTGTGTGTGTGTGTGTGTGTAGCACTAGAATTGTATAATTGCTTTGCCTCTTTGCTTGTGCCGTGTCTTTTTCTGACAGCAGACTGTACGCTCAATGCAGGCAGGGAATTGGTGGACTTGGTTACCACTGCACGCCCCAGAACTAACCCATGCCCGCCCCATGACAGAGTCTTAATGAATCTGTATGAAGGGTGCAGAGGAGGGCTTCAGCACTTGGAGGTCAGGGCTGGAATCTGCATGTCGTTGATGGGTATGAGTTGTCTAAAGTCTGTCGTGTGGGTGACTCATTGTGGTTTAAAATGTGCGGAGTCAGGATCGACACCGGGGCTGCTGGCAGTGTCAGGGCTCTTCCAATGGAGACGTGGGTGACTAAAGCACCCCAGAAGATGCAGAGGCCTAGAACAGTGGCTCTCAAGTTCATTTGACCTCCGGCTCCCTGAGACGAGGCCAGAGCCCCTCCTTCATGCACCCTGAGCCGGGCAGCAGGAGTTTCCCAGCGTCGGCGAGCACAGAGCGGGGGCCCGGCTCCCTGCGGCTGAGCTCGTGGTAAACCCCAGTAACATCCTAATTTCAGTTCTGACTAGTGGATCCTGGTAACTCAGTCGTTTCCTAGAAAGTGGCACTTAGTCATGCACGAAGCTGGGAATCAGTGGATGTGTGTGGTGTTACTTGTTCTTGGGAATCAGAGGGGGAATGTGGCTTTTGGGGATCCGTCTGTGGCTTGTAGGAGTGAGCCCCAAACTGAGAACTGCTCCACTGTGACTTGCAGACTGCCCAGGTCCGGGGGCGGGGGGGCGCGGATTTGTGGGGGGGTGAGAGGAGGGGTTTGGGCTCAGAGCCCTAGCGAGGGCTTACAGACCCCAAGCACAGCTGGAATCATCCATAGAATGAATCAACAATACCTCCTACACATAGACAGATGACTGGATTGTCAGCGCTAGTGCGATGAAAAAAGTACGCAAATTTCTTTAAAAGCCGAGAGTAATTCATAGTGGTTTTTTGTTGTTAAGCCTTTTCTTAGACAGCAGGTTCACGTGCAGGTTGGTGAGATTTCGGAGAGCTTTAAAAGGGCAGCCTGGTGCTGAACAGGGGGTGGGGGGCACCCGGGGGTGGGAACTGAGGCTGCAGGGAGAGATGGGCTTGGCTTGTGCCCCTCTGGGTTCCAAAAGCCACCGAGGAACAAGCTCAGCCCTCACCTGCCCCTGAGGATTGCCCTCACTTCCTCATGACCAAGGCGCCAGCCGGAGTGGCATTTACATGCGTTAAACGCATGTAAAGTGCAACTTCATGGCTATCCGTTTTTAACGTTCATTTTTAAAGTTATCTTTTTATTTATTTTTTAATATCTCTTTATTGATTTCAAAGAGAGGAAGGGAGAGGGAGAGAAAGATAGAAATATCAATGACGAGAGAATCATGGATCAGCTTCCTCCTGCACGCCTCCCACTGGGGATCCAGCCTGTAACTGGGCATGTGCCCTGACCCGGAATTGTACCATGACCTCTTTGGTTCATAGGTCAACACTCAACCTTTGAACCACACCTGCTGGGCTAAATTACATTCTAAAATGCCCTAAGCCGTTTGGCTCAGTGGATAGAGCATCGGCCTGCAAACTGAAGGGTCCTAGGTTCGATTCCAGTCAAGGGCATGTACCTTGGTTGCAGGCACATACCCAGTAGGAGGGGGTGTGCAGGAGGCAGCTGATCGACGTTTCTCTCTCATTGATATTTCTCACTCTCTATCCCTCTCCCTTCCTCTCTGTAAAAAATCAATAAAGTATTTTTAAAAACTTAAAACACCCTCCGGAGCCCCTTGCTGGCTGTGTCTCAGCTCTGCCCGGGCTGGTTTGGCTTCCTTTGCAGGTGGGACCTCCCACAGGTGCCCCCGCAGCTCCCGGCTCACAGTCCACCCGCTCAAAAGCCTCGCTCCCCACGGTGGCAGTCAAAAAATAGCCACCATTCACTGAGTGCTCCTCAGAGCCAAGCCCCCTCCTGCGCACGTCAGGGGATGCTCTCATTCGTTCCTCACAAGGACGCTGATATCATGGCTATTATTATCCCACATTAAAGCCAGGCGCCTGAGGTTACACAAACCGGCCCGGGGCCGCAGGGCTACCCAATGGCAGCCGGAACTCCTCACAGGGCACATCTGCTGACCACCGTGACCTTGGACTTGCCTGCAGCCATTCCCTAAGCCTCTGGCGTTGAACAATAGTGAGTGAGTACCGGCTCTGTTCCAGCTGCTTCGTGGGTATGACCTCATGTTCAGCTCCATTTCGGCTCAGAGAGGTTCGCTAACTTTCCCAAGCTCACCCAGAAAGGAAGTGGAGAATTAGGAGCCAGATTCGCTGAGTTCCAAAGCTCCTCACGAGGGGCCTTTGCACTGATGGTCACTGTGCCTGGAGCACCCTCTCCCAGGCATCCCTTCCTTCCTCCACATCTCTGCAGCGAGACCACCCTGAGGGCTCCCTTTAAAACCACGGGCATTGCTCCGCTCCCTTCTAACCCTGCTTACCTGGCTCTACTTTTTCTGCTAGAGCACTTATAATCTTTTAGTACACTAAATCATTTGCTTTTTATTTTATTTTATTTTTTAAATATATTTCATTGATTTTTTACAGAGAGAAAGGGAGAGGGATAGAGAGCTAAAAACATTGATGAGAGACAAACATCGGCCAGCTGCCTCCTGCACACTCCCTATTCTATCCACTGAGCCAAACCAATCAGGGCTAGATCATTTGCTTTTTAATATATATATATATATATATATATATATATATATATATATATATATAATGATTTCAGAGAGAAAGGAAGAGGGAGAGAGGGATAGAAACATTAATGATGAAAGAGAATCATTGGCTGGCTGCCTCCTGCACACCCCACACTGAGGATTAAGCTCACAGCCTGGGCATGTGCTCAACTGGGAATTGAACCCTGACCTCCTGGTTCATAGGTTGATGCTCAATCACTGAGCCACATCAGCTGGGCTCATTTGCTTTTTTATTATGACTTATTACTTATTTATCTCTCCCCGCTAGACTGTAAGCTTACTGAGGGCAGGGATCTGATAGATCCCAATTTTCTAGAGCAGAGCCATGCACAGTAGTCCCCAATAAATATTTGAATGAATGATGCTATGGCATGGGTCCTGACAGGTGGCAGGTCAAGAAATCACCCCAACTTATGTCTTCAATTCTGACTGAGTCTGATCAGAGCAGACAGGAGCGTGGAGAGTGGTTGAGGGCACAAGGACACAGAGCATCAGGTGGTTAGTGGGACTGGCTCCATGTCAACATGACCACCTTCGTCACAAGTGAGGATCACTATCGCAGGTCAGCCTTCTGCTGCCCTTTACTTGAGCCAACATATCACTCCCCACTCGAACCCAGAACTATCTTCATGACACAGGCTGGAGTGCTGAGCCGAGGCTATGGATTCAGTCCCACGGGCTGAGGGAGAAAGGCTATGAACTCTCCCATTTCGGACGGTAGCAGTGATGCAATCCTTACCGTTGCGTTTGCTTTAGACCTTAGAATGCTGTCGAGTGATGTACTTTGAAAAGGATCCCATTCCCCATTGCAGGGAGTGAGCGGCACAACTGGCTAATGACTAGCAATCTCGGAGGAAGAGGCAGAATGGGACAGAGCGGGGAAACAGAAATTCAGACGTGGCTGTGGGATTGTGCATTGGGCATGCTTTTCTGAAGAACAATTTTGTAATCGGTAGTCAACACTAAAAGTATCTAGTCCTTTTAATCCAGCAATTCTAGGAATTTTACCAAGGATATAATCAGAGAAAATGTCCCTCCAAGGTGGCTCACTGGAGCATTAATATAATACCGAAACGTTAGCAGTAACCTCAATGTCCAGCTCGTTGAGTCAATGATGGTTTAATACAATCCAAGAAAGATACATAGAAATATACGGAATGGCATGGGAAAACGTGGTATATATAAAAAAAGCAGGTGATAAAGCATTACGGTCAATCTGCCATTTTTGTAAGGTTAATTTGGAACTCTTAATTTTGGAGTAATAACAGAATGGATAAGGACAAGGGCTTTGAGGGCAGAAAGACACGAGTTGAATTCCTAAGTCTTCCACTCATCAACTTGGATGCTGTAAACCTCAGCTTCCTCATCTGTGAAATGGGGCTAGGGTAGTGCCTGGACAAGACCTAGGGCATGGTACTCCTTGAATAGATGCTTCTAACTAAAATGGTGGGCCATAGTGTGTGTGTGTCTGTGTGTACAAGTGTGCGTGTGCATGTGCATGTGTGTGCGTGTGTGAATGTGTGTAGTACTTTCGTATGCATTCAGTTCTTTCTGAACTGGGCAGGTATTGCTTTTGTAATTAGGAACACTTGTTATCATAGAAAAAGGAGAGGCCTAAGAAATGTCATCAGGACAGAAGGAATCTCAACTGTGCTAATTTGCCATCTCCGCTGCTCTCAGAGTCGTCTGTTTCAAATCATTCTGTGGCATTTCTGTTCCTCTTTTTCTTAAGGACTTGTTCCAAGAATAAAATAAATAAATAAAATAAAATAAAAAAATAAAGAGAGAAAAGAAAGTTAGAAAGAAAGACAGAAAAATTCCAAAGCTTCAAGCCATGTGGGTGAGTGTAATTTGCAGAAAATATTTCCAAAATGTTGTAGCCAAAACAGGCCATGTTTTAAACCTCAGATATCTAAGCAAATTTCTAAATTATGCTTGTAAACCACATGAGGTTCCTCTGCTTAGTAACACTTTACTTGTTGGAGATAATTCAGAGAGAAGGTTCCAAGGACTTCCATTGGCTTTGCCTGTTCAGCATCCACCACCCCTTCCTCCCTGCCCCCATGGTCTGGCATCAGAATCTGGATAGCTCTCTGGGGAAATGTTCCTCCCGCTTGATCCTTGTGGTTCAACTGGGCCTGCTCACATCTGAGCTTTAAAGATAGGCGTGACTCAGACCTGACTAATGACAGTGCTGCATTGCTCTGGCCACTGGGATTGGTTCAGGGATGAGCATGTGACCTGAGCTGGGCCAATCAGAGACAGCCCTGGGATTTTTTTATTTTTATTTTTATTTTTTTGCTGGAACTACTCAGAAATAGGTCCCCTCTGTAGACTGGGATGCTGAGCTGGTAGACTGTGAGGCTGAAAGTGCCAGGAACCGTTTTAACAGCATTTCGGGAAAGCTGCTTGAGAAGGGAGCGAACACCAAGGAAGAAAAAAACAGGAAATGGGCAAAGTCAGAATCCCGCTGATGTCCTTTAAGCACAGGGATTCAGCCAAGCCAAACACTAGCAAGTACTCCTTTCTGTTTCAGCGAATCGGAGTCGTTTTTCTGTTGCTTGCCACCGAAAAAGACCTGCCGGTTACGGAAGATCAGTCTGAGGTTGGCAGATACATTTATCGCGTTACGCGTTGTAAGGTTTACAGTGTTCGGGTATTTCAGGTGCTAAGGACTCCTTCCGTGCTGCCTAAGCAGGGCTCCTCCAGGCCTGGCTGCGGAGGACACCTCGGAGCCCTTTGTAATGAGCTCATTGAAGGAACCCTGGCAGAGCGCAGAGCGGTTGTCAGCTTGCTTGAAAACAATGGTCTTGAGCAGGCTAAGCCCTTCCCCTGCTGACTTGCCTGAAAGAACTGGGCTTCACAAAGCATTTTTTCAGAGTCGGACAAATACAGGCCTGCGTTCAACGCCAGCCCGGCTCAATTAACAGAGTTCTCACTATAATGTTTAACTTTCCGTTTGTCATCTTTTCGCACGAACAAACAATAACACAAACAAAACATTGCACAGAGGTTGTGTTTTTCCATGGAGAGTGACCTGCCACCGTTAGGCATTCTGACGCCCTCTGCAGATAACGGTGAAGCCATGTCTGTTTCACGTTCTCACCCTGTTCCCACTCTTTTCCGTGTGTTGACCGAACCACAGGTTGCCTCAAAATGTTGGACTGTTCCTTTTTCCCTTGTCAAAAAATTGCCAAGGACTGTCAACAGTCTAAGAGGTTGAGTCACATCAAACAAGTCTTTGTTGACTTCCCAATGGTAACAGGACAGGGTCAGGGCTGGGGAGATGGAAGGATGAGGACCTCTACTCCAAGTCTCCTGAGAATTTCCCCCTGGTTAGGGAGGTAAGAATGTGGTTCAGCCCTAACCGGTTTGGCTCAGTGGATAGAGCGTCAGCCTGCAGACTGAAAGGTCCCAGGTTCAATTCCAATCAAGGGCATGTACCCTGGTTGCAAGCACATCCCCAGTAGGGGTGTGCAGGAGGTAGCTGATCAGTGTTTCTCTCTCATTGATGTTTCTAACTCTCTATCCCTTTCCCTTTCTCTCTGTAAAAAATCAATAAATATATATATATTTTTTTTTAAAAAGAATGTGGTTGCCAAAACAGGTTTGGCTCAATGGATAGAGCGTCGGCTTGAGGACTGAAAGGTCCCAGGTTCGATTCCGGTCAAGGGCATGTACATGGGTTGCGGGCACATCTCCAGTAGGGGGTGTGCAGGAGGCAGCTGGTCTATGTTTCTCTCTCATCGATATTTCTAGCTCTCTGTCCCTCTCTCTTCCTCTCTGTGAAAAATCAATAAAATATATTAAAAAATAAAATAATAAAATAAAAAATAAAAAAGAATGTGGTTTAGTGTAGAGGGGCCCCATTTACCTGGGTTCAACTCCTGGTTCTACCACTCCCTAGTTATGTCCTTGGGAAAGTTACCACATAGGCAAGTTATGATGATTAAATGAATTAATATAGATCAATTTTATACAGCCATGCCTAGCACTCCAAAAAAAAAAAAAGTCAAAGTTGTTTTTCTTTCTTATGTTAATTTATGACTTTACAAATTAAGGTCTGGTTTTGATGGTTTCCCAATAATTCTTAGGTATATCCTGGGATTAAAAATCAGCATATTTGGTAATAGTCACATATATCCCTCAAAAATCCCTTAGAAAGCAGCCACATTGGTCATCACAGACCATCTCTCAATACATTAGATTCTGACCAGCCAGAATCCCACACTGTTCTCTGGTTGAGAACCAACGAAGTGTGTTTCTTGTATATTGGGGACAGATTGTATGAGAAATCATGGTCCTTAAACACTTTAAAAACATTTGTAAACACTGGACTGCCACTCAGGGAAGCCGAGGCCACATAGGAGGAGAGGTTAGTGATTGCTGAGCCTGACAGGGTATAGCCAACCTCAGGTTCCACCCAAAACTCACCCTGGACATGCACACATCCCATAGCCTGCAGCAGGGGCTACCTATACTCACCACACTGCTCCTCTCTCTCCCCAAGCATCGGTGGCTGAATCCTGGTACATTAAAGGCAAAGGCTTGTGGGATGGAATATTTCTATATTTATTTTGCTTAGCAGTAAGAGAGTTCAAAAATGTTAGACATCGCCGAAACCAGTTTGGGTCAGTGGATAGAGCATCGGTCTGTGGACTGAGGGGTCCCAGGTTCGATTCCGGTTAAGGGCATGTACATTGGTTGTGGGCACATCCCCAGTGGGCAGTGTGCAGGAGGCAGCTGATCAATGTTTCTCTCACATCGATGTTTCTAACTCTATCTCTCTCCCTTCCTCTCTGTAAAATATCAATAAAATATATATTTTTTTAAAAAGTTAGACATCAAGGCCAAATCTAGCACTTGTGGTTCCCAACCCACCTTTACCTTAGAAGCCCTTTAGGTGAAAAGCATGAGATCTGGGGCTCGAAGAATGAGACCTGAGTGGGCAGCCTGGACCCAAAGTTTACCAAGGGGTGACCTTGGGCCATTCGCTTTATCTTCTTCAGCTTCAGTCTCTTCCTGTGAGAAAGGATATAACAATATGGACCACGCACAGTTACTGAGTGTGAAGACAGAGTGTGCCTAAGCGTTAGGTCCTAGGACGTGCATTCATGTCTTAGCCACTAACTCGATGGAGTAGGGTCCAGTGATGATGAGTAAGGCAGGCCCTGACCTCCAGAAGCACCCACCACGTGGGGAAATGTATGTAGTAGCAAATGTGCATCTAGGCTGGGATGTGGCAAGTAAGATTGAGATTATTTTTAGGACCTGCCAACACTCCAGTCTTCTTTGAAGCTTCAAATGAAATGATCTGCCTTGTTTTGACAGCTAATGACGTTTGGGTAGCTTCTGTTTTGTGTTTTGGAGGAGAAACACACTTTGGGGGTATACTACATATACTTCCTGAATATCTGCATCCTCGCTAGCCGTGGTGTTGGGAGGATTGGCCAATTCCATCAGTCTTGTTTGATTCAGGGAAACAATTTTGAATAACAGCTCATGATCAAATTAGACAGATTTGTTTCCCACTAGTAAACAGTTGCTAATAGTTATTGAGTGTTCGCTGTGCAGATTTTCTATTGAAAAGCAAGACAGCTTGGTATCCAATGGGTCCCACCATTGACTGGCTGTGTGATTGGCGGCAAGTTTTTTAACCTGGGTGATCCTCAGCGTCTCCTCACAAAACAGGGCAGTCAGAGTGCCTGCCTCCCCGTGACAGCCTGAGGATGCAGTGAGGGGGCCCGACGCTGGGCCCTGGGTTCAGACCTGGCCGTTAGCGTCATCAGCTTCACAAAATAAGTCCGGGAGACACAGACTCTGTGCTGGGAAGGCCTTTGTGACCCCGCAAGGCTGCCCAGGGGCCTGTGCAGCTACACTGCAGAGAGGGGCTGGTTCTATGCCAGCGTGTAAGGCAAACATGGATGGAATCAGCTTCCCTTTGAAAATCCTGCCCGTCGAGTAGAGTATATACGGTATTATGCATGGAACACTCAGGTCTGAGCACCACTGAGTCAGACGCTAGGAGGGAACAAAGGGCATGTGTACCTGTGGCTGCCTGGGCATCCGATCCATTCCTGAAGACTCAAGGGCCCCAGGTTCGAAGGAAGAGGGTCTCAACTGGGGGTAAGTTTGCCCTTCCAGGGGACAGTTGGCAATGTCTAGAGACATATTTTGGTTGTCGTAATTAGGGCGGGGTATGCTATTGACATCTAGTGGGTGGAGGCCAGGGATGCTGCTTAAACATCCTACAGTGCTGAGGCTGAGAAACCCTGTGCTAGTAACTATCACATCCACTCTTAGGAAGGGAAAAGAGGCAGAATCTGCTAGGATGTTCCTGCTGATCACTGGGGTTTAATGAGATGCCCTACGTGAGAGCTCTTAGCATAGCACCTGGCACATAGTAGGTACTCACTAAACGGTTCCTGGGCCTCAAGTTAAATTTTGCTTGATGAGGCCACCTCATGTGCTCTATTTTTGAGATGCGGTGGAGGAGAACTCAGCCACCTGCTTCCTGTCTTTCCAAGCTGGCACTTCCTGTTTTGCCCCACTCAGCAGTGATGGGTCTCATGGTGGTATCTTCCCTGGGGGGGGGGGGGGTTGTTTCCAAAACCAGCATCTAACTCAGGTGTGGTTCTGCCATTCTGCTATTACCCAAGCTTTCCAATTCAGATTCAAAACGTCTGACCTCTCAAGCCTACTGGAAAGCCCTCACTTGCAGCCACATGATTTTTAAAAGGGAGCTCTCACAACCATAACTCCGTTCTCTCCCCTCCCCTAACCAGGTTGGATCTGAAATAGGAGCCCAAGGAGGAAGGGGCTGGTTGTCGCTCACCAGCTAAGAAACTCTCAGGGACCGCAAAGGCAAGAAAATTGCTTTTAAATGAAAGAAGTATTCCCATTTCATTTCGACCCCTAATGTATCACATAACTGTGGTATCCCTCCTTGTCCATCTGAAAAATTAGAATACAAATAACTCTTAAGTCATTTGGACTCTATTCAAATGTGAATTCATCTCTTTAACCATCCCTCTCCTTATTTTTTGAAATAAAGATGAATATTGAATGTTAAGAGTCTTTTTGTGGATTTTTTTCACTTTGAGTTGTTTCTTTTTTCTTATGATCACTGTTGCTTTCCCCCCATCATTACTTACTCATCAGTGTCTTGAAGATCTTAAACTGGTCTTTTTCTCTTTCTTCTCCTTCTTCTTCTTCTTCTTCTTCTTCTTCTTCTTCTTCTTCTTCTTTTTTGTTTGTTTCCCTTCACTTAAATACTGTGGACAGCAAGCCAACTGACTAATGATGAATATGATTCCTATTCAGACGTAATAAGTCTTATGAAAATGTCTTTTTATTCCAAGGAAGGAGGATGCGTTGGTTCAGTAGTATGATGTCACGGTGACAGCGTGCAATGTCAGGTGACTGGATGGGTGTTAATGGCCTGGCCTGGCCATACTCACCCCGAGAGGGAGTCACACGATGGCATCCTATTCCAGTATGTCCACAGAAGGAAGGGAAATTCCTTCCAACAGTGTGTTTCTGTGTCATGTCTCTTGAGTTGAAGTGCTGACTTGGTGTATATGAATAATGGAGTCAGACATGTCATGCCTTCTCCTTAACACTCTCTTTTTTGCCTGGGACACCTGTATTAGAGAGGGAAAGCATATCAGGATCCAGGAATGGCAAACACACAGCTGTTCCACCACTCAACACCTCTGCCTATGGCAGACATTACCAATCGATCGCAGCATGCTTTTCCATAAACCATGCATGCAGACCCTATCAATTGATGGCAGCACAGGCATACAAGGTAGGAAAGGTTTTCTGCCTCTACTAGGTAAAGTAGGATACACTTAGAAGAGCATTGGAATGTCATCACCATCACCATATTCCCTTCCAGAAACTTCAGTGCTCCAAATCCCACTTGCCCAAACGTTTGGAAGAAAAGAAGGAGAAGGTTTGTTTTCTGCACAGCAGTTTGGTTTGAAAATGAGCCTCTGAGCCTGCAGAGACAAGCAAATTGAATGAATGCACCTTATTTCCTGGTGTTACTACGACAGGGATTCTTAAAATATAAGTCCCTGATGCTACTTTATCCATGAGGCCTCAGTCTGAGAAACACAATCTAGAATCAAAATTAATTCTATCATTTTATAATTTGCTCAGTCAGATGAAAAAAAAAGGGGGGGGGGGAGGGTATGATTTTCAAGAACTTTCTACACTTGAGACTAAAAACAGCAGGTTGTGTTTTTTTTTTAATTTTGTTTAAGCAAATGCAATCCTCTGGGTATTTACAGTAGGAGGATTTCAGTCAGTGGAGACATTTTTTAAAAAGATCTCAAGTAAGAATCCTTCTTTGCATTTTTTTTTTCCCCAAAAGGACATTTACTTTTGGAAAATGCTCCATTTAGAAATACTGTGCCATGGATGACAACTGACCCAAAAGTCTGACTTTTTTTTTTTTTTTTTTGAGGGAGAGAGTAGGGCAGAGAAGGTTGGAGGTTGTGTGAATGCAATTCTGTTCACCCCACCAGCCACGCAGGATTTGGGAGTTCATGTTCATTCATTTCTTTTCGTTCATTCATTTATTCAAATACATACTGACGGTCTGCCAAATATAGAGCACCGTGCTAGCAATGGGGTGATAGCCTAGAAGGAAACACTACCTCAGCCTTAGCTGGTTTGGCTCAGTGGATAGAGCATCAGCCTGCGGACTGAAGGGTCTCTGGTTCGATTCCCATCAAGGGCACATGACGGTTGGGCGGGCCCGATCCCCAGCAGCCAATCAATGATTCTCTCTCATCGTTGATGTTTCTATTTCTCTCTTCCTCTCTGAAATAAATAAATTTTAAAGAAAGAAAGAAAGAAAGAAAGAAAGAAAGAAAGAAAGAAAGAAAGGAAACACTGCCTTACACAGCCCACCCTTCTTCGCAGGGAATGCCGAAGAATGGCTCCCCAATGTCCTAAGGCAGTGGTTCTCTTGTCACCACCTTCCAAGTGACATTGAGCAACGTCTGGAGACATTTTTGGTTGTCACACTGGGAGGGTGGGGGACAGTGCGTCTGGCATCCAGTGGGTAGAGCCTCGGGGTGCTGCTCCACATCCTGCATGCACAGGAGGGCCCCCCACAAAGAACGCCCTGACTCCTAAGGCCAGCAGCCTGGAGGTGGAGAATCCTTGCCCTGAGGCATCTACCGTATGTGATGGATTAGCTAGCTTCTGGTTAGCGGTGCTAGCTACGTTCCATCTTTAGGAGAACTGAAATGGCAGCCTAACTTGTTTCTGTCAGACCTTTTCCTCTCTGGGAACCCTGATTGAGAAAGGTTGGTGCCACGGCTCAGGGTGTGTGGTCCGTGGACTTTTGGCCTTGGCTTTGCCTGGGAGCTTGTTAGAGGAGCAGAGTCCCAGGCCCCGCCCCAGACCTGCCGAGCCAGAACCTGCACTTGAACGTGATCTCCAGGGGATTCGAGTGCATGTTGCCATTTGAGAAGCGGAAGCTTAAGTGATCGTTTTCCTAAGTGCTGCTTCTGTGGGCTGGAGTCTGCGGTGCCCTTAACTTGCATATGGAAATCTTACCCCCCAGGGGGATGGCATTAGGAGATGGGACCTCTGGGAGGCGATTAGGTCTTGAGGGTGGGCCCCTTGTGAGCGGGATTAGTGCCCTTATAAAAGGGACCGGGAATAGCTCCACGTGAGGACACAGAGAGGGAACTGTCTAAGAACAGGGCTCTCACCAGACACCACATCTGCCAGGGCCTTGACGTTGGACTTCCCAGACTCCAGAACTGTGAGGAAAAACTGTGTCGTTGAAGTCACCCCATCTCTGATGTTTCTGTTACAGCAGCCCACGTGGACAGGACAGCTACAGAGGCCAGGCTTCCATGATCAGTCCACCTGCAAACTGAAGGCTGGCAGAGGAGCGGAAGCCAGCCCCGAGAAGAGGCTTCCTAGCAGGGGGAACAGCAGGTGCATAGGCTCAGCGGCCAGAGGGAACTGGCCGGCCGGAGGGTCCAAAAGGAGAGGCTTTGTGTCTGGAGCTGGGACCGGCCAGGTGAGCAGAGCATGTGGGACTTTTTCCCAGGAGCAAGTGGGCATGGTGCACTGGGCTTGACCCCAGGCCCTGGCTCGGGGTGGCACAGGTAGGGATGCCATGGGTGGCCAGGAGGACTGAGCGAGGCCCACTCCTTGGCCCTTTCACCTGGTGCTCTGAGCAGCTGAGCCAACTAGTCAGACCAGGGCGGGAATCCCACGAATGGTAATTGCCCCGGGGGACCCACATCCCCGGCGAGATGGCGGCGAAAGATCAATGCTTCTGGGACACGCCGCTCCCGACCCCTCCGACGGAAGGCTGCGGAGCCATCGTGCCAGTGTATTTTTGTACAGATTTTGTGGTTTATGACACATTCTGGCAACGTGTAGATGCGATTTCAACGAGCCAGAATGTAGCACTGTAAACCTAAAACTGGATATCCCTTAAAGCTGCTGGGACCTGGCAGGAGACGGCTCCCAATTACAAGCAGCTCCCAGCTGCCCCGTTCCCGTCCTCGGGGCGTTGAAAACAAAACCCAGCTCCAGTGAGGGACTGCTAAGCCCTCTGCAACCCGTGAATGTCCCCTCTGGGCTTCCAAGCTCCGGGATACCTTACACACAAGAAATGACCCCTGCTAACTGACTGCTAGGGGAAGGGGGAAAGGGGAAGGGGTCCCGGGCGGGGGTGGGAGTGGGGGGTTGGGACCAGTGCGAAGACGGTGACAGACTGAATGGCCATGAAGTCATTCTGTCCTCGCCCTTGTTGATTTCTGCCCACACGGGGCTCGTCTCTCGGGCTGCGTGGGGATCCAGGGGCGTCACTTTTTCGCACCGACGACGGGATGCCCTGCTCCTCATCCTTCGCATATTGCTAATCTCACAACATCCATTATCCACTCGGCAACTGGCAAACGTGAACTTGGCCGGCGTCACCGCTGAGCGATGAGATCCAAGTTAGAAGAAGTGGGAGAGGGAGAGAGAGGGAGAGAGAGTGAGAGAGAGAGAGAGAGAGAGAGTACAAAGACGGGCCAGACGTTTTCCCAACCTGTATGAACACGCCGGACTCACCAGGCCGGGTACCCGGGCCAGGCGCTGTGCCCGCTGTCTGCCTTGGGCTCTGGGCCTGGGCTGCACTGGGGGCACCCGGGTCAGCGCTCCCCTCTCTTCCAGAGGATGATTGGCGCATTGTTCAGAGCCCATGAGGGGCGATCTCTGGAGGAAGCTGGCAAGAAAGTTTGATTCTATAAAAAGCAGCGCGCGGTCAGGATACGGTTTCCTATTCTGAGTCAAGGCGGAGAGGAGAGTCAGAAATTCCAAGCCAGAGGGTCAGGATGGGCTCCAGGGCCTGGAGTCCCATCTGAAACATGTTCCCGCTGGGCCCTTCCCTTCCCCCACCCCTCCCCCGCCCCCCACCCCCTCCCAGCCCGCGCAGCCGGCCAACCCGGAATACACAATGCAGCTCGCTTTCTCCCACACGGGCTGTTTCTCATTAGGAGCCAGCGCTGATTTCCCCCCTTTGCCATGTCATCTCTCCCCGCTCAGGTGAGTAATTCCACTTCTTAACAGGGGGGGTTCTGTTCGCGCTCCTGGGCCGCACGGGGCAGAGAAAAAAACTAGGCTGCAGGCTTTTTCCTACGGAGAGAGCGCGTGTGCACTTTTTAACCCTGGCATCTTCCTCCTCCGTCCGGAGTGTTCCATTTCCTCCTTTCAAAGAGCTCTGCTCACTAGGCTCCAGAGGAAAAGCCAACATTTGAATCAAGCCAGGCACTGGTTTGGGCCACCCGACACCCAACAATAGAGTCTAGAGAGGGTTTGGTTTCTGTGTGTGTGTGTGTGTGTGTGTGTGTGTGTGTGTTTTGTTTTGCTGTTAGTCCTCACCCAAGGATCTTTTTCCCATTGATTTTCAGAGTGGAAGGGAGCAGGAGAGGCAGAGTGAGAGAAACATCGATGTGAGAGCCACACGTGGATCGGCTGCCTCCTGCACACGCCCGGGCGGGGGCGAGGATTGAGTCTGCAGCCGAGGTACGTGCCCTTGACCGAAATCAACCTGCAGCCCTTCGGTCCAAAGGCCGACGCGCTTACCACTGAGTGAAACCGGGCAGGGCATCCAGGGCTTTGTTCCTCCCGCACCGGACTGGCACCTTTTCGTTTTTAAACTGGGTCTCACCGGAAGTGTTGGGTGCAGAAACCAGCTTTCCCACCTTCCAAGCGGGTGAAACAAGATTCCAAGCACAGCGGGTGGCCTCAGCTTCTCCCCCAAGCACCGAGTGGTTTTTTGGGGTTTTTTTTGGCCTGCTTGACATATTTATTTATTTATTTATTTATTTTTAAATAAATCTTTATTGCTCAGATTATTACAATTGTTTCTCCTTCCCCCACCCCCGCCCCCGCCATAGCTCCCTTCCACCCCCCTCCTCCCCCCCCCCCAAACGCCATTGTCCTCATCCATAAGTTATACGATTTTAACCCAGTCTCTTCCTGCACTCTCACACCCCTTTCCCCCTGATAATTATCAATCCACTCCCTTTCTTGAGCATCAAGCTGCTGTTCTGTGTTCTGGAGGCCTGGCGGCCATCGATCGGATCTGGATGTTGGCATTGTTTTGGCCTTCAAGGCCGCAGAATGGTTCCAGGGAAACCCCAGAGTCACGGGGGGGAGGGGGGGGAGGGAGTGGATTTCCCCACTGTTACCTTTCTCCATCCCCTTTCTCCTTCTGGCCGCGTGTCAGAAACACGCCTCCCCCACCGGGCCCCTCGTGGAGGGTGAAGCACAGGAGTGGCGTGTGTGGGATTCCGCCGCCGCTGGAGCAAAACCGCCAGGCGATGGCCCTCTGGTCTCTGGGACTCCGGGCCCCCCTGAGCCAGAGCGAAACAGGCCTCCTGCCCCGGCCTCCGGGCCCCTCCACCTCCTGCCCTGTTTCGCTTAGAACAAGCCCGAGCACGCCATGCCACCTCGCCAGGCCCTGCCAAAATCCACGAATGGCACAGAGCGCACATTAAACAGATGGAATGCAACATACATGTAAAGAAATAAGAGCCCTGCCAGGAAAGTTGGCAGCGGCCCTGGAATGCTTTAAACAGCGCGTGTGTGGGTAGAGAAGAGCGAGCCCGGAGCCCGCGAGGCTGCCTCACTCGCTCTCATGAGCTGTTTCTTTTACAGCCGTGACCTGTTTTGCCAGTCAAAATAAATACGGTGTTAAATGCCCCCTTTTACTGGCTCCCGATGCCTTGGCGATGCAGTTTGAAATACGAGCCGGCCTCATCGGGAAAGTGTCCTTTCACAGAGGGGAGGGGACGTGCCCCTTCTAGGCGGTCAGGAGGAGGGTCAGGGGCGGGGGGGGGGGGGGGCCTTCCCAGACACCCTTGGGAAGAGGAACAGGACCGACCACGGAGCCGCACGGCCTGGTTAGAAGTCACCGCCCGGAGAAGGTTCGTGGCAGACACTGGCAATGCCTGGGGGCGGCCTTGCACGGCTCTCTCTCGTGGTTGGCATCAGCCAGGACAATGGAGCGGCTGCCGGAATGCCTGGCTGTTTCACAAGGCACCCCGAGACCGCCAGGACTCTCCTCCAGGAGGAAAAGAGCAGCAGCGCCAGCCAGCCATGGAGCTTTGTGGGTCCCCCCTCAGCCACAGGCCACCCCGTCACCGCACGGGCTTCTCGCCACAGGCCCGGGAGGCTGGGTGGATTTGCCCCGAAGAGTCATTCCCGCAGCCGCTCACCAGGCATTCTGTGCGTATGGGGCCCATCGTGGGTCACGTCTTCTGAATCATCCCATTATCCCAGGACAGGGGCGTATGGCGACTCCTGCTTCATCGGTGAGGAAACTGGAGTCCGGAGAGGTTGAGTCACGTGTCCAAGATCGCACAGCTCTGGCAAAGGAGGCCGGGGTTTGAACCCAAGTCAGTCTGCTCTTCACGGTCAGGTGGTATAGGCCCCGTGCCGGCTTCTACCCAACCCTGCCGCATCATCATCATCTTCATCCTCAGAGCTACCCCGTAGAGGCAAGTGGCCGCATTCCCCACTGAAGATGCCATGGGATGTGTTCGTTTTCTGGGGTGGCTGTACCAAATGGGCACAAATTGGGGGGCTAGGGGGGGGGGTGTTGCAAAAACCCAGACATGTGTTCTCACACAGTCCTGGGGACCTGGCTGGAACCAAGGGCTGTGCTCCATTCCGAAGGCTCTGGTGGGGGACGGGGCGGGGGAAGGGGGAAAATATGACCTTCCTTGTCTCCTTCCTTGTCTCCTCTGGCTTCTGGTGGCCGCCAGCTTCCTTGGCTTGTGGTTGCATCTCTCCAGTGTCTGCCTCTGACTTCACCAGGCCCTGCCATGTGCCGTCGTCTCCCCTTCTCTTGTAAGGGGACTTATACTGGACTGAGGCCCCACACTAACCCAGGGTGACCTCATCTCACTGAGATCCTCGGTGTCATTAGGTCCAGCGGTTTGACTCCGGACCTTTCCTCAGGGGGCCTGGCGACTTATCCTATGAGTGTCTTTCTGATTTGCAGGTAGTTCTGCCGGCCTTATTATAAAATTTAAAAATCTTTCTGCCATCTCCTATCCTCTTCTTAGAACAACGCGGGCAATAACAGCCAGCATTTCGTGAACTCTCATCAAGATCTGCCGCTCAGTCACAGGATTCATTCCCTGCAGATACTGTGAGATGCAGACACCATGTTGTCATTGCTGGACAAGGAAGGAAAGTCAGATGTGAGAGCTTAAAGCCTCGAGCAAGCCCTCTCAGCCAAGAGCTGGTGAGGGCGGGATAGAGCCCAGGGTGTCTGACTCTGGGGCCCTAGTTCGTAGGCAGGATGCAAAACTGAGACTCCTGAGGAGTTTAGGATTGCGTTGGGAGGCCCTGGTTTAGAAGGAGTGGAGGTGTGGGGCGAGGGGGCCATTTCTGAGCAAGAACAGCCAAGACTTATTCTTGGGCAGAAAGTCCAGAAAGGCTGAAAGGCAATCACAAAGTGAGTTTCTCTAGGAGACCAACCCCCCCCCCCCCCGCCTGTCTCCTCTCTCTCTCTCTCTCTCTCTCTCTCTCTCTCTCTCTCTCTCTCTCTCTCTCAATCTTGGCTGAAATTCCAGCAGAGAAACAGGAAGTTGGAGGCAAGTAAAAAAAAAAAAAAAATGCCCATTTTTATTGTCATCCGGATTTGAGTTCAGTAACATCTGCCAATGGTTATGTTATTGCAGGGAAGTTTGCACTCTGGTTGTGCAATCATCTGGCCCAGGAGACCCGGGAGATGGTGAAAGGCCACGAATGGCAAGTGACTTCCTGGCCTGCTGTCTCATGACCACAGGGCTCTGCTCGTTCGGGCTTCCCAGTGAACAAGATCCACTTCTTTCTCAGTTGGGGCCACTGATGGCTAAGAATTGTCTCGTCTGAGCTTCTCAGCAACCTTGTGAAGTCAGATCTGATGCTCGGGGAAGTCAAGTCACTTGCCCGGATATGCTGACCGCCAAGTGCTCAGATCTCCTCAGGCTGCCCGAGTCCAGCGTCCAAGATCTCTGCTGTAACATTGTCTCTCTAAACCCGTGTCCCAAGAATCTGCATCATCTGGTAGATAAGGGAAAGGGGAAATGCACTCATTCACCTGTTCACACATTCATTCATCCATCCATCCATCCCATCCATCCATCCATCCATCCGTCCGTCCGTCCATCCACACATGTCCATCTGGGTCTGTACCACATGTGAGAAGCCAACAAGAAAATCCCTTCCCTTTTAGGTGTGCACCAAGCTCTTCACTGGACTCAGTACAGGAGGTCATATCTCTGCCTTAAAGAGACAGAGAAGACAGGAAGGTATATCAGTTAAATCTAGGACAGCGTGGCAAATGCTATAATAGAGATACGAAAAGGGAGACCAGAAGAGAAGAGAAAATCAGGGAGTAGACCCTGGGATTGAGATTTGAAGGTGGAGGAAGGAGATGTCACTCAGACAAGGAAGGGCTGGCCTGCATTTCAGGCAGTGAGTTCAGCAGGCATGTACTCCTGTGGCTATGCTGGGCATATATTTGACTAGAGGCCCAATGCACGAATTCATGCATAGGTGGGTCCAGCCAACCCGCCCCAATGGGGGCAGATCGGGCCAGGCCAATAGGGGAGAAGAGATTCTGGGCAGTGGTGGTGGGGGACTGATCAAGATGGGATTGGCAAGGGGAGGAGGGCTGTGGGTGGTTGGCTAGCTGGCCCCACCTCCAGTCGGAGTGGGGGGCAATTGGGAGGCAGGATCGGGGAGAGGGGCCATGGGTGGTTGGGGGGGGTCAATAGGGGCCCCAATTGGGCTGGTTGGCTGCCGCAGTGTGCATCATAGTGACCATAATTCTGGTCATGCTGCCGTTCCAGTCTTGTGTATATATATATAGATTACCTCCATATGGATTGGTTAATCTCCAAGGACCCACCAGTGGGCCTCTCCCCAACCTCTCTCACCTGGGATTCTGTCCACTTCCCCAGGATGCAGAGACTAAATGGTTAACACCTGGGCCAGCAGGAAGCTCCAGGGCTGGGCTCCAGCCCAGCCCCTCAGGCCTCCTTGGTTGGTGCTGTGATGCCGTACTGGGCGTGAGGTATTTGGTTTTTCACTCCTGGGCCAGAGTGCAGCTGAGTGAGGGGCAGGAGGGTATGGGGCATGCTGGCAGCCAGCAGGGCCGGAAATAGGGAGCTTCAGGAAGTGCTGGAGGTGATACTGGAAGACGAAGAGTGGGGCTCTGGGGAAGAACCTTGTGTGACATGTGACAAGGGAGAGACGTTGTCCTGAGGGTGTGTGGAGAGCGTGTCAGCCATGCCATGCTTTACCGATGTGTGGGCATACACGGCGTCTAACACCTACAGTTTGGTGAGTGTTGACAAATGTTTATCCCTATGTGACACCCCCCGCCGCCCCCGCTTCTCCCTCCCCAATCCCCCCCCCAATTCGTCAAGATAGAACATTTCTGTTTCTCCAGAAAGTTCCCTTTGTGCCGTCCACCGAATTCTAAGCAAGGGAGTTGCATGGTTACACTTGGCAATTTTCAAGCTTGCGCTTGGAAGTCCTCTGGCTCGTGACTCGAGCCCCTCTTGGTGCCACACGGTGTCCTAGCTTTGGGGTGGGGGTGGGGGTGGGGCGCTGGGGACATCTGTGGGAAAGACCCCTTTTGGAGAAAGGGAGGAGGTGATCAAAGGCAAGCAGAGCTGGCTTCCTGGGCATGCGGCCTCTGCGGCCGGAGGTCAGGAGAGGATTAACCAAAAGAAAAAAAGAGATAGAGATAGAGATAGAGATAGAGATAGAGATAGAGATAGAGATAGAGATAGAGATAGAGAGAAAGAGAGATTAAAAAAATGATATTTTCCCATTGATTTTTAAAGGGAGTGAAAAGGAATGAGAGAAACATAAAGAGAGAGAAACATGAGAGAAACCCATTGATGGGTTGTCTCCCACACATGCCCCAACTGAAGCCGGGGATTGAGCCTGCAACCCAGGTACATGGCCTTGACCAGGATGGAACCTGGACCGACGCTCTATCCACTGAGCCAAACTGACTAGGGGGAGAGTCTTAAGTCTTAAACGAGGGGATTCACGTTTTTATTTTGCCCTAGGCCCCACCTACAATGCCGCTGGGCCCCGGGGTACAAAGGTAATTAACAGGGAGCTGAGGGAGGAAGAGAGGGAGGGAGAGAGAGAAAGAGAGAGAGGGAGAGAGAGAAAAAGAGAGGGGGAGAGAGAGAGGGAGAGAGGGAGAGAGGGAGAGAGGGAGAGAGAGAGAGAGAGAGAGAGAGAGAGAGAGAGAGAGAGAGGATTTGGAGGGTCCTACAGAGATGACCTTATTGGAGGAGTGGGAAAAGAAGCTGGTCAGGTAGAGTCAGTGTCACAGGAAGGATTCGATCCCCCGAAGTTCTCTTTCTAGGAATAAGTGCAGGGCGGGGGAGACGTTCCTAGTTGCCGCTGTTCCTCTCTAACTCTACCCAGAGCACCAGTAAACGTGGATGGGCTCAATTAATTACAATGACTAATACGTGTGACAAGCCAAATCTTCGAACTTGAGACCTTCGCAGGCTTCGAGGTATCAAGTACAGATACAAACAATTAACAATAAGCACGCCGGCATTATTATCTTCTAATTAACTGTACAAAAAAACAAACAAAAAAAAACACCACACCTTAATCCAGAGCTAAATGAAAACAAAGGGAAAGCGAGGCCTCTGGCAGCTCTAGAAACACAGGTGATGGCGGGAGGAGAGAGGGGCGGGAGGGCTGTACTTGGCTCGAATGATGAATGGAGGCGGCCTTCCTTTGCGGATGTCAGAGCCCGGATCAGTGCCTGGGCCCCGCTCCTTCCTGCTGGGGCCAGATGTCCGAGGGGAGGCCTTGGCAGAGGGTGCGGGAGGCAGGCAGGAGGAGCCACGTTGGCATTCCCCTGGAAAGATCCATCTCTTTCAGCCTCAGAAGCGACCTCTCGTCTCCTCTCTGGACTTTGGAGCAAAGAGAAGGAAGAGGGGTTAAAAGCGAATCCAATTGTCTCTTGGCGGTTGGTTCTTCTTCCCGAAAGGAATTCTGCCAGAGTTAGCCATTCCGTCGAGAACCCCTTTCCGAAATAAGTGTCAGGGCTGAGGCCCTGGCCGGTGTGGCTCAGTTTGTTGTGTGTCATCCCCTGCACCAAGAGGTTGCTGGTTTCATTCCGGTCAGGGCATGTGCCTGGGTCGTGGGCTCCATCCCCAGTGGGGAGCATGCAAGAGGTACCCAATCGATGTTTCTCTCTCAGATCGATCTCTCTCTCTCCCTCCCCTCCTCCCTCAAAAAATCAATAAAAACATTTATAAAAATAATAAATAAATATAGGGGATCGGGTAGTATCACCAGTAAATATTTCCCAAACCAGGGGACCTAGAAACAAATGTTTTCCCAACTGCGCTTGCTTTTCATACACTAGGAGAATGTGAGAAAGAAGCTTTCCCCATTAATTAACAAAAATTTGGCCCTCTTGCTGAAACCGGTTTGGCTCAGTGGACAGAGTGTCTGTCTGCGGACTGAAGGGTCAAGGGCATGTATATTGGTTGCGGGCACGTCCCCGGTAGGGGCTGTGCAAGAGGCAGCTGGTTGATGTTTTTCTCTCTCATCGATGTTTCTAGCTCTCTATCCCTCTCTTCCTCTCTGTAAAAAAAGTCAATAAAATATATATATTTTTTAAAATGTGGCCCTCTTGGACACAGATGAGGACGTGCATATATTGGGCAGTGAGGACCTGGGCTAGGAGGGGTTTGGGGGGGAGAGGGGTGGTGAGGGGGACCAATGTAGTACTTTAAATAATAAAGAGTTATTCAAAACAAAACAAAACACAAACGTGGCCCTCACATCTCTTTTGGTCTAACTTAGTAGAGTTAGGCTGCAATGCTTCCCGGCTCTCCGAAAGGCCCAGAAGCCCCGGTCTCCATTGTGCTAGAGCAGTGCTTCCCAACCTTCTCTCATGATGAGAATCACCTGGTGGAGTTGTTAAAACACAGATTCCTGAATCCCAACTAAGAAGTGCTAAACTAGGATTTTGGGGAACATATAGGTAAAATTGTATACTTAACTAGTGCTCTAAGACAGATGTTATATACAGAGCACTAAGTTAGGTATGCAATTTTACCTATATGTTCTCAAAAATTCCAGTTTAGCACTTCTTAGTTGGGATTCAGGAATCTGTGGTTTAACAACTCCACCAGGTGATTCTCATCATGAGAGAAGGTTGGGAAACACTGTGCTAGAGCCTCGTTACCTTGGTGGCCTTATAACTCACCGCAAATCACACGGGAGCCTTAATCGCTTCCCTCTCGCTCACTCGCTTTTCAGCCGCTGATCAGCCCCTGCAGGGGAACGTGCTATGCCCACCTTGATAATCATCATGGCTGCCATTATTCTGTGCTAACTACATGCAGCTCCGTGATAAGCGCTTCGCCCGCACTATCTTATTTAATCCTCCCCGCAGGAACTTGTGTCGGATCTACCTTCAGAATGCATTCAGAGCCCAAACACGTCTCACCTCCTCGGTGCGCCCCCTGCGGCCCCCGGCCCCGCTCCCCTCACCTGGATCGCTGTAGCCTGCTTCTAATTGGCCTCCCTGCCGCTGCTCGTGTCTGTCTGGGGTCTGTTTTCAACGCAGCGGATTGAATGATGCTTCGGAAATGGAAGTCAGCTCAGGTTAAAAGTCTGGACGGGCTCCTTATTCCTCTCAGACTGAAACCTGACGACCTCACCACGGCCCACAAGATTGGCTGCTCTGTCCTCCCTCACGTGCACTCTGGTCCAGGCACACCGGTCTCCTTGACTTTCTGGGAACCTGGCAGAGAACTCTGGCCTCAGGGCCTTTGCACGACCTGTTCCTCTTCCTCTCACGTAGCCACATGCCTTTGTTCAAATGTCACCTTCTCAGTGGGGCTTGTGCAGATCACACCATTTAAGACGCAGCCCTTCCCAGGCCCTGGCCTGGTAGCTCTGTTAGGTAGGGCACCATCCAGATGCACCAAGGTTGTGGGTTCGATCTCCAGTCTGAGCATATACAAGAAGCAAACCAATAAACACATAAATAAGTGAAACAGCCCTAGCCAGTTTGCTCAATGGTTAGAGAGCCAGCCTGCAGACTGAAGGGTCCTGGGTTTGATTCCAGTCAAGAGCATATAGGCTTGATCCCTGGCCCTGATCTGGGCTTAGCTCCTGTGGAAGCAGCCAATCAATGTGTCTCTCTCACTTGGATGTTTCTCTCTCTCCCCTCTCCCCCTCACTTCCACTTTTTCTAAAAGTCAATGGAAAAAATAACTTTGGGTGAATAAATACATAAATGAAACAACAAATATCTCTCTCTCTCTCTCTCTCTCTCTCTCTCTCTCTCTCTCTCTCTCTTACATTCTCTCTCCCTCCCTTTCTCCTTCCTCCCTCCCTCCTTCCCTGTCACCTGCACCATCCCCATCCCTAGTTTGGCCATGACCATCTTGGTGTATATTCTTTCAGACCCTCCTCTATTTATATACAAATATCATTGTTGAAGGAATTTTCATTTATAAAAACGAACTTAGACACAAGGTGTCCCCCCAAAATGTACATACACCTGGACAGCAGCTAGCTCAAATGATGTTCCTTTCTTTTCAGATTTAACCCATTGGAATGGATAATTATTCAAAGTGTGTGCACACTTTTGGGACACCCTGCGTATTGATCTGCAGCTGCTTTCTTTGCACTCAGGACCACATCACAAAAATCTTTCCATACGAATACGGATTTACCTCTTTTCTCTTCATGGCTACAGAGCATGGGTGCATCACCATTTATTTAACCAGCCTCCTTTTTTATTTTCTTAATCCTCACCTGAGGATATGTTTGTTGATATTTATTTGTGTGTGTGTGTGTGTGTGTGTGTGTTTTAAATGATTATTATTTATTTATGTTTGTTGATTTTTAGAGAGGAAGAGAGAGAAAAAAAAACATGGATCAGGTGCCTTCTGTACATGCCCCGACCAGGGATTGAACCTGCATTCTAGGCATGTGTTCTGACCAGGAATCAAACCCACAATCTCCGGGGGTGATGCTCCAACCAACTGAGCCACCTGCCAGGACCGGTCTCTTCTCGTCAGACGATTATCCCGCCTCCAATGTTTCACCCTCACCAAGCGAGTTGCAAGGAACACCTGGCTCAGATGTTCTTGCCTCCTCGTGGGAGTGTTTCTGTGGGAGAGATTCCTAGAAGCAAAATTGCTGAGTTGAAGTCAAATCCTGTCTGTTCTGTGACTTCTTACGAGCACGTCAACTTGGGGTACGCGCGTGCATGGTCTCTGGCCTTCGGACAAAAGAGCTAGAACTCAGAGTCTGGGACCGGGCTTTGCTGAACTCTGCGTTCCCCACTGCATCTTGCAACCTTCGCTATCTTCATTCATCGTATAGGCTCGCTGTCTCCAGGTTGACTCCAGCAGAGGGAAAAGAAATCAGGTCTTTCTCTGCCATTCTTCAAACATTTGAGGAAATTGATTTTCCACATGGGCCGTAGCCCAGCGAGGGATGCGCCCGCACCACAGACCCGGTGACAGGCTATTACTACCCGTGTTTCCCTGAAAATAAGATCCTCCAAAAATAAGACCTAGCACATGGAAAGATAAGACATCCCCTGAAAATAAGACCTGGTGCAACTTTGGGAGAAAAAATTAATATAAGACACTGTCTTATTTTCGGGGAAACAGGGTACTAGCATTTGCAACAATTAGGCTCGGCCCAAGTCGAGATATTTTATTAGGGAGCGTAATTCCTCATCAGGCTAATATTTCGGATTGCCAAAAAGCAGCAGCAATTCTAAAATGGGATTTCCTCATAATCCCTTGTAAAAGGGAGAACTTGTGGAGACTTGTGTCTGGAGAGAGAAAGCTTGTATTCTCCCGAGCAGGGACAGAAGCACTTGCTTTTTCTTCCTGTGTTCGCCTTCCTAAGGTGCTCTCTCATGGCATCAGCTGGGGTGCTCTCGCCTGCACAGGACAGAAAGGCAGTCACGGCCTTGGTCAGGCAGCAATGCCAGACACCTCTGACCCCTGGAAGCACCAAGGTGAGGCAGGGTGAGGGCTGGCTGACTCAGCATCTCAACTCTGTCATCGGGGATCCAGGTTCTTTTTTTTTTTTTTTATAATATAATATAATATATTTAATGATTTTCCACAGAGAGGAAGGGAGAGGGATAGAGAGCTAGAAACGTCAATGAGAGAGAAACATCGACCAGCTGCCTCTTGCACACCCCCTAACTGGGGATGTGCCCGAAACCCAGGTGCATGCCCTTTGGCCGGAATTGAACTTGGGACCTTTCAGTCCTCAGGCTGACGCTCTATCTATCCACTGAGCCAAACCGGTTTAGGCGGGATTCAGGTTCTTTCCCAAAGTGGTTAAGATCGCTGGCTCCAGAGCCAGGCTGCTCGGGAGTGAATCTCAGGTCTACCTCGTAAGAGCTGTGTGACCTTGGACGAATGACTTCGCCTCTCTGGGCCTCAGTCTTCTCCTCTGTGAGAAACAGGATGATAATGCTACACCAACTCATAGGGCTGTTGTGAGCACTAAAGCAAGGGTGGGCAACTATATTCGGTTTTGCTGTTTGCAAAGCTGTTGGCAGCCCCTGTCAAACTGTCCCAGATCCGCTGTTGTAGCAGGAAAGCACCATAGACAACTGGTAAATGAATGTCAGAACATTTTCACGTGTCGTAAAATATTATTGTCTTTTAGCTGAAACCGGTTTGGCTCAGTGGATAGAGCGTCGGCCTGCGGACTGAAAGGTCCTGGGTTCGATTCCGGTCAAGGGCATGTACATTGGTTGCGGGCACATCCCAGTGCAGGAGGCAGCTGGTCGATGTTCCTCTCTCGTCGATGTTTCTAGCTCTCTGTCCCTCTTCTCTTCCTCTCTGTAAAAAATCAATAAAATATATTTAAAAATATATATTATTGTCTTTTGGATTTTTATTCCCTCATTAAAAAAATGTAAAGGCCGTTCTTGGTTCACCGGCCACCAAAATAGTTCAGGCCACGCCCTGAGCTAAAGCACATGATATGTTTTAGGATAGTACCTGGCAACCGGTAAGTGCTCAGTACATGCTTGCTTGTTGGAGGTGGTGTTACTACCATCTACCTTCATCCTCTCTCCACTCCTCCCCCGCAGTCTGGCAGGAAGATGGCTGCTACAGATCCAGGTGGGGCACCCAGAAAGAAAAGGAAACATCTCTCCTTCTAGGGTACTTTGTTCGGTGCCAGGAGATCGTTCATCATTTCACGTGATCCATACGTGTCAGTGGTCTCGATGGGTTCACAAGCCCTCTGCGGAACCAATCGCTGGCAAGGGGTGGGATTATCCTCTGACCAATCAGGCCCACCCCTGGAGCTGGGGGTGGAGTCCATTCGTCCTGAGTCACCTGCTGAGTGGAGGAATGGGGGAATGCCTGAGCCAAACGGGGCTCCTGCTAGGACCCGCGGGAGTGGATCACAGATGCTGGGTGGGCAAGCAGCAAAGCCTGTGCCCATTCTCTCAACTCCCCATGAGCTCATCACAGGCAGGGGACCCACTGACCCAGTTTTTATTTATCAGCTTCTATCAAGAGCCAGCCTTTCCAAGATTTTGGCTGGAAAACACTGGCTCTGCTCACCTGTAAGCCCATTTATTTATTTACTTACTTATTTATTTAGATTTATTCTTTTGTTGCTGCTGTTAATATTTTCCCATTGATTTTTAGAGAGTGGAAGGGAGGGGGAGAGAGAGAGAGAGACATCTATTGGTTGCCTCCCCCACGCACCCGGACCAGGGTCAGGGAACCAGCTTGGAACCCAGTTACACACCCTTAACCAGAATCAAACTCGGGCGCCTTCAGTCCAAGGGCCAGCCCACTGAGCCAAACCGGCCCCTTTAAAATCTTTTTAAACGGCCACTAGGGTCAAAACTCATTGGATCATAAGAACTCCAAGCAACTTTATGGCACTATGGAGTTTATGACACTCCTTCCCAGCCTGATCCCTCATTTGACCTTCCCAGTTCCCTGAGGCAGGGACTGTCATCCTTATTCTCAGCAAAGAGAAGTGATGTGTCCAGGGGCACGTCGTTAAGCCCCGGAGCTGGGCCTCGGGCCTCGGTCTCTGGCCTCTGGATCCCTGTCTCTCTCCCGCCCCACATCCTGGTTGCAGAGCCGGCTGCGGCCTCACAGGAAGAGAGGGTGTAGATGACAACATAGCCAAGCGGGTTTCGCTGAGAGTCGGCACAGCCCTAAGACCTGTGCTTTGGGTGAAGACATCTATAACACTAAAAGGATAATATGCTAATTAGACCGGGCGTCTTCCAGACGTCCTTCCTGGCAAAGCCGGGCCGGAGGGAAGCCAGCCCGGGTCCCAGAGGCCTGAGGGCGGCCAGAGGAGGGAACGGCCCGGGTGCCAGCAGAGGGAGGGAAGGAAGGAAGACCTGCTCTTGCACAAATTTTCGTGCATTGGGCCTCTGGTTCAGATATAATTCAGGATTTTCCCTGGACTACCCACAACGTTCACATATTATGAAATCTCAGGAAATGTTAAAATAATAGCAATAATTATTCAGATGGAACCCCCGACACGCCTTTTTCTGATCTTGAGAGGGAAACGTAATTGTCCATGCATCTAAGTCCACGCATGTAAGTCTTTTTTTAGATTTAAATAATAAATCTTTATTGTTCAGATTATTACAATTGTTTCTCCTCCCTCCACCCCCAATTAGCTCCCCTCCACCTGGTCCCCACCCCACCCTTTGCCCTTACCTCCTTCCCCCCTTCACCAACTCTCCTCCCTCTCCCATCCTCATCCATAAGTACCCTGTTTCCCCGAAAATAAGACAATGTCTTATATTAATTTTTGCTCCCAAAGATGTGTTAGGTCTTATCTTCAGGGGATGTCTTATTTTTCCATGAAGAAGAATACGGTACACATTGATTGTTAAATGAAAATAAAGGAAATTTATTACCTGTATACAGTATGGTAGTACGGTAGTTGTCAACACAAACCAGACAAACTGTGAATCCTACAGTATCAAGAATTTACTCATTTATTCAATGACAATCATGTCATCATCTTCTGGAACATCATCATAACAATCCAATTCCTGAATTTCCTGGTGAATTTCTTGTGACTCCATTTCTTTCAGAATCAGTGGACCAAATCTCTCATGTTTAGCCTGGGGGGGCCTTATTTTCGGGGGGATGCCTTATATTTCACTCAGAAGGAAACCTGTAAGTAGGTCTTATTTTCGGAGGATGTCTTATTTTCCGGGAAACATAGTATATGATTTTTGTCCAGTCTCTTCCTGTACCCCCCACACACACCCCTTTCCCCCTGAGAATTATCAATCCCCTCCCATTCTATGCCCCTGATTCTATTACATTCACCAGTTTATTCTGTTCCTCAGATTTTTAACTCACTTGACTTTTAGATTCACTCGTTGATAGATATGTATTTGTTGTTTGTAAGTCTTAATTGTATGTGTGCCTCCTTGCACTTAAGTCTTAGTTTGCTTTACTGACCTACAAGGCGTAAAAAGGAATTCCCCTCCAGACAGAAGAAATGTGATTGATTAACCCGGGTGATCTCCAGGGGAGAAATATTATGCCACCCTTGGCTTACAAAAGGGAAAAAAAAAAAAAAAATCAAATGCCTGGAGAGCACTCTCAAGATACAGTGTGGAGGGATAAAGTGGGACACAATTATATACAGTTATGATATCAACCCTGCTTTATGATAGAAAAGATTGGCAGCAAAGAAACCAAAGCATTAGCCGGGTTGCCTCTGGGTAGTAAGGTCATGTGTGTTTTTTTCCCAGCTTCTTTATTCTTTCTGCACTTTCCAGTCTTTCTACAATACTCGTTTTTATGATCAAAGAGGAACCGAGTAGAAGCCAGGGGAAGGCTGGGTAGCTTTGCAGGCCAGGGTTTCTTATTATATAGACAGATCCTGGCAATAAAGCGCGGAGTGAGGCAAAGCAGGGCCCTTCGGAGGGGAGGGAGGCAAACCACATTTTGAAGGATGCTTCTCCCGCCGAGGGGGCTGTGCAGCCTCAGCGCAGCTGGCTGACAAGGCCGAACATGGACAGAATCCTCGGATACACAGCTGGAAATCCACAAGCTGCGTGGCTTTGAGCAAATTAGCCACTCTGACCTTCAGTTTCTTCATCTGTTGCATGAGGACAATCATGCAGAGTGCATATGGTTACAAACCTCTCACTCATAGAACACATTATTTTGTTTTTAATTTCAGAGACGAAGGGAGAAAGAGAGATAGAGATAATCATTGATTCGCTGCCTACTGCACTCCCCGTCCTGGGGATCAAGCCCTCAACCTAGGCATGTGCCCTTGACGGGAATCGAACCCAGGACTCTTCAGTCCACAGGCTGACGCTCTATCCACTGAGCTAAACCGGCGAGGTCTCATATAATAAATTGTTATTGAGTGCCTGTTGTCCTTCGGGCTGGAGATGCAGCAGTGACCAAAGAGATGAAGTCCCTACCCTCCAGCACATTCATTCTAGTGGAGGGTTAAAGTGGGGAGCCGAGTTGCTGATTGGGGGAATGGCAAGTGCAAAGGTCCTGGGGCAGGCTACAGCTTGGTGCTTTGTGCCAGAGAGGGGTCTTATGTGTCTGGAGCTTAGTGGGTAGGTAGAGAGCGAGAGCAGCTGCAGAAAGGTAGGACCAAGCCTGGCAGGCAAGGGCAAGAAACTGATTTTCTACTAAGTATAATGGGAAGCCATTTAGAGGGTTTTCAGCCACCGACTAGCATGATCTGATTTAGAGTTTATGTCTTAAAAAGGCCACTTTGCTGCCACGTGGAGAATGGATTGTAGGATCGCGTGAGCCGATCAATACACAAAAAGCACTTAACATGGGGTCTGGCACGAAGCAAGTGTCTTAATAAGTGGTAACTGGTTTTCATTATTATTATCATTACCCTTATTATTACTGCCACTCCTTTGTCTGCCTGGAGCCGGCTCACGGTTCCTGGATGTGTAGTTTCACGCAATATTAATGAAGTTTCCTGATGAGCCGCTGCGTTTTTTCACGTTTGTTCTTCAGGTGTTTTCACGTCCTCGGAGAGGGGATGGTTCGCGGCCAGGCAGCCGAGCACCAGCCGCTAAATGAGCCATGGACACACTCCTGAGTCCTGTATTCTCTCATCCTTCTTTCGGCGCTGAGCGTGGTGATCCTGCGGCTCAAAGGAGAGCTGCTCAAAGGCCTTGATTTCAGCCTCCACCAGAGAACTGGCCGAGCACAGGCCCCGGTGTGAAACCCAGCGTATGTGGGTATGTTTAATACATCTTATTGATTTTTAACAGAGAGAAAGGGAGAGAGAGAGAGAGCTAGAAACGTCGATGAGAGAGAAACATCGACCAGCTGCCTCTTGCACACCCCCCACCGGGGATGTGCCCGCAACCAAGGTACATGCCCTTGACCGGAATCGAACCTGGGACCTTTCAGTCCGCAGACCGACGCTCTACCACTGAGCCAAACTGGCTTCGGCGTATGTGGATATGTTTAACATGACCTTCCCTCCTGCCGGCTGCTCCTTCCTCGGGACCTGGCTCAGAGACCTCCTCCCGGAAGGACGCCTCCCGGGACCTGGAGCCAGGCCACCCCACCCCCAGGGCTGTGTTCTCACCTCCGGGGCCGAGCCACGCCTAACACTTACCGCCTTGGTCAACTGTGCTCCTTCAGGCAATGCCTTACTACAGGTAAAATTGTATACTTAACTAGTGCTCTTACCTATATGCTCCCAAAAATTCTAGTTTAGCACTTCTTAGTTGGGATTCAGGAATCTGTATTTTAACAACTCCACCAGGTGATCCTCATCATGAGAGAAGTTGGGGAAACACTGGCCTTAATACAACAGCCACTCGCCGCGTGTGGCTATTTAAATCTGCAGAGAAATGAACGCACATGAGATAACATTTAAAGACAGCTCCTCAGTTGCTCCAGCCACATTCTCAATCCCCAGTAGCCGCCAGCGGGTACCACACGGAAGGCGTGGAAATGGACTGTTTCTATCTCCGTAGAACGTTCTAGTGGGCGGAACTGCCCAGGGGGAGTGGGGGAGACTCACAGGTGGTTTATCCGTTTGGAGCTAGCAGAGTCCTGAGGTCCCATTCCAGCTCCCAGCCTCACGTGCTGCGTGACCCTGGCCAAGCCCAGGCCTGGAGGCCTACCCCGCAGTGTGGTTGTGAGGCCCCTGTACGTTCACACACACACGAAGGGTTTAAGACACAGCCCGAGGCATAGCAAAGCCCCCAGCAAGTGACAGCTACTATCACCCCCCTCTCCATAAACTAGCCAGCACGTAGTAGGGCCGGCTGAATGTTTGTTGATTGCCTGATTGCATGAGCGGAAGAATGAACGGAATGGACTTGAGTTTTGGCTTTCGGGAATCCAGAGGGCCCTCTCTGGAAGCCAAATAGGATTGCCAATAATAATAATAATAATAATAATAATAATAATAGCTCCCACTCAGTCAGTGCTCGCTGCAGGCCACACGTTCCTCCAACAGCCCCGGAAGCAGGTGCTGTTACCGCCTCTTTGCAGACCGGGAAACGGGCTCGGAGACAGAAAGGCGAAGATGGAGGCTGCACCCTCCGCCTCTGTGGACATGTTCCTGCTCCTGGAGTCTTGTCTGCCACGGATGCTTCTAGAAATGTTTCAGGCCTCACCCTCTCTGGTGGTGCTTGGAGCTGAGGTGGTGGCTGGGGCCAAAGCAGGGGGGGCGGGTCGTGGTGCCCCTGCCCCCCCTCCCCTGCCCCCTGGGGAGGCCCGCACTGCCCATTGTGGGCGCACTTGCAGCGGGAAGAGAACCTGCTCGGCTTTCTTTCCTGTTCACAGGGAGACTTTTGACCCCGGTTTCTCAGATTCTTTTCTCTCTCCCCCAACCCCCCATCCAGCCCCCCATCCAGCCCCCGGGCGCCTGCCAGAGCCATGCCCACCCCCCGCCAGAGCCGAGGAGGCGGCAGACAAGGCGCCTTTCTTCCCAGCGGCTCCCACCGTCCCATAAAGGCCCAGCCCGCCTGATCGGCGGGGCCAGAGGCAGCCAGGCCCCCCGCCCTCAGATACAGAGTGAGTTTGTGCTGTTTGCCCACGTGAGGCCAGGCCCGGGGCCCGAGGCGCTGAGGAGCCCCCATGGACACATGCCAGCGGCCCAGCACGGGGACCACGGCCCCAGATCACAGTGACCCATGGCGGGACACAGGCAGGTGGAGAGCTGGGGAGGCACGGCCATGAGGCCATGACGCCATGAGGCGGCTGGAGAACTGATCCCAGCCCTCCCCCAGCCACCCCCCAGCCCTCCCCCCTGCCACCCCCAGCCACCCCCCCAGCCATCCCCCAGCCACCCCCCAGCCCTCCCCCAGCCACCCCCCAGCCCTCCCCCAGCCACCCCCCAGCCACCCCCAGTCCTCCCCCCAGCCTCTCCCCCAGCCACCCCCCAGCCACCCCCCAGCCTCTCCCCCAGCCCACCCCCAGCCCTCCCCCAGCCCTCCCCCAGCCCTCCCCCAGCCACCCCCCAGCCTCTCCCCCAGCCCACCCCCAGCCCTCCCCCAGCCCTCCCCCAGTCCTCCCCCCAGCCACCCCAGCCCTCCCCCAGCCTCTCCCCCAGCCATCCCCCAGCCACGCCCCAGCCACCCCCAGCCACCCCCAGCCCTCCCCCAGCCACCCCCCAGCCACTCCCAGTCCTCCCCCCAGCCCTCCCCCAGCCCTCCCCCAGCCACCCCCCAGCCCTCCCCCAGCCCTCCCCAAGCCACCCCCCCAGCTATCCCCCAGCCCTCCCCAGCCCTCCCCCAGCCACCCCCAGCCCTTCTCCCCCCCCTCCCCCCACCAGCCACCCACAGTCACTAGTGACCTGCAGGCTGGAAGGGCAGTTAACTCTTTCCCACTTTCCGGCCTTTTCACCTCCAGCCGCAGGGAGACTGTGCACAGCCCGGGGCAGGGCCCAGCCCAGAGGGGCCGGTCCCCAATTTCAGCCCATCCCGGGGTCCCTTTCTGTCACGTTCAAGAACTCGCCTTTCCCTTGAAGCATGTGTTCCAATGTTTCCAATTTCTTAGGCACTAAAATTAGTCCAACTGCGCCTTCTAATTCTGTAGACACAACCCAGCTTGTGCAAATGTCCCCCTCCTCCATTTCTGGGTGAGTTTTTGCATAGCGCACACTGCCAATTCTGTGGAGTGTTCTTGGGGGGTGGGGGGGAGATAGGAGTTTAAAATCATCTCGCTGCTTCCCGTGAATCAAATGCCGTGGAACCCTCTTCCCTCTGGCTGAGAGAGAAGGCTGCACATGCATGATGGTGAGAGAAAACGACAGCCCCATGTGCTACCCGCATCACTGCTGAATGCCTCGGGGAGAGCAGGGCCGGCCAGTACGGAGCACCTCCCGCTTGGGTGTGTTTGGCAGGATTTTATGTCCTCACTTTGACCCTCCCTCTGAGCTCGGTAAAACTGCAGCCTCCTTTTACAGATCAGGCCCAGCGAGGTTAAGTAACTCGCCCAAGGAGGCAGCTGGAACCTGAGCTGGGATGCGAACCCAGGTCCCTCCGATGGCCAAGGCCGAATCGTAACCTCAGCGCTCCATAAGCGGAAGTCATTACCGTTAGTGTCGTAAAATGGATGTAACGCATTATCTGTAGGAATGGACAGATGCCCACAATGTAGAAACAGGAATACAAGCAACAAGATTAGACGTGGTCTGATGCTGCTAAAAGGGATAGATAAATAATAGATGGGTAGGTAGAAGGAAGGATACTTAGAAGAATACTTTGCCAAACATGTGAGTGATTTTCGCTCATGAGTTTTGTTTTTGTTTGTTTGTTACTCCTCACAAGAGGATATTTTTGCCATTGCTTTTCAAACAGAATTGAAGAGGGGGAAGGAGAGAAACATTGATGTGAGAAAGACACATCAACTGGTTGCCTTCTGCATGCTCCTGGAAGAGGGCTGGGGATCAAACCTGCAACCTAGGTATATGCCTTTGCCCTTCAGTGCATGGGCTGGCACACTAACCACTGAGCACACCAGCCAGGACTCTCATCATTTTTTTTGCTACTCTCCCCCCCCCCCCCCCCCCCCCCCGGTGCTTTCCTTTGCTTTCCAAGTTTTTGTTAAAATTTTTAAAAATTTGCCAAAACCGGTTTGGCTCAGTGGATAGAGCGTCAGCCTGCGGACTGAAAGGTCCCGGGTTCAATTCCGGTCAAGGGCATGTACCTTGGTTGTGGGCACATCCCCAGTAGGGGGTGTGCAAGAGGCAGCTGATCGATGATTCTCTCTCATCGATGTTTCTAACTCTCTATCCCTCTCTTCCTCTCTGTAAAAAAATCAATAAAATATATTTAAAAAAAATTTTTTTTTATTACCCAGCTGGTGTTCAGTGGTTGAGTGTTGACATATGAACCAGGAGGTCAAGGTTCAATTCCCGGTCAGGGGACATGCCTGGGTTGCAGGCTCGATTTTACTGTGGGGCTTGTAGGAGGCAGCTGATCAGTCATTCTCTCTCATCATTGATGTTTCTATCTCTCTTCCCCTCTCCTTTCCTCTCTGAAATCAATTTTAAAAAGTGAATGATGAGAAACCCTTTATTTTCATTTATTTCTTTTACTAGAGGCCCACTGCATGAAAATTCATGCACTGGAGGGGGGTCCCTCAGCCTGGCCTGTCCCCTCTCACAGTCTAGGAGCCCTCAGGGGCTGTAGGCGACCTCGAAATTAGGGGAAGGTGACGTCCCCATCACACCTCTGCTGCTGCCACTGCCAGCAGCACAAGCCTTTGGCTGGTCCTGGTCAGCTGAGCCTTGCAGGCCAGCCCTAGGTGGCTGGGGGGGGATTGAGAGAACTGGGGGACTCTGAAGGCAGGTACCCAGCAAAGCTGAGGGGACTGGGCACTGCCATCTTATGGCTGGCTGTGGGCACCACCATCTTTGAGGGTGGGGTAGTCAATTAGCATATTTCCTTCTCATTGGTTATAGATGCCACCATCTTTGTGATGGCGTGAGGATCAATTAGCATATTCCTTCTTTATTAGATAGCGTATTTTATTAATTTTTACAGAGAGGAAGGGAGAGGGATAGAGAGTTAGAAATATTGATGAGAGAGAAACATTGATTAGCTGCTTCCTGCTTGCCCCCTATTATGGATCAAGTCTGTAATCAAGATACATGCCCTTAATTGGAATCGAACCTGGGACCCTTCAATCTGAGGGCCAGTGCTCTAACCATTGAGCAAAATCAGTTAGGGCTGAGATACTCTTTTAAAAATAGTATTGATTTAAGAGAGAAATAGGAAGGACGGGGAGGGGGAGAGAGGGAGACATTGATTTGTTGTTCCTATAGTCATCCATTCATTGGTTGATTTTTGTATGTGCCCTGACCAGAGATTGAGATCATACCCTTGACGTGTTGGGATGACGCTCTAACCTACTGATCTATCCAACCAGGGCCCTTTCCTTCATATTTTATGAAGCACGTAAGACTTGCCTTTAGGAAAGAGGTGTGTGTGTGCGTGTGCGAATCTGTGCACACAGACACACACACACACACACACTTTAAAAGCAAGAGGGAATAGAGGAAGTGGCAAACAAGGTCAAGGAAGCTGGAATTCCAGTTATTTAAATCCTGCCCAAAATTGCAATTTGGGGAGTTCAAAGCCAGCCCAGAATGATGAATCGAAAGTCTGATGCCATTGGCCCCTAGACCAAGAGCCGCCGCATGACAGTGTCTGTGAGGAAGCCCTTCCAGGGAGGCCCTGGAGAGCCTGCAGCGTTCTCTCCCAATCAGAGGGGGACAGGGAATGAGGGGAGGCCAGGGGACCCACCTCTGGGAAGATAAAGGTTTGCTTTCTAAGGCCTACCCGCCCCCCCCCCCTTCTCTCTCTCACACACACACACACACACACACACACACACCCGCCATGGTGCCCGCTGCTCCAATCCGCCCAGAGTCGTCCGGGAGAGGAGGCCTGAGACCTGCAGCCAGGCCCCCAGGACACACCCCGATGAGCCTGGCGGGAGACAGCCTCCCTGACTCCAGGCCTATATTTTTCATTCCTTGTTTTAACAGTCATAAACGCCTTCCCGTGCCAGAGCTGAACATGACTTTAATCCAGATAAAATAAAATTCCTAAACCCTGAAAATTATACGGACATTTACAAGCCAGCGGGAAGAAGCCAGAGCCTGGCTTCCCGGAGCGGCACCCTCCGCGCGGCCCGTGTGCTGGGTACCGCCCGCGGCCCTGCCTCCCCAGAGCCCGCCCGCCGGCCCTTGGCAGAGAGAACGCAGGCGCCCGCTGCCCTCCACATGGGCTCTTCCCAGATTCCTGGGCTCTTGGGGTTCCTTGGCTTTCAGGAGCCCTAGAATGTTCCAGCTCCCCTCTCTCTGCCTCCCCCTCCAGCTGTTGCAGAAAACCACAGCCAGCCTCTTGCTCCCAGCAGCCAAGTCTTCTCTGCGTAAACACGGAATGCAGCCGGTCAGCGCCGTCCCGCTCCCAGCCCCGTACGTTGGTTGGGTCAAGGCTGGCCTGGCACCAGCCTGGAGGAGCGGGGCCAGGGCGGGGTCTGGGCTAACCACGGGCTGCGCCCTGCAGAGCCTTACCCTGTACTAAACGGCTTATGGACGGGATCTCGTTTAATCCCACTGATCCTCTGAGGTGGGACCTTCGCGTATTGGGTTTCATCGCTTTGCCCCTCCAGGTTCACTCACCGCTGGAGCCTGGCGCTCTGAGCCCCCGACGCTGACCTGGGTGGACAGCATCCGTGGCCCCTGGCTGGGATGGTCCAAGAGAAGGGATCAGAGGAAGGAGAGCAATGACAGGCCCATTGCCCCCCAGGCTCCTCCTTGCTTGCTGGCATGGGCTGGCTGTGCCGCCTCCAGTAGCCGCAGCTCCTGTGGGGTGAGTGTCTTCCTACAGCCCCCTCTGCACGCACTGGGAGCAACCCTTCCCCTGGTGGCTGCAGCCTCAGGGCGGGAACAGCGCCCCCCTGAGCTGGAGCCAGGTAGTGCACGCTCTCCTGTGGATCCTCCTAAGCCCTGCCCACACCTGTGCAAATAGCCTCTCTATTAACTCTCCTCAGATTACCCGGGTTGAATGTGCCCTCTGTTTCCTGCCTGCCGCTCACCGATGCATTTGTTATCATCCCAATCACAGAGGAGGGGACTGGAGCTCAGAGCATTGAAGTCACTTGCCCAGGGCTGATGATCTGGAATTTGAATTTGGCTCAGCCTGACTCCAGAGTCCAGGCTCTTAGCCTGTTCACTATGATATTAAAGAAATGAAATAGCCCTTAGCCGGTTTGACTCAGCAGTAAGAGCGTCGGTTCGTGGACTGAAGGATCCTGGGCTCAAATCCGGTCAAGGGCTCCATCCCCAGCCCTGGTTGGGGCATGTGCGGGAGGCAACCAAGTGATATATGTCTCTCTCACATTGATGTTTCTCTCACTCTGTCTCTTCCCCTCCCTTTCACTCTCTCTAAAAAATCAATGGAAAAAAATATCCTCGGGTGAGTATTAACAAAAAAATTAAAAAATAAACAAAATAAGCTTTTATTCGGTGCCTGCTGTGTGCCACGCAGTATGCCAAACACTTTGTGCCTTTATTACAGGAATCCTGACACTCCTGTTGTTAATATGGACTGACTTTCCCCATTTTACAGGTGAGCAAACTGAGGCTCAGAAAAGGCATTCACCTGCCCACAGTCATGAAGTTAAAGAGAGGCAGAGTTGAGGCATGAACCCAGGGCTGTCCTCGTCTCTCAGCTCCTCTGGTACCTGGGAGCCCTGTCATCAGGCCACATGGCCACGCTGTGGGGTTCCCATGAAGCTTCTATTATTGTATAATGGGCTCCGCCTCTCTCCCTCTGTCTGCAGCCCGGTGGCACCTAAACCAGTCTCTGCTGGAAACTTTCCTCTTGTTCACCTTAAAACGACCCCCTCCAACTGTCTATTATCATCATCTACACTAGGGGTGTCGAACTCAATCAGAGAAGGGGCCAAAATCTAAAATCCAGCCTAAATCGCGGGCCGAATGGTTTACTGAACAGTCATAAACTGACAATGTCATAAACTGACAGCGGAGTGCAGTGATGACAGCGCGGTGCGGGCCACATTGCAAGGCCTGGCGGGCTGGATTTGGCCCGCGGGCCTTGTGTTTGACACATGTGATCTACACCAGTGTTTCCCAAACTTCTCTCATGATGAGAATCACCTGGTGGAGTTGTTAAAACACAGATTCCTGAATCCCAACTAAGAAGTGCTAAACTAGGATTTTTGGGAACATATAGGTAAAATTGTATACTTAACTAGTGCTCTAAGACAGATGTTATATACAGAGCACTAAGTTAGGTATGCAATTTTACCTATATGTTCTCAAAAATCCTAGTTTAGCACTTCTTAGTTGGGATTCAGGAATCTGTGTTTTAACAACTCCACCAGGTGATTCTCATCATGAGAGAAGTTTGGGAAACACTGATCTACACTGTGCCTTTAGTAAGCTTATAACTGACATACAATCATCAGCACCTAGTTAAACTGCACAATTTCATAAGCTTTGACACACACATACATCCGAGAAACTATCACCACAATTAAGATAGTGAATATACTGTTCCTCCTGAAAGTTTGTCTCTCTCACATTGACTTTTCTCCCTTATCGTCCTCCCTTCCTGTCCCACATCCCAGGACCCAGGCAATGGCCCATCTGCCTTCTGTCTCGAATTTCATATGGATGGAAATGTACAGAAGTCTGGCTTCTTCCACTCAGCATACTCATTTTACACTTGCTCATGTTGTGGGTATCAATACGTCATTGCTTTGTATTGCTGAATAGTAACCTATTGTACAAATATACCACAATGTGTTCATTCATTTTTTCCCCCTTCCTTCCTTCCTCCCTCCCTCTCTTCCCTTCTGCCTGCCTTCCTTCTATCCAACCATCTTTCTAACTCCCTCTCTATATCAGTCATTCATCTCTTCACTTCCTGTAAAAATGAACCTACTTGTAAAATGTTCATCACAGCATTTATATTTAATAGCAAAAGCACTTATAACAACCTGGACATCTGCCTATAAGGAAAGAATTACATAAAGTTGGGGACACCCCCACAGTGGGACACTGCACAGCCAGTCAAAAGGATGAGGCCATTCTCTGTGGTACAACTGGCTGTTCGGTGTCCGCTCTCAGCATGGTGTCACAGTCCAAAGAACCACCATCGATGTCCAAAGCCCTGAGGAACTGACATCTTAATTGACCTCTCACTAAGAAATCTCTAGCCTGGCCGGCCTGTGTGGCTCATCTATTGTATAAACCAGGAGATCACGGTGCGATTCCACGTCAGGGCATGTGCCCTGGGTTGGGCTCCATCCCCAGTGGGGAGGATGTGTGTTCAGGAGGCAGCCCATCAGTGATTCTCTCTCATCATTGATGTTTCTATCTCTTGCTCCTTCTCTGAAATAAATTATCCTATATAATAAAACCCTAATATGCAAATTGACTGAACAGTGGAACTCGGAACAACCAGTTGCTATGATGCGCACTGACCCCCAGGGAGCAGATGCTCAATGCTGGAGCTGTGCCCTGATGGTCAGTGTGCTCCCACGGGGGGAGCGCTGCTCAGCCAGAAGCTGGGCTCACAGCTGGCGAGCTCAGTGGTGGTGGCGGGAGCATCTCCCACCTCCGTGGCAGCGCTAAGGAGCAGTGAATAGGCGGGCAGTTAGGAGTGAGAGGTTGCGGACATCCCTCAAGGGATCCTGGACTATGAGAGGGTGCAAGCCGGGCTGTGGGCCCCCCAGTGCACAAATTTCATGCACTGGGATATATATATATCTTTAAGATTTTAAGTCTCCCTCATCTCGTCACAGCAGCTACTTTGGCAAATGCTTCTCCTTACTTCCTCCTAACCGCAGCCTGGGTTCTTTTTCTTTTCTTTCTTTTGGCCTCTGGCACTCCTTCCTTTTCAATCCCTTTGCTCTCCCGCTTTGGTCTCCTCTGTTCCATCCCAGGCAGCTTCTGATGCAATCAATATATCCCGGGTAGCTTTTTCCAGTCCTTGATGAGCCAGCCCCACAAAGGATTGGGCAGGCCAAGGTGAGTCCCCTTAGAAAAAAGAGTAAGGGAGAAGGATGATAAATACGTCAGAAATATTTTGACATGGGAAGATGCCTATGATGCATTGTTGCAAATAGCAAAATACTCATCCCGCTTGTAGTAGCTCGTTTACTTTGTTTCCTCCAGCAGATCATGAAGTCCTCAAGCCCAGAGACTGTGGCTGTATTTTGTCCCCTGTATCTCCATTGCCTGGCACCTGATAACTCTTCTTTAAATATATTGTTTTTATTGCTTCATTAGATATTGGCCAACATGTTCGTAGTGGCTGATGGGATCACAGATCATTTTACTTGCTCGTTAATATCTTTCTATATTATTTCATTTTTTCAAATGAAGAGTTGAGCGTACTTTTTTTTTCTTATTTTATCTCACTTATTTAATTTTTTGGTATTATTTTTATAATCAGATAAAGCAAAAAAGTTTAATTTATTGGGTTTTTTTGGTTTCTTTTTGTTTTTAGTGTGAATGGAATGGCAGGAATTTAAGGCATTTCCTTCTGGTATGGAGGAAAAAGTTGGTACCCATTAAAGGACACCCAGTAAGGAATACTGTGGTAGGAAAACCAAACTCAAGCATCATGGGATCGAACCAGGACCTTGTACTTGGCACACTGAGCCTCCCTCCGGCCTCCTCCGCCGTCTGGGGTCCAGGCTGCTTGGCTCCTCCTGGGGGCTCCCGAAGCCGTGGAGCCTTGTCGGAGGAGCGGCAAACAGAATTCCAGGCCCGCATGCTGTGATCTCCAGGGGGCTGAGTTGTTGGTTCACAGTTAACTTTTGACTGTGCCCTGCCACAGTCCTTTCTTTTCATTGATTTCCAAGAGGAAGGGAGGGAGAGAGAGAGATAGAAACATCAATGGAAAGAGAGAATCATTCTTTTAAATTGATTTATTTTTTGTTAATCCTTACCCGGTGATATTTTACCATTGATTTTAGGGAGAGTGGAAGAGAGAGAGAAAGAGAGAAATGTTGATTTTAGAGAAACGCATCTATTGGTTGCCTCCTGCATGAGTCCTGACCAGGGGGGCCTGGGCTAAGGAGGAGCCTGCAACCAAGATATGTGCCCTTGACCAGAATCAAACCCAGGACCCTTTGATCCTCAGGCCGACACTCTATCCATTGAGCCACACCGACTAGGGTGAGAGAGAACCACTGATCAGCTGCCCTATATAAGCCCCACACTGGGAATAGAGCCTGCATCCCAGGCATATGACCTGCTTGGTTCAGTGTTCAATTGGATGGAGAGAAAACCATTCAGCAACATGTGGCTAGTACGTCCAAGTGCCACCACTCCCTGTGTCTTTGCTTTGTGTACTTTTTTCTTTTCTTTTTGTTGGTATGTGTGTACCTTTTTCATCCATCCATCCACCCATCCAATTTATCTACTATCCATCCAATGTATCTATCCATCCAACTATCAGCTATTGTCTATTTCTTTACGTATATTTTCCTCCTTTTCCTTTATCTGTCCATGCATGCCAACAAGGCCAATAGATGATACCGTCCTCCTATAGCTGGAAGGATACAGATTAATATTTAAATGCGACCCTCTACTGAGAACCGATTGGTTTCCAGGCTCAGGATAAAGAAATCAGAACGTGCTTAGCACACAGCCTCGTGCATATGTGTCATGGGGGAAAAAAATACATTATTTTGAGTTTCTTTCTTTGTTAGTGGCTGTAATTACAGATCTCTGCCTCTGCTTCAATAAAACCTCATTCAGTCATGACAATCGGCATGAAAGGCAGGTTAAGAGATCCGTCTGCATGAGAGGGACTGTTTAGAATCCTTAAACAAAACGAACCTTTCTTTCTTTTGAGAACAGAGGAGAACTTGACAAAGAAAGGGCTCCCAAGTAGCATTGCTTCCTGTCTGCTCTAATCAACATTTAAAACTCATCTGGGTTTGGCAGGGGTTTATTTGGGTAAGAGAGAGGTGCTAAGAGCCCTCGCACCGTTTATACCCTGGGAGACCGGTAACATGCCTCACACAAGCTTTACACCAGGGCGCTGGCAAACTTTGCTTCGCAGGTAGACGCGAGGTGAGCTTAGGCCAGGCCGGAGTCTAACCAATTCCACTATTAGCACAGTTCACATTAATGAGATTTCCCTTTGCTTTGGTTTCAAAAGAGGCTCAAGGCCACTTAGTAACTTGAGACCTCTTGTGAATCTCATTACTCGAACGGTTTTTAAAACACGGTTTGGGCCTTCGGTTTCCATAGGAAATTGCAAAGGCCTGAGGACCGTGTGTTCCATTTTGGGTCCAAGTTTTACGTCGGGCAAGTCATTTAAGCTCTGATGCTTTTTTAATTTAAAAAATTCCCCACCAATGCTAAAAAAAAAAAAAAGAAAAAAAATCTATTAGTACACGGTGAACACAGGAAAGGGATACTGGCGACTCGAGTTCATTGTCTAAGTTCTATGCCAAAAAAAAAAAAAAAAAAGGGATGAAAAGTCAACATAACTTTCAAGCTTTACAATATTTGTCTTTAAGCTCTTAGTAGCCACATATGCAAACGTTTTCCCTCGTGTTTTATATCTGGCAGCCTCCTACATTAGGTTGGATTTATCCCAAGGACCAAATAAGAAAATTAATTCATGAACGAGGGCCCTCCGGAATCTTTGTTTCTCTCATTTTTGTTTAGTCACTTTTATAGTCCTCTCCTCCTTCGAAGTAATTTGGATTTGATTGCTTCTTCGTGAAATTCTAATGTCAAGACTGTGTCTAATTTCTGTTTTATGAAGAAATCTGGAAACCATACAAAGGAATGAATTGAGATGCGGAGTCAAATAAAATCTGTAACGTGATAACTCTATCAACTCTGCCTGGAAAGACACCGTATTTCAATTAGATCGAGAGACATGTTCTCACATAAACTGACAGCGGCGGATTGACAGTCTTCATCTTCCCCGAAAACACAATTTTCAGGGGCAGGGCGGTTGATTTGGTGCGGGATTCCGAGGGTACACTGGGGTGTCAGGTTTCTTGCCTCACCCCAGCCTGAATCCAGTGGCCATTGTGCCCACAGGCTCACTTCCATTGTTACCGAAAAATTGCAAACTCGCCCGCAGCCGGCAGGCTGGCATGGCTCAGTGGCTGAAAGTCGGCCTATGAACCAAGAGGTCAGGGTTCTGTTCCCAGTCAAGGGCACAAGCCTGGCATGTGGTCTCCCTCCCCAGTAGGGGGCGTGCAGGAGGCAGGCAGGTGCTCAGTCATTCTCTCTCATCATTGATGTTTCTATCATTCTCGGCCTCTTCCGTCCTCTCTGAAATCAATACAAATAAATATTTTTTTTAAAAAAAAAAGGATTGCAAACATATTAAAAATTCCCTCCACCCCCCAAAAGGTACTCAGCATTTAAGGTGATGATGATGATGATAATAATAATAATAATACTTATCATTTAAACAGTACTTCCCATCTTCAAAGCACTCCATAAACATGGGTTTCCATTCTCGGGGCGTGCAGCTGTCTTTGATGTGGAGGCGAACCCGTGCACAGTGGGGAGGATACAGCTACCTGCAGAACTCAGCCCAATTACCTAATTGTGACACTTCCATTTCCTCCCCCACCCCCCGGGCTCAGTTTCAATTTTTTCCAGCTCCCTTCTGCTGTTCTCAGGTGGAGCTCCGCAGGCAGGCTGGTCATCAATCACCAGGTCCCCATCCAAAGCCACCCCGAGTTCCCCCCCCCCCCCACCGCGGCATTCTCCCCCCCCCCCCCCCCCCGCCCCAATTCACAGTGAAATAGAAAAGCCAAGTCCCAATGGATTCCAATGAGACTGGCTTTATCCTCAGACTTTGCCTCTCACTTTTGTCCACGGAGTGAAGTGTCCTTTTATGTATAAGACCTTACGAGGTGTTATGCTTTGTAGATGGCGGATGTGTTTTAGTCTTCTTATTTTGGTCCTTTCTCAGCCCCGTGCCAGTTTCCACCATTCCTTCTGGAGGTTGTATCCACGTATGAAGCTTAGAAAGCGGAGCGGCACCGGACCTGCTGACCTGACCCCAGCTGTGGATGTAACACTCGTCCCGATTGGTCCTCCTCGGCGCAGGTAAGGCTTGTGGGGAGGCAGGCAGTTTCCTAGAGCCGGCTCTCCTCCCCTTGGGGAGGAAGTATAACCTTTTGTGATATCTGGGAACCTTTGACCCAGGAATTCTATATTTCCAGACTTTTTTTTTTCTTTCTTAATCCTTACCCGAGGATATGTTTTCATTGATTTGAGAGAGAGAGAGAGAGAGAGAGAGAGAGAGAGAGAGAGAGAGAGAGAGATCAGTTGCCTCCTATACATGCCCCAATCAGGATCAAACCGCAAGTTAGGTGTGTGCCCTGCCTGGGAATCGAACCCGTGGCCCCTTGGTTCCTAAGAGGAGGCTCCAACCCACTGAACCACACCGACCAGGGTTTCAGTGTTTATTTTTAAAAAGCAAGACGAATGGAAAAGCCATTTTGAAAAAACAGTTTGACAGTTTCTTATCAAGTTAGGTATAGACTTACCATATGACCCAGAAGTGCCACCCCTGGGTTTTTACCCAAGAGAAACGGAAACTCGCATTCACAACAAAACTTGTATGTGAAAGTGTATAGTGGGTTTATTTGTAATTGCAGCCACGCTGGAAATAACCCTAGTGCCCTTCAGCGGGTGAATGAGTAAACAAACTGTGGTACGTCCATTCAATGGAATATTATAGGAATATTATACAGCAACAAAAAGGAATGAACCACTGATTCCTGTCACTACCTGCAAGAGTGTCACATACTTTCCACTGAGTGAAGGAAACCACACACGAAGGGCTGTGTACCCTGTGCTTATGTATTTTATTTATTTTTAAATATATATTTTATTGATTTTTTTTTACAGAGAGGAATCGAGAGATAGAAACATCAATGAGGGAGAAACATCAATCAGCTGCCTCCTGCACATGGCCCACTGGGGATGTGCCCACAACCAAGGTACATGCCCTTGACCAGAATCGAACCTGGGACCCCACAGTCCATAGGCCGATGCTCTATCCACTGAGCCAAACCGTTTAGGGCCAATGTATTTATTTTAAGGGACTTTCTGGAAAAGTAAAAGCATAGCAACAGAGAACAGATTAGCCTTTTCCATAAGCTGGGGGTGAAGGAAGAGGTTGGTTACCAAGGGGCACAGGGAATTTGGAAGGGCGAGGGGACTGTACTAAACCTTCATTGTGGTGGTGCTTATGCAAGTAAATGTTTTGTCATAACTCACACTAAAACCATTGAATTTTACTCTATGTAAGTTATACCACAATAACCCAATTAAGGGAAAGAGCAAGGTACAAAAGCTCTATATGGTATGATTCCATTTTTGTAAACAATAAGAACAAGAACGAATGGTAGAGTACGTCTACTCAGGATAAAAAATTCCCAATGAATACACAGTATGCCAAATTAGAGTAAATTATCTTGGGTGGGGGGAGGGGTGTTCCACCTTTCTTGGATGTTTCAATACTTTATAGGTCATGTATTACCTTCCATATTAGGGAGGGAATCGAATGATACAGAATTGCATCCTCGGTGCTGACCAGGCTGCTGTGAGGGTGTAGCACTCCTGTGAGAGGCTCAGACTATACAATTTGACCCCAATTCTGGCTCCAGAAGGCATTTGTCCACTCATGCTGTTGACGATGCACTGTGACTTTGCAGATTCTTCTAGAAGCTCAGAAACCCCTCCTCTTTGGCTTGGGACCGCCTCCTCTCTCCAGGCCAGGGAATGTTGCTGTCCCCTCAAGGCTGCTGCTGCGGGGGCGGGGGGGGGCGGGATTGTCCCCCCAGATCCCTCCCACAGGACCGATTTTTCTGGGTGGAGGTGGAGTGAGACTCAGAGCTGGTTTACCCTTGTCCTCCTGATAAGAGGAGCCACCTGTGGCCAAGGTGGTTGAATGCCTCTGATAGTAGCTGCCAGCCTTTATCGACATTTGCTCTTGGCCAGGCACTGGCCAGGGACTTAACACTTTCGTGTTATTTTGAAATTCCTCCACTTATCAAACACTTTGTTAAACAACATCTATTAATATGTTCTAGGCACTGGAGATACAATAGTGGACAAATTGGGAAAATAACCAACAACCCTGTCCTCATGGGGTTTATATTCTACCTAGAGGCGTGGTGCACAAAATTCATGCACGGGGGAGGGAGGAGTCCCTCAGCCTGGCCTCACCCTCTCACAATCCTGGACCCCTTGAGGGATGTCTGACTGCCAGACATCCCTCTCACAATCCGGGACTGCTGGCTCCTAACTGCTCACCTGCCTGCCTGATCACCCCTAACTGCCTCTGTCTGCCTGCCTGATGACCCCTGACCACTCTGCCTGCCTGCCTGATGCCCCTAACTGCTCTCCTGCCTGCCTTATTGCCCATAACCATTCTGCCTGCCTGTCTGATCGCCCCTAACCACTTGCCTGCCTGCCTGATCACCCCTAACCACTCTGCCTGCCTGTCTGATCGCCCCTAACCATTCACCTGCCTGCCTGATCACCCCTAACCACTCTGCCTGCCTGCCTGATAGCCTCTAATTGCCTCTTCCTCTACCCCCGCTGCAGCGGCTTCATCCGGAAAGACATCAAAATGTCGTCCAGAAGATCATTGGGCTGTCCGGTCTAATTAGCAGATTACACTTTTATTATTGTAGATAGGGGGGAGAGAAGCCAGGCCACAATATATGAAAAAACAAATATCTGCCCGGTGACTTTAGATGCTAGGAGGAACGTGAACAGAGTGAGGGGTGTGGGAGGGAGGGATGGGTGTGACGTTTTCGGTGCAGTGCTTTCAGAGGGCCTTCCCAATCTGGGGACACCCGATCCGAGGGCGAGAAGGATCTGCAAGGGCCAGGGCCCCGAGCGTGGGCCTGCAGCAGAGTGTGCACGGGGACACTGGCAAGAGAGCAGAGAGGCAGGTCCCACAGGGCCCTGCAGGCCGAGGCGAAGTGTTTGGTGTCTCCTCTGGGATGAAGCGGGAGCCATGGAAGGCTTTATTGCTGAGGCGTGACATGGTCTGACCGGGGTTGGAATAGGAGCCCTCTGACCGGAGTGTGGGAAGGAGAACATAGTGGGGCTGGGCTGGGCTGGGCTGGGGCAGAAGGAGGGAGAGCAATAAGGGGACAGTGGCTTAGGCTCAGTGGGGGAGGGGGACACATTTTGAGTATTTCCATTTCGTCCTTTATTTTTCCCATCTACAAAATGGGGCTATGATCGTACCTCCCTCGTAAGCCTGCTGGGAGGATTAGACAAGGTCATGGTGTAAAGTACCTGGCCCTGCGCCTAGCGCATAGGGAAGAGCTGGGTAAATATGCCCGAGCTTGTTGTTCCTATTCCCCGCCTCCTTGTGAGGCCGGTGTAATTATGCCCACATTATGGATGAGAAGACTGAGGTTCAGAGAGGGTGAGGCTGCTTATCCAAGCGTAGAGGGCTGGTCCGTGGCAGAGCTGTACTGCTCCAGGCACCCGGGGACACGTGCGGGGCTCAGAACAACGGGCAGAGGATGTCTGAAGCACATGGGGGTGGGGGTGGAGGGTACTCTTCTCAAATCATCTTAGTCTGGGAGGCAGGCCTGGCCAAGGTTCAAATCCTGCCTTTTCCGGCCACGCTGGGTGACCTCACTTGTCTCATCAGTAAAATGGGGACTGGGATAGGACCAGTCTCATCAGATAGTTGCAACAATTAAATGCCTGGCATTGCCAAAACCGTTTTAGCTCAGTGGATAGAGCGTCGGCCTGCAGACTGAATGGTCCCAGGTTCGATTCCAGTCAAGGGCACATACCCTGGTTACGGGCACATCCCCAGTACGGGCACATCCCCTGGGTGTGCAAGAGGCAGCTGATAGATGATTCTCTCTCATCGATATTTCTAACTCTCTATACCTCTCTTCCTCTCTGTAAAAAATCAATAAAATTATATTAAAATAAGTAAATAAATAAAAAGTGGGTAAATTTTTAAAAAAATAAAAATAAACGCCTGGCATAAAATGAGCTTCGTAAGCATACTCAGAAAACAGCCCCCGCCCCTCCTGAAAAGATGGTACAGTGCAGGGCGGTGTGACTGGGTGTGCGGTTGGGGGCATGTCTTAGCTGGCCCCTGCGGGTTACCTCTCTGCTGGGATGCGGAGAAGCGGCTGATTAGATTGTAACGAGCAGGCTCGTTCGGGTGTGCGTGCCACGCACACGGTGACCTCTCCATAAAACCACACAGAGAGAGCGAGGCGCAATGTGCTCTGAGTTATTGCGCGGTTAGCGCGGGCCAGAGCGGCTGTTTGGAAACCACTTTCAGGGCCCGTTATTTCTTCCAGGGAGGCGGGTGTTCACGCAGGCCTTCCGGTGGAATAAAGGAATAAAGAAGGGGCTTCTGCGTTCTGTACCCGCGGCGGGCACGCGGGTGGCCAATCCCCAGAACACAGCTCGCTAACATTTACAGAAGCTGTTGTGATTAAGTGGTTACCGAGCTCCCGAAAAACCTACAACCAGAAGTCAGCAAAGTGAGATCAAGAGACTATAAAGTAAACAATACGGGGAGAATGAAATGTAATTTATTTCCTCGGGGAAGCGATCTGTACCAACGGCGGCAGCGCGCGCGGCTCCATTTCCATCCGCGATCGACGGCTGCTGTCAGCACATTTGGAGATTGAGAAGTCGTGTCTGCCATGCGAAGCACCGATGGATTGCAGCTCACCAGCAGCTCAGGAGGTGGGCAGCCCATTTTGAGAAAAGGAAAAACTGAGGCCGAGGCCGCAGAGGTGGGTCGCTGGCCGCATCTTGGCTGAGAACGCCTAACCCAGCTCCGTGGTCGGCAAACCATGGCTTGCGAGCCACATGTGGCTCTTTGGCCCCTTGAGTGTGGCTCTTCCACAAAATACCACGGCCTGGGCGAGTCTATGTTGAAGAAGCGGCGTTAGAAGGAGTTTAAGTTTAAAAAATTAGGCTCCCAAAAGAAATTTAAATGGTTGTACTGTTGATATTTGGCTCTGTGGGCGAATGAGTTTGCTGACCACTGGCCCAGCTGACCGACCCGGAAGCGCCCAGGGAACCTGGCAGGGGGGCCAATGAAGACTGAGGGATGACTCAAGTTTCACACTTGAGTTTTATTGCCTCCCAATAGTTGCCTAAGTAAGGATGATGCTCTTTCCAAAGGGTTGCTTTTATTTTATTTTTAAATACATTTTTATTGACTTCAGAGAAGGGAGAGGGAGAGAGAGATAGAAATATCAATGATGAGAGAGAATCACTGATGGGTTGCCTCCTGCATGCTCCACAATGGGGATCGAGCCCGCAACCCAAGCACGTGCCCTTGACTGGAATCGAACCCAGGACCCTTCAGGCCGATGCTCTATCCACGGAGCCAAACCTGCTAGGGCGGGTTGCTTTTAAATAACACAATCTGTTGCACAGGGCAGGGTCTGGGGCCGGCGGGGATCCAGCCAGCAGGAGACAGGACGCCCGTGCGTGGAGCAGGAAAGGGACCTCTCAGACTTCTCATTCAAAGCGACAGACAGCGTGGAGGGCCCAGGTGCCATCCCTGTCTGACATGCCGGGACCTGGATGTCACTCCTCAAAGAGCGTATCACAGAGGTAGGTGGCTGGGTCCGCTGCTTCTCACCTCTCCAGATCTCGGCTCAAGTCCCTGATTTAGGCCACCGGTGAAAAGACATTTGTCTTTTTTTTTTTTTTTTTTTTTTTTTTTTTACAAAATCCCTGGACGCTTGGGTCTGGCCTGCAGCACAAAACAGAGAGGGTGAGACGTGTTGGCAGAATTGCCAGGGAAGCTGGCATCCCTCTCCCAGAGCACAGCCTGGCCCCGGGCCACCGAGGAGACTGCTTCTCCCAGGAGCGTGGAATTCACACTCGCACAGCCCCGGAGAGGAAGTTAGAGAATCCGCGCTCTCGTCTTCCTTTTCCAATCCTCACCCAAGTATATTTTCCCATTGATTATGTGTTTTTTGTGTTTTTTTTTTTAGAGAAAGAGTGGAAGGGAGGGGAGAGACAGACAGAGAAACATCGATGCGAGAGAGACACATCGACTGCATGCCTCCGACACGTGCCCTGACTTAGTTAGGTCAGGGCATGTGCCCTCAACTGGCATCGAACCTGGGACCCTTTAGTCCAAAGGCCAGTGCTCTGAATACTGAGGCCAATCAGGTTTCAGTGTGTGTGTGTGTGTGTGTGTGTGTCCACCCAGAGGAAATAGAATTTCAGTTCATGCGATCCATTGATACATTTCACCACCTGCCCTGGGCACGGCCTGCAGTGTGTAAGCTCAGCGGAGGCAGAGAGGTTATGAGTACAGTCACCTGTCTTGGGTCGAGCAGCAGCGTAGTCACAGAAAAAATACCAGGGGACCTCGCTCCCACACCTCTTTATGGTGGGTTATTGGAAAGCCTTTCACCGTGGGCTGCTACGTTTATTCTAAACCCGACATTCCCGGGAGCGGGAGAGCCCTTTTTCTGTGTGCGAAAAGGTGGAGGTAAATGCCTCTGGGTGCAGCCAGCTCCAGCTCATTGGCATTTTTGGCAACGCTGTTGCTTAAATTATCTCTTCGCCGGCGTTCCTTGGAGTTCAGTCTCCTCCTAGGTTTTGTAAAAAGCGCTCTGGTGTTAACAAGAGGAGCTGACGTTTATTGAACACCTATGGAGTGCCGGGCGGGGTGCTGAGTGCTTTGTGTGCGGTAAGTCATGGAACGCTCCCCACAGCTCCGGGAGGCAGGTGCAGAGAGGTCCCTGCTTTAGGAAACTGAGGCACAGCTGAGCGGTCAAATCACAGCGCCCCTCCCCTCCCCCCCAGGGCAGGAGGGCAAGGGGCCGAGTTGGGATTTGAACCAGGTTCTGTCCAACTCGAAAACTCCGGCCTTGCCCGGACTTCACACCGTGCTCCAAGCCAGCAACAATTGCTCTTGTTTGTACTTCGTCCTCGGCACCGTCTTCGGGGAGAGGTCGGAGCAATTAGGAAATCCGTGGTGGTTATGAGCAAAGCTGTCATTGCCCAAGGCAGGGCAGCTTGTTTGGGATAAGGCCGAGTTCTCAGAAGGAACTTAAAACGTCACCTTAAAAACGGAATTAAGAAAACGAAGGAACGTGCTGGAACCGGTTTGGCTCAGTGGATAGGTAGGGGTGTCGAACTCAATCAGAAAAGGGGCCAAAATCTAAAATCCAGCCTAAATCGCGGGCCGAATGGTTTACTGAACAGTCATAAACTGACAATGTCATAAACTGACAGCGGAATGCAGTGATGACAGCGCGGTGTGGGCCACATTGCAAGGCCTGGCGGGCTGGATTTGGCCCGCGGGCCTTGTGTTTGACACATGTGGGATAGAGCCTGGACCTGCGGACTGAGGGGTCCCGGGTTTGATTCCAGTCAAGGGCATGTACATAGGTTGCAGGCACATCCCCAGTAGGAGGTGTGCCAGAGGCAGCAGATCAATGTTTCTCTCTCATTGATGTTTCTATCTGTCCCTCTCCCTTCCTCTCTGTGAAAAATCAATAAAATATATTAAAAAAAAAAAAAAAAGAAAAGAAAAGAAAAAGGAAACGAAAGAACGAAAAGAATAAAGGCCTGCTGCACGGAAGCACCCTGATCATGAGTAGGAATCATGGGATGAATTGCTTGTCCACACCAGGTGAGAGCGACTGAAGACCAGTCGGAAGTTGTCACGGTACCAAGCCCCACTCGGGTGTCTGCCTTTGGCTGTCTGTCTGCCTAAGCTGCCGAGGTGGGACGTGAACCCCGCAGGGGTCAGGACACGGGAGTGAAGAGCTACCATCCCAGAGCTCTGGGGGGAAAGCAAATTCAAATGACAAGAGTGTTTCGTTTTTTCCCCCCATCAGGCTGGCAACAAATTGCAAAAGATTTGGCAACATCCAAATGCTGGCACGGCGGTGAGGAAGTGGACAGTGTCCCATATTGCTCGAGGCAGTGCAAATTGCTACAGCGTCGGGGACAGTCTTCAGGCTGTGTTTATGCACCATAAAAACACACATTTATTAACAATAAAAAGGCAAGCCTCTTCGGGGGGCTTTATTTTACATAAATAAAAGTGTCAGGACGTAAGGATGTATGGATAAGGATATTGACTGCGCCCTTGTTTAGAGGAAAAAATACTAGAAATCACCCAAATGCTCAGGAAGAAGGGAATGACTGGATAAATCATCGAACAGGTGTTCTACCCGTATGCAACATTATACAACGAATAAAAGAAAGAGTTCAATCTGGATGTATAGGCCTCTTGTTAGGCATTTTTGTGATATACAGGTAAGTGAAAAAAATATCAGGTTGCAAAATAATGTGACATGATCTCATCTTCATAAAGTGTTTAAAAAAACGTGTTTGAATTGTGTTATGGGGATGAACACCGTGGGGAAGGGGGGTGGGAGGAGAGTAAGGGTCTAAGGATTCACATCAATTTGTTAACTTCGGTGATGTCCATGGGGCAGAGAGAAGCAAACTCCCTTTTTCTGGTATCTTCCTATATGTCTTGGTATTTTCGTGGTATACAGTTTGACTTGCTGCCACTAGCATCTTGTTATTTTAGTTATTTGCAAAAGAAAAAAGAAAAGAAAAGAAAAGAAAAGAAAAGAAAAGAAAAGAAAAGAAAAGAAAAGAAAAGAAAAGAAAAATTCAGGCAAGCTTAGGACACAGCGGACAAACCTCCACCTGTTGTGACTGGGTGGTGTTTTCTGTCCTACAGGTGGCGGTGAGGGTTTTAATGTCCTGATGGCTGCCTCTGGGGCCGGGCTCTGAGCTAAGGGCTTCCCCTGTGCTCTGGCTCCGGGAGGTCCCTGCACAGCAAGGCATGGGGGTGGCCAGGGCTTGCACAGCTCGCGGGGGACCGAGCAGGGGTCAGGACCCAGGTGTGTCTCACTCTGAAGCCGCACTCTCAACCCCCACAGTCCGCCCACCCTGCAGCTGGGCCGGCTTCCGGTGGTTCCCCTCTGGTCCTATTTTTTGCTCCCATTTCTCTCTGCCATTACATTTGGGGACTGTGAAAGGGAACTGACCTGTCATTCTCAGAGCGAGATCTGAGGCTTGTGCAGAGCTTCCGGTGTGAGCAGGAGGCATTCAGGCGCAGGGGGGGACACTAAGGCATGAGGCTGCCTCCACCCCTAACCCCCCCAGGGACCCGGATTCCGCCGTCCTGGGGCCTGGCTGTTTCCTGGTAGTCGGTTGATGATTTTTGTTTTGTTTGCCTTTCATCTTATCTCCCGAGGCCTCCCATCAACCCCCTTGGCTTTCTCTATTGAGTAAGAGCTCTGTGGATCTTTATCAGTCATCTCAACTGTGCAGAGTCAATGAGTTTCGTTGCTCGAAATGACTGAAGTGCGGCCGGCTGCACTTTTCACACAGAAGGAAACTGAGGCCCACGGAGGCAGAGCGGCTTGTCTGAGATAAGGGGCTGTTCCCCGGGGGCTCAGTCTGTGCTCCCGGCCTTGGGGCAATTTCATATCACACTTCAGGCCCTTTCTCTTCTACTCAGATGAGGGTTTTCTCTTTTGTCTCGTGGTGTTTATGTGCCGTTCAACTTAATTTTATGCTGCCATTTGATTATTTTGTTTTTAGTTGTATTGATTTGTGTTGTTCATAACTCATTACATAATATACACATTTGGTAAAAAAAAAAAAAAGAAAGGGAGCGAGGCAGGGAAAGAAGAAAGAAGAAAGGAACAAAAGGAAGGAAGGAAAGAAAGGAGGGAGGGAGGGAAGGAAAGAGGGAGAAAAGGAGGGAGGAAGAAAGGAAAGAAGGAGACAGTATAGTGACAAATAGCCTCGGCCCGTGTGGGACAGTGGTTGAGCGTTGACTGCGGAACCAGGGGTTCGCTGGTTCGATTCCCGGTTGGGGCACAGCCTGGGTTGCAGGCTTGATTCCCTGTGTGCGGTGTGCAAGAGACAGCTGATCATTGATGTTCCTCTCTCATCGACGTTTCTCTTTGTTCCTCTCACTTCCTCTCTCTCTAAAAATCAAGAAAAACATTAGAGAGAGAGAGAAATCATCCCTCTCCCCACCCTGATTCCTGTCTGTGGAGGCGACTGATGTTTCTAGCATCTCCTTAACTTCCAGGGATAGCTCCATCATCTATTTTTGAGATTATCCTATACTACTTGGTGTACACAGTGCTAGCTCATTATTTTTAATGGCTCCACGGGATTAAATCTGATTGTTAACTCCTCCCCACACGATGAACCTGTAGACTGCTTCTGGTGTGTGCCCTGCAAACAGGGCTATCGTTCATGACACTGACAGGTCTTTATTCCTCTGTACAAGTATTCGTGGAGTTGCTCAGAATTATTAGTTATTATTGTTGTTGGTAAAGTGCATGTTGATAAAGTGCTTTGACTTTATACATCTCTACAAGTAGAATTGCTGGTATGTGCATTATCTATTTTGATATTCTCCAAATGGACACCCAAAACGGTGGTATTAATTTATATTTCCACCGACTGTGTGAGAGTCCTGCTTCCCTCCACATTCACCTAAGCTTTTAAAATATTGCCAATACTTATCGTTTTAGCTCCTGTTTTTCGTGTGATGAGAGTCTCAGTGTTCTCGGGCTGCTGTAACAAATGACCACAGACCAGGTGGCTTAAATGATAGACATGTGTTTCTCCCAGTTGTAGAGGCTGGGAAATCCAAGATGAAGGGGCTGGCTGACTTGGTTCCTGGAAAGGGCCCTCTTCCTGGTGATGTCTTTGCTTAGGCGGTGAGGGAAAGCAATCTCTCTCCTCTCCTCTCTGCCTACAAGGGCACTAACCTCAACACGAGGGCTCCACCCTCATGACCTGAGTACCAGCAAAGGTCCTATCTCCAAACACCCTCACACTGGGGATTATGCTAATCACCCCCCCCCCCCATTCATTTTCAGAGAGAGCGGAAGGGAGGGGGAGAGACAGAGGAACATCCAGTGAGAGAGACACATTGGTTAGTTGTCTCTTGCATTTGCCCAACTGAGGCTGGAGATGGAGCCCACCACTGAGGTAGAGGTATGTCCCCTTGACTGGAATTGAACCCAAGACCCTTCAGTCTGTGGGCTGATGTTTTCTAACCACTGAGCAACTGGCTAGGGCCACACTGGGAATTATGGGCTCAACATATGAATTTGAGGGGGACACAAACCTTCGGCCAATAGCAATTTTTAAAAAATATATTGGTTTTTTACAGAGAGGAAAGGAGATAGAAAGTTAGAAACATCGATCAGCTGCCTCCTGATCATCCAAACTGGGGATGTGTCTGCAACCAAGGTATATCCCCTTAACCGGAATCGAACCCGGCCTGACGCTCTATCTACTGAGCCAAACCGGTTTTGGCTGAGTGTCTTTTAACATACTTAAAAGCCACATGTCTTTCCTGTTCTCTGAACTGTCCAGGTCCTTGGCTCATTTTTCTATGAGGTTGCTCTGGGAGACTTGTAGTGTAGGATGAAGGCCTCCAGGAATGTCAATACACCTAGATATGACGGACTATCACACCACCTCATTGCTCAGGCCTAAGTATGACACTAAGTATGCTGATAGAGTGCTTTGGCTTTTTTTTCTAAATACAGTCACCAATAGCATCTCTTAATAAAAATGAACAACGTTGGGGGCAGTGGGCCAGCAATTGGGATCTCTAATTTCACAGAGTAGGAAATGAGGCTCAGAGAATTAAGCAACAGTGTTCCCCGTCACTCCCATCCACGGGGGATACATTCCAAGACCCCCAGTGGAGGCCTGAAATCACAGGTAGTATTGAACCCTATAGATACTATGTTTTTCCTAAACACACATTCTTAGGATAAAGTTTATTTCAGAAATCAGGCACAGTAAGACATGAACAATAATAACCGATAATTTTGAGCAACTATAACAATATACTGTAATTCAAGTTACGTGAATGTGGTTTCTCTCTCTGATAATGGGTTTGATAACCAAATCTACAGCGTGGACACTATGGATAGTGGGATGATTCCTGTCAGGGGCAGGACAGAATGGGGGACAAGAGATTTCATCATACTACTCAAGATGGGTGCAGTGTGCGATTTACAACGCATGCGTTGTTGGCGGTTTGGCTCAGTGGATAGATGAGAGCGTCGGCTTCAGGACCAAAGGGTACCGGGTTCGATTCCATGCACCTTGGTTGCAGGGTCCCCCCCGGCCTGAGCCCTGGTAGGGATTCGTGCAGGGTGCAACCAATCCATGTGTTTCTCTCACAACAGTGTTTCCCTCTGTCTTCCCCTTTCTCTCCCACTCTCCCTAAAAAAAAAGCAATGGGGAAATATCCTTGGGTGAGGATGAACAGAAATAAACAAATAAATAAAAATACAACTTTTGAATTGTTTATTTTTGGAATTTTTCCATTTAATTAGTTTTGGATTGTGGTTGACCGCGGGTAACTGAAACCACAGAGAGTGAAGCTGCAGATAAGGAGGGGCTGCTGTATGGGTCAAGGGAATGTGACCAGAGTTGCCCAAGCCAACTGCAGGCACCTGCTCTTGGAACCTTCTGGGTTCAAGCTTGGGCTCTGGAGGTAGCCAGACCCGGTTTGAGCTTGGACATGTCACTGCACTTCTGAGACTCGAGGTATTCTGGTCTAAGACTCTAAGCACAGTAACAGTATCTTTTGTATGTGGTTGCTCTGAAGGTTATGTGAAATAATGTATGGATATTCGTTATCACAGACTCAGCGGGGTGTAACATAGTATCGGCCATGATGATAATACACGTGATAACACATGGCTCATGCGTTCTGCTTTAGCGGTTATCTGTGGTGGTCCCAAAGCTCAGCTAACAGGGGTAAGACTTTTCTTTTGTTGCACTCCATCTTTTTTTTTTTTTTTTTTTTTTTTTCTCCTGTTTTCTACTCTTCTCTCTTTGAGTCCAACCCGCCTGGAACAGCTGGCTCTTCCGCGTTGGGGGCTTGTTAATGAAGTTGTCCTGTCCTCTCCACCTCTGCAGGGAGCAGAAGCCCCGCGTGCTGGGAAAGCCTCTGCCCTGGACTCCCAGCCCTTATGCTCTCAGGAAATGTTTGTTATTGAATGAACGGAGCCAAGAAGGAGGGTCTGCTCCCTACACGGCCTTGGTGCGGTGCCTGGCAGTTAGAGCACCTTCTGGCACGTAGCAGGAGCTCGGGACAGATGTATGCGGTGAATGAATGCATGCATGCATGCATGCATGCACACTCGGGCTTGCATTTCTGTATTCGGCGCATGGTGCCTCGTACACAGTAAGCACTCGCCATAAACATCGCCCGGCCAGGCTGATAAAACCTATCAGTGCAAGGGCTAGCGGGGCTCCACTGTGCAGGGGTTCGAATTCCGCCTGCTCCTCTTCCCGGCGTGCGACCTCCGCAAGTGGCTTCATCTCTTTGTGCTTCAGTTTTCTCCTCTGCAGACTCGGTCCACGTAGCGCGACCTCCACGAGACACTCCCCCCTCCCTCCCCCCGGGCCCTGGGACTGGCTGCCCGGCCCGCAGGGAGCCCCCGCCGCGCCAGCCCGCCTGCGTCGGGTCGGGGGCTCGCGCGGGGGGACCCGAACCTTTCGCTGCAGTCGCCGCCGGCTCTCCCGGGGCTCGCGGCCGCGTCCCCGAAAGATCGGTGCCCTCCGAGGGGGCGGGGCCCCCGCAGCAGCCGCGCAGGGCAGCCCGCGGCGGCCTCGGGTCGGTCGGCGCCGCCCGCACTCCTTTCTCTCTCTCCCACTCCGCCTCCCTCCCTCCCGCTCCCGGCCCGAGAGTCTGGCCGCGAGCGGCTCAGCAGCGCCGCCCGCGAGCCGCCGCCGCGCCGCCGCCGCGCCGGCCCCACCCCCGCCCGCCCGCCGCCCCCCCGCGCGGCCGGCGCCCGTCACGTGACGCGCCGCCAGCCAATGGCGGGCCGAGCCGCGGTCGGCGGCCGCCATTGCTGTCAGAGCGAGCGAGCCCGGGGAGGGAGGAGAAGCGAGGCTGACTGGGGAGGAGGGGGGGGTGGGGGAGGAAGAGGAAGGAGGGGACGTCGCTCGGCTGCCGGGGTCGCCCGCTGGCTTCGTCCGCACCCCCCCCTTCGCGAGTTCGCGCTCCGCAGCGGCGGCGGCGGCTCCGAGGCGGCGGCGGCGGCGGCTTCGGGGCTCGCCTCCCCTCACACGCCGGCGGGGGCCGAGGGGGAGTCGGTGGCTGGAGATAAACAAGGCGGCGGCGGCGGCGGCGGCTGAGGAACAGGGAAGGCGGAGGCGGCGGCCGGCCCGCAGCGCCAGCCGGAGAGCCAGCGGCGGCCCTGAGAGGCGGGGAGGGCGCCGGGCCGCGCGGACAGCGCCCCCCGCCGCCGCCGGAGTCGCGGGAGCCGCCGCCGCCGCCGCCGCCGCCGCCCGAGCAGGAAGGAGCCGCGCGGCCGCCGCGGACCCCCCCGCCGCCCCGCCGGCCCGGGCCCGCCGCCCCCGGCGCGGCGTCGCCGCCGCGGCGCCTCCTGCCCGCCCGCCCGCCGGCCCTCGCGCCCTTCCCCGGCGGCGGCGGCGGCCCGGCCGCCCCGCGCTCCCCGGCGAGGCGCCGCCGCCCGGCCCGGCCTCGCCTCGGACGCCTCGCTCCGACATGCCCCGCTCTGGCGGCCGGGCTCGCGGAGGATCATGACTGCGGCAGCGAACTGGGTGGCGAACGGGGCGAGCCTGGAGGATTGTCACTCCAACCTCTTCTCGCTGGTGAGTAGCGGGGCCGCGAGGCGGGGGGGTGGGGGGCGCGCCGGGGGGAGGGGGGGGTCCCCGACCTCCTCCGCCGCCGACCAACTTTCTCCTCCCGCCGCCGGGACGTCGCCCGCCCCTCCCTCGCCTGCCTCTCCCCGCCGTTCGCCTCTCCTCTCGCCGATGATCTCCCCCTTTTGGATCGTCTCGCCCTCGCCTTGGACGCCGTCCAGTGTTTATTTGGCTCTTTAAAAATCGTTTGTGAGCGCGGCGGCGCTCGCTCGCTCGCTCGCTCGGCGTGGAATCTGCGTGTGGAAGTCTCGACGCCGCCGGTGCTGGGTCGCACTCCGAACGCCCACCCTCCGCTGCGATCACACGCACCTCCCCCCCCCCCTTCCCGTCCCCTCCCCGCGCCCCCGTCTCGCCCCCCGAAACGCGAAAAGCTGTGCCCTGCGCTGCTGCCCGCATCTGCGATCAGCAGCCTTCTCTTCCTCCTCCCCCTCCTCCGAACCCCGGTCGGATCGGCTGCCTCGGCCGGCCGCCTTCTGCATTTTTAAACAAATTCCATAATGACACCTGCGATTCCGCCCGAAAACAGTTGATTGAACGCGATTGTGTCGGTAAAAGGACTCTTGCACCCGGAGCTCCCTGGATTGTAAACATCGGCAGCCGCCGGCCTCGCAGGGCGCTTACTACGCCGGGGAGCCGTAAAGCCATTACCCCGAGCCGGCGGAAGGTGGAGAAAGCTTTTTTTAAATTTTTTTCCTTTTTCTTCTTCCTCTCCTCCTGTGCCTTTTAAAAACTGTTTTCTCTACCCTAACAAGGAATCCACACACATACACACACACAAAAAGCAACAAGCTGGGCGGTTTGATAACATCGCTTTTATCTGCCTTCGCCCCGCTCGCGCTCCCTCTCTCTCCCTGATAATTGACAACTTTTCCTTGGGATTTGAATCGCCGGCCTTAATCTTGAAGCAGTTAGGGTGTCAATTGTTCTCCTCGGAAGCCTTGGCACCCGACGGCACGACGGCGGCATCTCGGTTCACGGAAATTAAAAATGTATGGGGCTCCAGCAACTCTTCCCTGGCGGTGGCAAGTGACATTTGGTGGTAAATGCCATCTTTGCTTTTTTTATTGGGTCGTATTACCTAAGCTCTGAAAACATTCGCGTTGTTAAACCTGGCGTTTGGGCTAATAATTGCAGTGCGTGGTCTTTAGCCATGTGCTTTGTGCCTGAGTTACTGTATGTATAGTTATGTGCCCGAGACACTACGGATTTGTTTAAATATTGAGCAAGGATTTGTAAACAGATGTAAGGCAATTACGTCTCAAGCGTAGAATATAATTGGAAAATTGGCCGAAACGGTTTGTTTAATTTAGCCTTAAAAAAACAACTTATTTTAAGTTGTGTACCCTTGTTGGGGGGGACTGCCTTTGGACAGCATGCATTTTGGGAATTGTTTTGTGTAACCCCTGCTGTAGATAAAAACATTGTTTCTTTTTAATCGTTGTTTGCACTGGGTAAATAATTTAGTGTTCAAATTGTAATTAGCTACATTTAATTACGGGTAGCATAGAGGCTTTTTTTTTTTTCTTTAAGACTAGGGGAGAAATACAAACAATTGCCAACTTTTCAAATGTGTTTTATTAAATATGTTTAATTATGTAGATAAAAAATCAAAACATGCGATTTTTATCTACAAAGACTGAGTGACACAGTATCCTTGCTTTTATAATAATGAGATCAGGTCAGTTTCCCTCTCAACATTTTTATTAAGACATTTAATCTTAAAATTCAGTTATAAGTTGTGATTCTTTTCTCAGTGCTGTGATGGTTTCCCTTAATCTTCTGATATATGAGAATAAAACGCATTTTGCTTCCTCTTTTCTCCCTTTCAGTCTGTCATTTAGTATCAGTCAGGTTCTGGGACTTTTCAGAGATTAGCAAATGTATTGATTAAGTGGTATTTAAAATGGTTTTTGTTTGGCGTCTGGTGACCACATTGACACTTTAACAGGTAATTAAAAAAACCAAGTAGACCAATATTAGTGAAGAGAGATCCTCCAAATTACCATATATCATGCTGACTGGTAATGGCTGGTATATATGTGATTGATTTATATACAGTAGGTTTTGTAGATGAATGCAAGTATATTACATGTGTAGCAATTCTTTAGGATGTGTCATTTTTTTTATCTTTTTTTTTTTTTTTTAAAACCTTAAGTGAGGATTATAATGTTATGAGACATGGTGCTTGAGATTCTTTTGGAGAAACAGTTTTGTGGGAGAAGGATTCTTTGCTTTAAGAGCTTTTGGGTATTCCTCTCCTGAACCTCTTTAAACCAGGAATTGATTTTTTTTTTTTTTTTAAACAGAATTACTCTTTAGGTAGCAACTTGGAAATGCAGAACTGCAGGGCTGCATGGGGTGAATTTTTTGAAAAGACTAAAATATCTACATTTTCTTGTATGTGGAATGAATAAGATGCTAATTAAAAAAATACTAGTCTGTTAGAAAGCTGCTGATAAATATAAAATTTTCTCATTCTAAATTGAGAATTTTTCTTGACAATTACATACAGCAGCAACCTGGAATATAAAAAATATGTTGCCTAAAGTACATTGTATAGAATAGTTAATTCTAAAGGGATAAAATCATCACCTGGTCAAAATAAAGCATGCATTGTAAGAACTCTATGTACTTATTAATAGCATATATTTTTCTTTATGGCCTGCAGCTTTTTGAACAAAGTATTGGTTATAGAGAATTTAACTAGACATTCATACTAATGCGAATTGAAGTATAAACTAGAGATTAAAGGTCTGTTCCATACTAATCACCCACCCACTTTCTATTACCTTGAGTTCATTATGGTTTAGCAAACAATGATTTTGCAATCAGATGCCTTAAGATTTTTGTTAGTCCTTTACTTATTTTGCTTTCGGATTTTTCTACTACATCAGTTTCTGTGGTGTCAGATTTCCTAAATTCTCTGTCAACCCCTGCCCCCTTTTCCTAATGTGAAAAAGCCATTGTGTATACATGATATGGGTCATTGTGTGTGTTTCTTATTCTTACTGTTGTGAGGTTTGTAGCTACTGCATTAAATACATGCATGGCTGTGCCTTTGTGACTCCAAACTGTTTTCCCATGCTGTCCATCACATTTCTGGGAGACTTGTTATATAGTCACTCAGTAATAATTCAGCTCAGTGTGTTAAATCTGTCTTTTTGGAAAGTGTTGCAACAGTGCATCCTATGATATGTCAAGCCGCCCTTGTGGGAAGACACATAATTTCCAGATATAAGTATATCTTTAGTTTCGTTTCTTTAGTTATGTTTCTCTATTGAGATGATATGGAGAAAAGCAATTTTGTGTCCTTTAACTAGATTTAAGTATATGCTCTTTAACATGAAGGCAGTCTAATTCTTAGGTATGTATATTCTACATTCATGTTATTTTATTTGCTTAGAATCTCCCTGACTATGGGGTAATTGGGTAATATCAAATTCTTCCTCCTTGAAATGCAATGCACATAAACACATTAGTAATTAATTCCTATCAAGGACCATTAATTCTGTGTTTTAAGTTGTTGGTAACCTGGTTACTGTTTTCCTTAAGAGATTTATGTTTTTGCAGAAAGAGAAAATGGTTGTAAACTTTGAGATCTATTCTTTTGAGTTAGAACCAAATGGGGAGGGCTGCCAATTGAAAATGAGGAAAAGGGAATGATTTCTCTAATCTTCTCAAGTGCTAAAATATATACACAGAGTATTTTTTTCATCCCAATTTCCAATTTTAGTATTTACATTTAAAGCATCTTTTCTTCCCTCATGATGGTTCATTTTTTTTTAATGAAAATGTTTATAACTTGCTAATGTGTGTTTTCTGTTTTGCCTTTTGTTGTTAGTAGCACATGGTGTTACAGTATTTATATATTTTTAATAGCAATAATTGTCACACAGTAATAATAGTTGCCATATAACCTCCAATTGCTAGTAAATATTTTTAAGTACATAATAGACAGCAATTTAAGGCATAGTGTAGCAGTTTACTGGACCATTTTAAAGAGCCATTTGTACGTGTGATGGGTTCATAATTTTAAAGAGAAAATAATGTACCCAAGATTTCTGTGCTATGCAGAATGTTGCTGTGTTACTGCTTGAAGTGCTCATTGAGAGGAAGTTAGGTGGGATCTGTTCTTTGGGAGAATAAAGGTGGGGACCTATGCCTTTAGGACAGTGAGTGTTGATTGAGTTTTTGCCAGGTGCTTAGATAATTTAGCATTTTCTTGGGAATGTTTTGGTCATATTTTTCATGATTGTATTAGGTATTTATTAGGGAAAAAAGTCTCTTCAGACATTCCTTTGAGTAACATTAAGGTATAGTGTGGATTATATTAATTACTTATGGAAAAATTGATTAATCTTTTTTGTTCACTGGCTAATTTAGCCTCCTTAATTGTGAGTTAATTGTATTCATCAAACATTTTCAGAGATCTCTATTCTTGAGATTAGGGAAAAGATACACTGTCACTAGTTAGTACTATATGCTATAAATTATGATAGCCATTTGCAGAAGATAAGTACATTCTATAGTTCTGTTTGTCAAGTTATTTAAAATTAAGATGAAACTCAATGTAAATAGTAATAAGATTATTGATTTGGATTTTTGTTTCTGGAACAGTCAATTCAACTATCTCTTCAAGTTTGATTCAAAGATAGACTGGATATTTTTTTCAAAAGATTTGAGTTATTTTTGATAGAAGAAAATAACAATGTTTTTCTTCTGTAAACTAGTAGTAGAAAGTGTGCTTTTTTCATCCTGAAAGTGGGTGATACATCTTTTTTCACAGATGCTAGCCAGTGAGGGAGATTAGACAAAGTTTATGAGAAATAGTAATATAGTTGAATATTAGGTTTTATTATTACTGAACTGTGCATTGCAACCATTTGTTAGAAGTGGAGAACAATGATTTCTGCAACATTGCTATTAGTGTCATTTATTTAAAATGCACTTTGTGCCAGTCTGCTTTCCAACCTATGTGTTGTGTAGTGTTAGCTACCAGAATTTCAATCCTGTCATTTTATAAATTTTGAGAAATTACATTTAATGCATTGCGAAGTGAGGTAACTGGGTAGTCTCAATGTGCTGTGGAGAATAGTCTAAAAAAGAATTCACACACATGCACACTTGCTTCATAGGACTTGCTTAGAGTTTTGGAATTAAACAATCAATATTTGTAATGTGTTCTTGGAATTTAGGGCTTTTTTTTTTTTTTCCTTCTATTATTTAACTTCTTTCTAATCCTGTTCAGATACTTCCTTTTATAGTATGTCCTTTCATTGTTTATTCAAAAGATTTGAAGGTGTCAGCTTTGTTCTGTTGAGGGAATTCACTTCATAACCTAGGGGAGATGATTTTCCATTAATCTTGGTAAATATTAACATAAATGAGGAATTGTAAATTCAACTCATTTGCATGAATGAAATATGTATGTTTGCCCAATTTTTGTTTAGTATAAAGTCACTATGTACATCAGCATAGTTTTCTATATTTGCATTAGTTGATATAAACATAGCTTTAACATCTGTAAAAATGTTGTGATTTGTGTTTATTTCAGAGATAGCTCTCCACTATATTATTTTGTTATTTGATTTTTAAAATCATCTGTAGTATGGAGTAGATTCTATCCTCATAAATTGGCTATAGTAGTCTTCTCTTATAGGAACACCTGGTTTATTCACATTTTTATTAGTATTTTTTAGTTATTTTTGTTGGAGTAAAGTTATTTTCCTCCTTTAAGCTAATTATATAACTTTTAGAGTGCATTTAGGTTTCAGTCTGAAAAAAGGAGAAAGATGACTTTTTTCCTTTTCTTTCTGGATGAGATTTAGGAGAATCAGTTGTGTCCAAAGGAAAATGTTTTGCCATTGGCATTTCCACACTCTGGTTTATTATGTGTATTCGTGAATGTTTATTTTCTCATTGTAGGTGAATTGTGTTAGAACATTATTAAAACTGTATTTCTACTACTGTGAAACAGCACAGAGCCCTGGTTGACAGCTCTCTACATTTTGTACTTTTTCTAGTACAGAGAATTCCATTACTGTTAATGGAACCTCCTGAGTTGATTATATTGAAATTTCATTTGTGTCTTTATTTTGCATAGTTTAACTTTGCAATGTCAACTTAAAAATGAAAAGGGGAAGATAAAGAAAATTAGGTATATTTGTAGGTAAATAGCTTTTTCTCAGTCTTTTCTAGACCGTTATACTGTAATAAGTCTTAATTTGTATTATTGCATTAATTGGTTACATTTAATACTTTTTTTTTTGTGTGACACTTTTCCATTGATTTTCACATCCACTGGTTGCCTCCTGCACACTCCTAGACCAGGGCCAGGCCTGGGAGGACTCTGTAACTGAGGTACATGCTCTTGACCAGTACATGTTCTATCCACTGAGCGAAACTGGCCAGGGCCATTTAAGACACTTGATATTAAAATTAAACTTGAGCCGGGACCGGTTTTGCTCAATGGATAGAGCGTCGGCTTGGGGACCGAAGGGTCCCAGGTTTGATTCCGGTCAGGGGCATGTACCTTGGTTGCAGGCATATCCCCATTAGGGGGTGTGCAAGAGGCAGCTGATCGATGACACTCTCTCATCGATGTTTCTAACTCTCTATCTTTCTCCCTTCCTCTCTGTACAAAATCAATAAAATATATATTTTTTAAAAAAAGAATACTTTTTTAATAAAAAATAAAATTAAATTTGAGTTAATGATTTGTTTAAAAGTAATTAATTGTGAACAGGAATTTTATAATATTGAGTGAAGATTTCAAAGACCTTATCTAAAAGGGTGTGACTTTTTTTTTAAACCCAAAGAACATTGATAAATTCCCGAGGAAGTAATTTTTACATAAGACACATGGTTTCCTCACATAGTTTCACATTATTTCATTTCATTAAATAGCATAGATGATTAAATCCATCTGGGCATAATTTGAGAACTAATAAGTAAGGTATTCAAAAGAGTATAATTGGTGTGTAAAAACATTTTGTGTTGGCAATTCTCATGATTGTATTTTAATGTCCTAGAGAGAGAGAGATAAGAGAAACATACATTATCTAACGGAGGGACCACCTCATAGTTTTTGTTTTTTTAATGTATATGCCTGGCACAATCCTGCTCATCTTTTAAGTAGGTCAAATATCACCTCCTCCATGAAGCTTTCCCTGACTCCCACAGGTAGAACTAGTCACTCTTGCTCCTTATGTGTGTGTATCTCCTTCTCTATGCCTCTGATAAGTAGATGAGCTTCTGTAGGGCAGTGACCCTGTCCAAATCATCTTTGCATTCTCTTCATAGTTAGGTGCTCATTAATTGTTCCTTACATTATTTGCTGGACAACTATTTTTGTTTTCTTCATCTTACTCCCTAAAGGAATTTTCATTGCCCATTTAGGTCCTGATCATAATTGTTTTTCTTTGAACTTACTTAGAAGTTTAGGCCGGGTTCTGAATATATTATATATTATCTAGGATTTATGTAGTGTGGCTTTGCAATATTTTAGGTGAGCTCTAGAAAATCTTTATTAAAGAGAATCCAGCTGATCAAGAGATGAGGTATGCTTATACCCCAAAGGAATAGGAATTCAGTTAGTATTTAGATTTTCTATTTGTTAGGCAATTTATAGATATTGGAGCCTGTTGGAAATTTTGTTTGGGTTTTGACTCAAAATTCCCTCATTTCCATTTTTTTTAAAGCTGAATAAGGAGGAGGGCTTTTGCTCAACCTTCAGTTACAAGATTATTTTCCATGAGCCAAGTAATATGGGCAATGAACTGGTAATAAGGAAAATTGAATGGCATTCAGTTATTTTACGAGTGACTATTCAGGTCAGGTTGGTCGCATAATGTTTTTATTTTTATTTTTTGCCTCAGCTTCTGCTTCTGTAAACTTGACAGAAATATGGAAGGCAGAAAGTGTGAAAAATCACTTTGAGTACCTTTTAAGGAAAGCACTTTGTAAGACTTGATAATGTTCTTTAATAGGAAGAAACTTCTATGTAGTAAATTACATCTAAAGCTTAGAGTAGCCTTAGGCAGTTTACCAGGAAGTTGGAGTGGCAAAATTACTTGTGTTAAATATAGTAGTTAACTTGTATTTATTCGTTTTTGGGGGTAAGCAGAAGATTAAATTGTTCTTGTGTCTGTCCTCATAAATAAGCAGTGATTGAGAAGAAAAACTTGAAATTCATCTTTAGATGTTACAACTTTTCATTTGTGTGTGATTCATACTTGCCTGGTGTATTTAATATGCTGAGTGATTTTGCCCTACCAATTCTGAACTATGACTGGCTGACATTGGAAACTGAACTGTGACTCTTATTTGGTAGTTTAAGCTATTAATTCCTTGGCAGCTCTTGGAGTACTCTTTGAACTTTAAATAGCTGTTTTATTAACATTTTGAGATTTGTCTCAGTGAATGTCAGAAATAGTACTTAATAAATATTTTTCTTCTTAAAGACTAAGTCACTTTTTAGTCTGATATACATGTAACAACCCTTACTGTGTTGTTGTGTTTTTTTTTTTATATGACAAAACCACAAAAACAAAGCCAAACATTATAGATTATTTATAAAATGTAATATATATGTGTGTATATTAAACCCTTACTACATTTTGAACAAAGTATGTATCCTCAACTACTGGCTAATTTCTATTTTTCATTTAGTAATGTCACAACATCTAACAACATTGTTTAGACCTTACTGAGGGAAGAAAAGAGACCCCTCCAAACAGCCCCACAAATCTGTAGTTTTTGTTAGTCCTGTTGAATAGGAATAGTATCCCAAGTTTTTATCTAGAGATGTAGAATTTTACACGGAGGTGGTCTTTAGCATTATAAACTATTAGGACAAGTTAGTTTGTAAGTTGGTTTTCACATAAAAACCTACTCTTCTATTGCTACAAATGATGCTTAGCCTATTTACAGCATATGGTACTTAAATACTTGTGTTAGAGAATTCAGATGCTATTTATGGCAGCATTTTTTGTGGAATCAAACTTACATTTATTTTTCCTGTTTAGAATGTTAGGGGAGTACCTGCCCTCTGACTGTGCAGCGCTGGCAGTCACAGCAGGCACTCCTAAAACCTTTTTTGGCTCCAGGCATTGGGAGTGAGGGCTGCCCAGGCTCAGCCCTCTGCTAGGCCTGGGAGAGGATTGCTATTTGAAGGAGAGGCTTGAAGTGTTGAGAGGCAAGGATGGCCCCCTGTGTGAGTGCAGCAGTTTTGGATAAGGATTGAGGCAGGTTTTACCTTTCCTGCAGGAATCTATCTCTTCCTCTTTGCTGATTGATATTTTATTAAAATGTTGAGAATAGTGGCAGGTCCTATGATGTCATCAGGAAAAGATTTTGTATTTCTTTGCCCTTTAATTCTTTCCTTATCTTTTCTTCACTTACACTAAAGACAAGCTTTCTACCTCCAATTTTGTGTGGTAAATGAGGACTTCCGAGCACCAGTGAAATAAAAAAGAAAATGTGGTGGGGCTTGAGATTGAATGGGGTAATGAATAAACTATTATTTAGAAATGTTAATTTTTTTTAAATATATTTTATTGATTTTGTACAGAGAGGAAGGGAGAGAGATAGAGAGTTAGAAACATCGATGAGAGAGAGTCATCAATCAGCTGCCTCTTGCACACCCCCTACTGGGGATATGCCCGCAACCAAGGTACATGCCCCTGACCGGAATCGAACTCGGGGCCTTTCAGTCCCTAAGTCGACGCTCTATCCACTGAGCCAAACCAGTCTCGGCTAGAAATGTTAATTTTTTTATGTTATGTTTGAGAAACGTAGGCTATATAATTCATTTTTGAATAATGTACAAACATCAGAAATGGTTAAAATGGGCTTAGGCTTACAAAGGGGCTAAGGGTCTCATGTGGGAAAAAGACCTATTTAACTTCTAGGATGCTATGTTGTAAGTGCAGAGGGAGAAAAAGCAACATGGACAGATAGTATAGTACCTCGTAGCCAGAAAAACTCAGAAGGGGAGCTTTCAATTGGGTCTTGAAGGAATGGATGGATGTGGCTTGCCAGAGAGGACTGGAAAGGGCATTATTTGGAAGCTCATTTGACAACTCTGAGTCTGTCCTTGAGAACGTGTGCTGAAGTGGTATGTAGGAGAGCACTTCTAATTTATGGTCTTAGTTTCCTTTTAAAGAATAGTACACAAACTTACTGAAATCTAGTTTTTGTTAGGTGGAAAATTTGAAGCAGGGACAGGCCAATTTAGAGTGAGAAATGATGTTAAAATCATCAGTTTTCTAAAATAATTCAGTTCTGAACTAAAAAAACCAAACCAGCGCTATATTATCCAAAATGCTAATGACTAAAGTGACAAATATTCCAGAAACTGGACAGACGTGAATCTTAAATGAGCAGATGGGACATGAAACTCAAAGTGGGAGATAATCCAAGATGATATAGAAACTATTATGAGAAATGAGTTGAGGAAAAAGAAGTGTGTTAAATTCTATTACATTTAATAATGTGTTTAAAAAGCCTTTTAGGATTACTCTCTTACATAGACAAATTAGAATTGTTGAACTGTGTAACCCATCATTTAAAAAAAATTGTGCATTTAAAACAAACTAAATTTTGGTCCAGGATTATTTCTCATGAAGTCTAGGCATTTAAGTCATGATTGTATATGTTATATGTGCTTTAAGTAGGCAATATAATTTTGCTTTCTCTGCCAAATAAAGAGAATAATCGTGATTTTCAAAGGCAGTTGTGATGGACATTGAATGGGAGAAGCAACGAGTGAAATATGAGGAAGTTTGCTATTTGGACAGCTTGGTACTTAGTTGAAGTCATTACATTTGACTGTTGAGGGTAAAATCTAGATCATAGTGGAGTGTGGAACGAATGAATGGTACTTTTCAGTTGAAGAATGTTGACTGTGAAGCAAGCAGAGGCATGGGAGTGGGGGGAGTGGAGGGTTAAAGATGGAAAAGTAGATTCAAGGAAAATTTGTAACAGACCAGAGCCTCATTTGTGTTTGTGACTTATGAATATCAATGGTGGAGAGACAGACAGAAAAATGGAAGATATAAGAAAAGTTGTTGCTTAAACAGGTATGGCTGGAGATGGTATCGAGCACCCAGGTGATGGGGTTAGGAGTGAAAAAGAGTAAGATAACCTTACTATTTAATAAAAGAGTAATATGCAAATTAGCCAGCGCTCCAATACACCCACCAGCTAAACCCACCAGCCAATCAGGAGCAAATATGCAAATAAACCCAACCAAGATGGCTACAGCCACAGAGAATAGGAGGGAGGCTTGGGTTTCCCAGGGAATGGAGGAAGCCAAGCTTTAGTTTAAATGATAGAAGATACATAAATCCAAGCAGAAATGGCTGCTACAAAGGAGCAAGCAGAAGGCTTGGCTCCGCTCCAGGCTACAAAGTTTCAGTTGTAGAAGATAAATAAACTTTAGATACCAGGGCCTCCGCCTGAGTTGTCAGGGGGTGTGGCCAGCCTGCAAACCACCACAGGTTCCTTGACCAGGCTGCCCCACACCCCAAGGGAACCCCCATCCTGATTCGGGACATCCTTCAGGGCAAACCAGCCTGTCTCCCCCTCCCTCCCCCTGCACCAGGCCGCACATCCCTCGAGGGGTCCCAGATTGGAGAGGGTGCAGGTGGGCTGAGGATCCCCCTCCCCCGTGCATGAATTTTGTGCACCGGGCTTCTAGTTTAGAAATAAAAGATGAGAGGGTGTAAGAAATGAACAAGTACAAAGGAGGTGGGAACAATCTCAGTTGTAGCCTGAGTTCTTTTTAAATGCAAAGATTATAGATACTGAGTTTGAGCCAGAATAAACATTTAAAAATATTTTTTAGTTAAAAATTTCACATTTTACTTGATGTGCTATTGCACTCAAACATCTTTATTTTCTTTTAATGGTCATTTTAAGTAGGTCACATGTTATACTGATACACTTTTCAGTTATAAAACTAATTTTGAGCTGGTTATATCAAAAAATAACACAAATCTTCCCAAATGAGAAATATTTTTCAAAGTAAACACCTTGAAATGAAGCAAATACCAAAGCTATTGTTCATAATATTTTTTGGTCCTTTTTCTTTGGAATTGCTTTTAGTCACCACCCCAGAAATCTCATTTTAAAAGATGCTTCCTTGGTCAGTGTCATGTCATGTCTGTCTTTGTAAATATATTATCTTAGTTCCCCCCCCCCCCCCCCCCTAAATTGTTGCCTAAGTCAGCAATTTAGTATCTTCTGATGGGGGTCTTACATATGATGAGCAAAAAACCCTGAGAACAACTCTACTTTTGGATATATTGGCATACATACATTGTGGATGTGTTCCAAGAATTCCTGCCTGCTTGTACAGCTGCCTTCCAGGTCCTTGGTGTAGTCAATTATACTTTAAGGTACTTTTTTTTTTTTTTTTGTACAATTTCATTGGAGGTGGATTTAGTGGACCGTTAATTGGTAAGACTAGAGATTGGAACAAATTAAATGGGAGTGGAAATTTTGCTTTTTGGAGATTGAGGGAAATTTTAAGGGGGCAGTGAAATTATAAGTCTAGCAAACTTAAGATATCCTGATGCCCATTTTTGGTGAGACTGAAGTAATGATTAAGAAAAAACTTGGGGCCCAGCCAGAATGGCTCAGTGGTTGAGCTTCCACCTATGAACCATGAGGTCATGGTTCAATTCCTGATCAGGGCACATGCCTGGATTGCAGGCTTGATCCCCATTTTGGGCATGCAGGAGGTATCCCATTGATGATTCTCTATCATCACTGATGTTTCTGTCTCTCTCTCCCTCTCCCTTCCCTTCTGGGGGAGGGTGGGAAGGGAGAGAAGCATTGGGATAAATATTGAAAAAAAGTATCCTGTTGAGAACTTTTTAAGATTTTACAGAAAATTTGGTCTGTGAGACCAAAGTTCTTACCTTTGCCTATTTAATGTTGCTTTTTATTCATTTCAGAAGCCCAGTAAGCCACCTGTAATCTATCCCTTTCATGTTCTTTCAGCAGTTTTTCTCACAGCTGAAGATTAGGGCAGTGGTTGGCAAACTCATTAGTCAACAGGCCAAATATCAACAGTACAACAATCGAAATTTCTTTGGAGAGCTAAAGTTTTTAAACTTAAACTTCTTCTAATGCCACTTTTTCAAAATAGACTCGCCCAGGCCGTGGCATTTTGTGGAAGAGCCACACTCAAGGGACCAAAGAGCCGCATGTGGCTCATGAGGCGCAGTTGCCGACCCCGGGGTTAGGACAATAGCACTCATAGTTAGGGTTTGACTTTATTGTGGTCTGTCTTAATATTCAATGTTAGGGGAGATGCAGAGGATGTTTTACCTACAGAAAGCAGGTCTAGGTATTAGTTGTTTAGATTACGAGTTGCAGTGGCAAGTATTATCTATTTTTGAATTCAGGAATATAGTGGCATTTTCCTCAGTCACCTTTGTTTCTGTATTCTTCAGATTCAGATTACTTGGGTGATTTTATAATTTTTTCTTTTAAAAGTACTTCTCATTTTAAAAAAGGGAGTTGAAATACTATTAAAAGTTTGGTAATATAATTCTATACCTTAGATGCTTTAGGAAAATTTACTTACATGATTATTCTAAAATAATAACAGACCCTTTTTAATTTTATAGATTTATATAACACTTGAGCGGTTTAACATTTAGAATTTATACCAGAGCATAAATCTACATGTTAGCTACTGAAGATCATAAATATTTGTCTTAAGTACAAGTTCTTAACTGAAGTTTGTTATTAAAAACATTTATAAAAGTATATTGGTTTACATACAACGTGTAATCATCTGCATGGATTGACTCAATTGTTGTGAACCCAAGTAGACGAAATTAATTAGTTGTCTATAAATTAGTTGAAAGAGATATCTATGAAAGTGATGTTTTTGTTGCTGTTTGGTAATATCCTGGTGAAATTGAGATTTTAAACTCAGACAGATGGTGCTATTCTTGAGGCTGTCGGCAAGATCCTATAACACTTAATTAAACAGTGGAATGATTCTCATGAGGACTTATAATTTGATATATGTAAGCTAGTAAACTGGCTTCTTTAGTAACATTTACAAATTTGATTTGAAAAAGAAGTATTTACTTGTTCTTAGGAAATTTTTCTAATGATTCTATTAAGATGAATAGCTTGTTTTGGTAGTTTATATGATAAACTCAAGGAATATTCAAGATGGGAAACCTCACCTACATAGGCATTTATTTTCCAATGTAACTTTGATTTTGTTGCCAGACTTTCTCATATAATAGTGTGATGTACTTTTAAGAACTCAGAGAACTGACTACCATTTTCAGAAAACTGAAAAATTTGGTGATACATGTTAACTAACACTCATTTTAGAAAAAAACTGCTGATTTAGATTCCTTGTGATCTACCTTACATTTAGTATTGGAATCGAAAATAGAAATATTATAAACAGCCCAATCCAGTTTTAATACAATACACTATGTGAATAGAATTTGGTTTAGCTATTTTGTAAAAGTTTTAATTTGGTGATAATATTGTATGGTTAGGATCCATAAATTTGACAATTGCTTAAGTAATTACATAAAAATACACTAAGTCATACTACAACATTTCTAGACATCCTGGGAAATTATTCTCTTTTAAAAAAATTTACTTACCTTTTATTTAGTGCCTAGTCTTCAGTAGATTGGAGACAAGACTGAAAGGTGATGTTTGATGCTAGATTGGACAACAAGGAGCTGGAAGTTTATTCTGTATGTACAGGGGAATGCCTGAAGGGTTTTAAGGAGGATAATGATGTGATCAGATTTATGATTAAGAGAGAAAACTCATATGGGCTCTGTGGAGTGTGAATTGTAATAGCGGAGAAACCAAAGGTGGAGAGAAGGCTCTTAGAGTAGTTTAGATGTAAGAAATTATGCAGAGCCAGTAAGAATGGAGAGAAAGAAATGGACTCGAGTAATATTTTGGAGGTTGAATTAACAGGACTTGGTGAGCAATTATATATACTGAGTGGCCAGATTATTATGATCTCTGAATGCATAATAATCTGGCCACTCAGTATCTATCTATCTATCTATCTATCTATCTATCTATCTATCTATCTATCTATCTAGCATGGGTGGGTTCCGGCCAGTCTGGCCAGGGGGAGGGGACATGGGCAGTTGGCCAGCCTGCCTGCTGGTCGAACTCATGGTCGAAGGGACAATTTGCATATCAGCCTTTTATTATACAGGATATACACTGAGTGGCCAGATTATTATGCTTTCAGAGATCATAATAATCTGGCCACTCAGTGTATATCATAGGGGAGGAATCAAATGCCAAACATGTTCTTGGTTTTTATGGCATTTACATTCTTGTGTAAGTAAAACAAGGAGAACAGTTGACAACATGTATGAGTTATAGTTAGTAGAAGACTTACTATATTGATCACAGGTGTGTACATATATGAAATTATACACTGAGCTGGTTCTTTCTGTTAAGACCTATAAAACTCAGTTTTAAAATTAAACATATATGGGAGCTGGAGGCAGAAAGGCAGGGGGTAGTGAAAAAGTTAAACCAATTAGGGTTTGTAACTTGCCTATTTTAAGAAAATACTTGAGACAATGAAAATAACATTTTTCTCAAGTTGAGAAAGATTTGTAAGAGAATGGAAGAGTGGAGAAAAAAGATTGGGAAGAAAGATAGCAATACTGGAGGGGTGGATGCTGCTGGTGGTATGAGTGATGGGAATCAGAATATATTGGCAGGGGAAGAGGTAACGAAATTTTGATTATTAGAAATGGGAGTGGAAAACTCAGATTTGGAGAAAGAAATCTGGAGGAGGTCCCCTAACAGCAGTTGGCTCTTTCAGCCTTGGTTACATAGAGTCTCAGTTTGTACCAGTGGTAAGCTCAGAAAGCAGATTACATTTTTCTCTACAAATCTGCTTTGGGATATTTTAATTTAGTTTTTAAAGTTTGGTTTATATTACTTTCATATTGGTGTTATTTTTGGTAGGAGGATGAAATAGACTTTTACCCCTGTTTCTCTTCTTACCTTTGTGGAAATCGCCAATTTTTAGGAATTGATGTAATGTATAGAATAGAAAGGACATTTGTAAAGATTACAAAATAGTGCATATCTTTGGTCTGGTTCTCATTAAGATTTTGAATTCCTTTACTTTTTTATTTTTTAAATATATTTTTATTGATTCAGTGAGGAAGGGAGAGGAAGAGAGAAATTGAAACATTAATGATGAGAGAGAATCATTGATGGCTGCCTCCTGCATGCCCCAGAACCCGGGCCTGTGCCCTGACTGGGAATCAAACTGTGATCTCCTGGTTCATAGGTTGACACTCAACCCCTGAGCCATGCCAGCTGGACTGATTTTGGATTCCTTTAAGTTTTCATTCCTGTCCTATTCTTTGTTCCCCTGGCACTAGCTTTCCGATTGTACAATATTTTTATAGGTATTGAGTATAATTGTTATGTCATACTTTTCCTCAGTTATTAGGAAAGTTTTCCCTTCCTTCTTTCCTCACTCTTTGCTCATGCCTTCATGACCCTCTTCTGTTCTAGCACATTCCTGGGCTCCCTGTGCACTGGAGCCTTCCTTGCCCCTTTTGTAGTTTTTCTTGGCAGTGCCAGTTCTCAGTTCAGAGCTAAAATGTACATATGCACTTTAGAACCTTTGATATAGTGTCCTTGATGTTTGGGGATCCTCTCCAGTTATTTTGAGTGCACTTACTGGCACAGCCTGCTCCATCTATTGTAAATTGGCTGTAATTCATTCAGCCTTCCCATGTGGGTAGATTTTTCCCTTGGCTATACTGAAGGTAGAGTTGGCCTTTTTGCAGTTGTCATTTTTCTTTAATTTCTTTAATTTCTCTCAAAGTGAGTTAGTACTAATGAAATGCAAAATATTTCTAAGAAATAAAACTTCTAAGAAATTAAAACTATAAATTAAAACCCATAATCTAGCAACACCATTTGATCAGAATTACAAATCTGCTATTCTTATTAATGTGCTTGTTTATTGTACATAGATGTAATCACAGTATAAACATAACACTAACATTTTCCATGTGATTACACTTTTCAAAATTATAACATTAAAAGAAAAGTCTAATTTTTATACATTTAAGAAAACATTACATAATTATTTTCAAATTCAAACAATATTGAAGGATGAAGGATGGAGGTAGTTACCTAGGGGAGGTAATTACCAGTAGTTTAATCTTTATCATTCTATTTTTTTAAATTGCTTTTGACTATATTTGCCTATGCACATCTGTAGTTTGAAATTGTTTTTATTAGATATGGAGTGGATAAAAATAGCATGTATATATCATAAAGTAGAAAGAATCACAATACAATGAACACCAAGGTACCTTATACCCAGAGTAAGAAAAAGAATGTTATCCTATATAAAAAAAGCTTAATATTCTAAGTGTTATTTTTTCCCTGTCAGCTGTTCAACCAATCAAAGCATAATATGCTAATGATATGCTAAGGCCGCTCAACTGCTTGCTATAATGTGCACTGAGCACTAGGGATATACAGTTGACTGGTTGATCAGTTGCTATGTTGTGCACTGACCACTAGGGAGGCAGACACTGACCAGTAGGTTAGCTTGCTGCTGGGGTCCTGCTGATCCGACTGAGCGAGATGGGCTGGGCATGCCTGGAGCCCTCCTGCAGTCCCTCCCCTGCCAACCTCCTGTGTCTCTCCCTGGCCCCGATCATGCCTTGGCCTGGCCTGCTCCCTCTTGCAATCCAGGACCCTTGGGGGATGTCAAAGAGCTGGTTTCAGCCCGAGCCTGCAGGCTTAGGCTGAGGGACCCCACCGGTGCATGAAGTCATGCACTGGGCCTCTAGTCTTTTATGAAATCCTATGGTGTACTTCCTGTTCCATTTTCTTTCTTCTCCTTTCAGAGGTAACTGTTATCTAGAATTGTATGTTTTTCATTCCATCCTAACAGTACTTTTAATAATGAATGTTTAGTGTATGTGTGTGTATATGCATATATATAATTTTTGAACTTTTCATGAATGGAATATATAATATTTTTTTGCAACTTGTTTTTTTGGGTAAGTATTAATATTTAAACATTGTGCAGTTGTAATTCACTCTTACACCATAGTTTACTTTTATTTTTAAAATACATTTTTATTGATTTCAGAGAGGAAGGAAGGAGAGAGAAACATTAATGATGAGAATCATTGATTGGCTGCCTCCTGCACATCCTGAAACCCAGACATGGGCCCTGACCAGGAGTTGAACTATGATTTCCTGGTTCATAGGTCGACACTCAACATGATGGTGAACATATATGTTTGTTAAAAAAATTATAGAGGCGGATTCTCCAACTTTTCTGGAAATATGCTCTTCCTGTTTAGTTTTAAGATATTTTCAAGTCAGTGTACTTTGATATATCTTATTCATCATTATTATTACTGTTATTATTTAACAGTTGAATCCTATTTAATGGGATGGGATGGACTATTATTTATTTAACTGTCACCTGTGAGAAACATTAAGATTCAGTTTTTTTCTGTAATAGTGGAGTTATATGTTAAAATTTGATAGTTATAGCCATAAATGCTTTAAAAGCTATATCAGCTAACATTCCTATGGGCAACACATGAATTGGCATTTCTTCTATACTTGGCTATAGTGAAATTTTATTTTAATTTTTTTCATCTGAGCAAAAAACCCTCAATTTTTAATTAGTAGTTTCTTTATTTGTAATGAGGTTACGAATATCTTTTCATACTGTAAGTTTCCTTATTTTTCCCAAAAGTATTTAATCTCTAGTAAGTTTTCTGTTCCTATTTAAAATTTCCAGCTGCTCACTTATATAAATCTTTATTACAAGTCAGCCTTTTATATGTTCTGAATGCACAGTCTTACCTCAGAACTTTTGCTTTTTCTAAGTGTGCTTACTGAATGCCTGGAACTACTTCACTTATTGCCAGCTATGTGTATTTTTTCATCAAAGTCCTGTTCCCATTTTTCAGATAAGAAAGCTAAAGAAATTTAAGTAACTTGTCCAAGTTCACATAGCCAGCAAGTAATGGAACTCAGTCACCGACTTCGGAGCCCGAACCTTAGCCAGTACATTGTACTGTATGCTCTTCTTTCTTCTAACTTAAGGCTGCTGTGAAGCTCCCCCTAGCTGTTCCAAACATTGGTCTCTTTTTTCCTGAGCCTTTTAAAAATTAACTGTGTAGACCATATAATTTAGCGAAAGCATGAAGGTAGAAACCATTGGAGCATATAGATGTGCCTGAGATTAATGGAGTGATAATACAGCTTACATTTTTTTTTTTAAAGTTTCATCAGAGATTAATGGAGCAATAATGCAGCTTTTAAAATTTCTTCCCACAGATAGGCAGATAGTTGTGCGTGTGCTTTCTCTTAGACTACTTCATTCCAAATTGAGGAATCATTTGGAAATGAAAAATCAGGGTAGTTAATTTTTTGATCAGTGACTGGGGCAAGATAAAAAAAAAGCATAGTTTTATTTTTTAAAAATTCATCATCTCCACTAAAAGTCTTTTCATTTTAAAAAATAAAATGCCAGTTACCGAAATGCCTTTAAAAAATGATTTACTTAGTAACAATCATGTGCTTATTAAAAAGTAGACAATAGTTTAAACAAGATAGAAATTTATATTTTATATGCAATCAGCTTGGAGGGAAGGAAGCAATTCATGACTGGTTTGGTTACTTCCTTGTTATCAAGGGACTTGCTCGTTCTTGTTACTCCGTCATCTTTAGTTTATCTCAAATAGCACATTGTCCAAGATGGCTGTTGAAAACCTAGTCATCTTGGTGGTAGTCTACATAGGAAGGAGGAGGAAATGTAGGCAGGCCTCACTTCTCTTTTTAAAGGAAACTTCCAGGAAATTCCTTAAAACATATGTGGCCGTGCTTAGCTTCAGGGAGGCTGAAAATGTAGTTAAGGGGACTTGTTGCTATGTCCAGAACATAGAGTATACCTGTACATTATGTGGAGGAAGGAGTCAGTAATGTTTGGGTGAGCAACTAACAGTGCCTGCTGTGAAGAGAAAATGATATAATTTTCTGTTTCTGGTCTGCTATTGCATTTGGGCAAGAAATCATCCAAATGTCACTAATGAGCTTCATTAAACAGTTCAGTTTCCAGAAATTTCACAAGAATTCTCTTTCAGTTAAGATTAATAAGTGTAAATCATTAACTAGTATCCTGATGTAGTTAGGCATGAAAATGCTTTTTTTGAAAATATTGTATACTTTATAAGAGATTAGCACTTACCTTGAATATGTGCAAGAAGGTACTTTAGCTGTGTTAAAAATATATTTTTTAATTTGAGATATTTTTATATGGATTCTTTAATTACTCCTTAAATTTTTTACTTTCTTTATTGAAGTATAACTTACATACAATAAAATGTATCCTTTAAAAGTAAATAAGTAATTTTTTTCTACCTTAACAAATATATGTGTTTGTGAAACTGCTGCATCTCTAGGTAACCATGCAGTTACAATAGATTCATTTTGCTTTTTCTAATTGGAATTATAGTCTACAGTGGTCTTTCTCTGGCTTCCTATTTTCTTTAAGTAGGTCATTCCTTTTTATTGCTAAGTAGTAGTTCCTTATATCTATCCTTTTAGTGTGATGATTATGAATTTTCATGTACTGGTTTTTATCTGTGGCATATGTTTTTATTTCTGTAAATATAGGAGTGCACTTGCTGAGTCATGTGGGAAATAGAGGTTTTCATTTATAAAGCTCTGCTAAACTTTTAAAAAATGGTTGTACCATAACCCCCTCCTCCCATGGTATATATGAGTTCTAATTGCTATTCCAGTGTAGTGAAGAATTTTCTTAGATGATTTCTTTCAGAAGTTTTATTATGGTAATTATTAGGTTTTTGGTCTGTTATTAAGTGATCCATTTTTAATTTTAGGTTTTGTTTTGTTCTGTGATGTGAGGTAAGGGTTGAAGTTCTTTCTGTATGTGGGTATCTTGTTTTTCCAGCATCATTTGTTGAAAAGACTATGCTTTACCCATTGAATTATCTTGATATCTTTGTTAAAAATTATTGAATGTGTCAATGTATGTGTGGATGTGTATGCATGGGTTTATTTCTAGATGCTACAGTTCTGTTCATTTGATCTACATGTCTTTTATGACAATACCGTGTTATCGTGATTACTGAAATTTAGTAGTATGTTTGTGTTCATTCAAAGAATTTGTCCATTTAATCTGAGTAGTTGTAATTATTGACATAAAGTTGTTTATAATAATTCTATTGTCTTTTTATTATGTGAAGCAATTCCTTATCAATCATTTCCGGTAATTTGTCTTTTCTTTCGGTATTGATTAACTTAGTGAAAAGTTTATCAATTTTATTGATCATAATCAGTTTTTCATTTTGTTGGCTTTTTCTATTAGGTTTTTTTTAAATGTTTCATTTATTGCTTCTCTGTTATTTCTTTTGCTCAATTTTACATTTAGCTTAATTTACACTTTCTCACTTCTGAAGGAAGAATCTTAGAGCAATTTATTTATTTATTTGTTTTTCTATTTCTCTTTCTAATATACATATATGTAAAATTACAGATTTCTCTTTGAGCACTGCTTTACTTGTGTTCCATACATTTTGACATATATTGTTTTCATAATCATTCAGTTCAAAATATTTCTTAGTTTCCCTTGTGATACACACACACACACACACACACACACACACACATATTTTGGTCCTATGCATTATTTAGAAGTCTTTAATTTCCAGATTTTCTGCGTTTTTGGTATTTTCAACATTTTGTTAATTTCAAATTTATTTCTTTTCAGAAGTTTAAATTTTGAAAATATATTGTTTTATTGTCCAGCATACGGGTTTCTCTATGTGAATGTTCCATGTAACTTGAAAAGAATATGTATTTTATTGTTGAGTGTAATCTTATATAATAAAGAGGTAATATGCTGCCCTCTCACCCTTGCATCACAAGATGGCTGCCCTCATGTCATCACAAGATGGCCGCCACAAGATGTACGTCCCCATTGTTACAAGATAGCCGCACCCACATTGTCACAAGATGGCTGGCAGGGCTGGACAGTTGGGGGTGACCAAGACTGCACGGGAGGCAGTTAGGGGTGATCAGGCTGGCAGGGGAGCAGTTAGGTGTTAATCATGCCGGCAAAGGAGTGGTTAGGCATCAATCAGGTTGGCAGGGGAGCAGTTAGGGGGCAATCAGGCAGGCAGGCAGAGTTGTTAGGAGCCAGTAGTTGCGGATAGTTAAGAGGGATGTCCAACTGCCAGTTTAGGCGGGATCGGGCCTAAACTGGCAGTCGGACATCCCCCGAGAGTCCCAGATTGGAGAGGGTGCAGGCTGTGCTGAGGGACATCCCCCCCGCCCCCCGCGTGCATGAATTTCGTGCACCAGGCCTCTAGTGTTTTATGTTGGTTGACAGTGTTGTTCATGTTTTCTGTATTCTTATTGATTTCTGTCCACTTATTCTAACAGTTGCTGAGAGGAGGCCTATTGAAATCTCTAATTATAATTCAGGGTTTGTCAATTTCTCCTTTTATATATATCAGTTTTGTTTCATATATTATGAAGTTTTGTTATTAAGTGCCTACACATTTATGATTTATGTCATCTGGAAGAATTGACATTTTTATCATTACAAAACCTTTTTCTTTGTCCCTAGTAATAGTCTTTTAGAGTCAATTTTGATGTTAATCTAGACTCTTAAGCTCTCTTGTAGTTTGTTACATGATATATCTTTTTAAAAATCATGTTACCTTTAACTTGTCTTTATATTTAAAGAGCATTTCATATGGATCTTTTAAAATTTTATCCATTCTGAAAACCAATGTCTTTTAATGATAATAGACTATATTTAACCTAATGATATCGATAAGATTGGATTTAAATCTGCTGTCTTGGCCTTTTCTCTTACCTGTCCCATCTAACTTTTATTCTTTTTTTTTTTTTTTTTCTATTTTCCTGATTGCTTTGGATTATTGGAGTATTTGCTTATGACTCCATTTTATGTTCAAAATTGGCTTATTAGATATAAAGGACTGGTCAAGGGTTTGTAATATGTATCTTTAAATTATCACAGTTTGCCTCCAAGTAGTATTACATTTCTTCATTTAAAAGATTAAAAAACGCTTTAGAACAGTGTACTTCTGTTTTCTCTTTTTGGCCTTCATGCAAGTATTGTTATACATTTTTCTTCTATCTCTACTTTATTATTTTTCCTGTAGTAAGATAATTAGCATTTAAAGAAATGTAAGAAAATGAGAAAACATGTTTTATACTTTTATATTAGCTGTTTCTGGTACTTGTTATTCTGCATAGATCGAGGTTTCCATCAGATATTTCCCTTGTGCTTGAACTGTTCTTAAAGCATTTATTCTAGTTAAATTTATTATAGTGCAGTTCCATTGGCTCCTGTTCATCTTTTTAAAATCTATGTTTTATCTTCGTTTTGAAGGACATTTGTACTTGATCTAGAGTTTTAGATATGGAGATATTTTTATTTCAAATGTGCCATTGTTTTCTAGCTGGCATATTTTCTGATGAGAAGTTTGTTGTAAATATTGTCTTTGTTTCCCCTTATGTCTTTCCATTTTTTACAGCTTTTAAAGTTTTCCCTTGTCCCAGTTTTCAGAAATTTAAATTCATGCATTGGTGTGGTTTGTTGTTTATGCCACTTTGAGTCCACTGAACTCCTTGGTTCTGACATTTATTGTTCTCATGCAATTTGGAGTCACTTTGGCCATTATTCAAAAAATGTTTTTTTTGGTCCTTCCTCTTTCCCCTTTACATTCTGGGACACTAAATACATGTATTTTTTGTGGGTTTTCTTTTTTAAATCTTTCATTTCTGTCCTTGTTAAGTTTTGTGTTTTCCTTTAAATCCTTGACCATACTTACATTCGCTGTTTTAAAATTGTTTTTAATTCTGACTATCATTTCTAAGTTTTTCTTCAATGATTTTTCTCCTGGCCAAGGGTCTTCTTTTGCTGCTTCTTTTGAGTACCTGATATTCTTTTATTGGATGTTGGACATGGTGAATATTATGTTGTTGAATGTCTGCATCTTATTTCTTTAAGGAATTTTTCCCTGGCTGGTGTGGCTCAGTTGGTTGGGTGTAGGCCCATGTGCCAAATGGTCACCTGTGTGATTTCTGATCAGGGCACATGCCCAGGTTGCAGGCTTGGTCCCCGTGGGGTAGGGAAAGCATACAGATTCATGTTTCTCTTTCTCCTCTCCCTCTTCCTTTCTTTCTAAAACAATAAAAAACATATAAAAATAAAAAATTAAGAGTTGAATTTTGTTCTGGCTGGCAGTTAAATTACTTGTAGATGATATTATAGTTTATGAGGCTCAATTATTAGGGTGGGTTAAAGCAGTCTATTGCTAGGCCTAGTTTCCTTTGAGGCATGATTTTTCTGTGATCTCTAATGATTTTTTTTCCCCTCAGACTGATCAGAACTAGATTTGTCTTTCAGCTTTGTGTGAGCTTTTAGAACAGTATCTCTAGCCGTTCTTTGCCTGGCCCCATTGAATTTTATTGTTCGAATGTGCAGTTTAGTATTTAAGAACAGTCTTAAAAAAGAACCCCTATCAGACCTCTGGAACCCTTTTTCTGCATAATTCTCTTCTTTTGGTGATATGCTCTCAAAATTCAGCTGTGTACAGACCCTACATCATTACTCCAGTTGTCTAATAACTGAAAAGTTTTTTGTCTAGTTTCCTGGTTTAGGGTGGAAAGACAATTCTGATACTACTTTTAATTTATATTTTAAATTTCGTATTTGCCTGTGTTTGTTACCCTATCTAGTTCTGGGGCCAGAAAACATTTTCTTATGGAACTAGGAGTAATTATTTCAGGCTTGTGGGTCATACAACCTTAGTTGCAGCTACTTAACTCTGTGGTCATAGCATGGAAACAGCCACAGATAATATGTAAGTAATAGGCATAGTTGTGTATTAATAAAACTTTATTTACAAAAGCAAGTGGCCAGCCTGCAGGCCTTAGTTTACCAATTCCTGAGCTAGTTGACAGATACAAATATTATTAGAATTATGAAATATTATGGTTGGAAGAAGAACCTTTGAGGTTCATATTTCAGTTTTGAAAGGAACCTTATACTAGTAAATCATATTGTTCAACTCTTTGATGTTTGAAGTTACATCTGGTATTGACCAGCTTTTCCACAACCCTCTGTATCTGTGATTTTCAGGAATCTTAGTCAAGTATTCTTTTTTGAGGGAGCTCTTACTATTGTTTTAATGATGAGTTTTTCCATTTGATTCTCTGCTACCACTTGGGTCTGGGCTGAGCAAATCAATTTCATCATCCACATATCAGTCTCATATAATTGAAGATTTTTCAAATTATTAAGAATCTTCTTAACTCTACATTAAATTCACCCAACTTAATTCAACTGTGGCTTTATGCTTTTATTTAATTTTTGCTGCCATGTTTCTTTTCTTGAGAGGATTTGAACATGAAACCATTATAGACTCTAGCAATATGCTTTGCTCAGGTTTCCTTACTCACCTATTCCATCTGTTAATGTGTTGCACTTGAACAAGATTCCTTTCTAAGTATGGAGCTATGAGCTGAAAACCATATTTTCTAATGACTTGATAAGTAAGATCTGTTGTGTAGAATCTAGATACTGTATTTTTATTAATGTAGCATAAGATGGCAGTTACTTTTTTAGTAGTCACTTTATATTGTTTACTTCTGCTGTCAAATAAAAACCTCCTCAGTCCCTCTGCAGAGAGAATTCCTGGCAAACAAACCTCTTACTGTGGAAGAGCTGAGAAGAGCTAGGTGGGAGGGAGCATGCAGCTGGAGTTTTAATAGTCCAAAAAGGGAGAAAGGAAACAAGACAATAGCAACACACTATTTTAACACATCGTAAATAACCTTTTGGCTTTTGTAGCACAATTTATGGGTTACTAAGTTATTCTTAACCTTAGGAATTTGTCTAGAATCAGTCTATATAAAAGGGTGTGAGTTCTCCATGTTAGTAATACCTTTTTGTATGTATTAAATGTATTTTGTTACCACATTTAAAAAAAATAAATCTTTATTCAGATTATTACAAGTGTTCCTTCAGGTTACTTTTCTATTTGTTATTGTCTCTATAATTTCTCAGTGGTTTCTCTTAACTATTTAATAGTTCCTGATTGTCTGTTCATGTTTAGGAATGATGCACTGAAAACTACTTGGAAATTCTGAGTATGTGAGTGGCATTTGTTTACTATGCACTTTGATCTGCAAGGGCTCTTTACTTGGGGAACCTCTGATATCAATATCTTGAGGTCCTTTCTCTTGAGCTGGTCTGATACCCCAGAGAAGACTTCTCCAGACTCCTTTCTGGGGAATGAAATATTGGCTGCCAGCTTTCAGGTTGCTTAGAGGGAGATGGTGGGAAAGGTTTTTGACCTTCATTCTGTACATGATTACCTGATGCACTATTTCTGCTCTGGTTCCCTGCCTTCAGTTATGCCTGCGCCTCCCAGTCCAGACACCCTCAGTTCTTCTGGACCCAGAGAACACTCTTTTTTATCTCTTTAAGAATATTAAATTATTTGCTGGGGTAAGGACAGGCAATGAGCAGGGTACTACAGTTCTGTGTGCCTTCTAAGCAGAATTTCAACCAGTGTTCCTTATTTTATCTCTTCTTTTCAACTGTACCTCTCAGGTACCTGTATTTATAATTCCTGAGGCTGAGATTTTCTGTAAATAAGGTAGTTTCCTTTCGCCACAGAGAGGATTCAGCTTTCCTAAGTATTCTGTGTCTATACCTCTTGAGCATCTGTTTTTTAGCTTTCAAAATCTTGAAATGTTTGATGCTCCTATTTTCTTTCCTACCTACCATTGTGATTTCATAATTTAAGGAAGAAAAAACAACTTTACTGATGTTTTTTTTAGAGGGATTTAAGTGAGAGTAAAAGCAGATGTATGTGTTTACTCTGCTGTCTTTACCTAGAGCTGATTAGTTGTGTTTTAACAGAAGTTTTCTATTATCCTGACTTTTCCCCCCTCCTATGAATTGAGTTGAGAGGTGGCTTAATATGTTTAGTGTATGTTTTCTCTGACCTACTGGAACTGTAATACTATCCCAGGAAGAAGTGAGATGAGGCTTACTTGGAATTTCCTAGCACACTCTGGTGAGCCTCAAATAATCAAATCTGCCTTTTCTACACACCATCTAGAATCCTGCCCAGGATTGATATTAAGCTAATTGCTGATTGATATTAAGCTAGTTTGAGAAATCTTTCAGCTTTCTTGAAAATTCAGATGTCTTCTGGTGACCCTCCTATTCCTGCTGATCATTCTAAGGGTTCACTCTCATTTACAAGTTGCCTTTGTGAGTGGGATGTGATTAGCCTGGGCCAGGAGACTTGACTCATTATAGTATCTAGGTCAACCATATCACTTTACCAGTCAGGAAGCTGAGGTGCCCTGAGATGGAGTAGATTTCCAAATATTATATAGCTAAATGGTTGAAAAAGCAGGACTTGAATCTAGATCTGACCTCCAGCCAGTGTTCTTTCCATGGTAACTATATCCTGGGTTCATTGTTATCAAGGTCTGTTAGTTTGACTCTGTTTCTTGACCTTTGAATACAATTTTGTCTCTGGGGAGCCACATTGCAAGAATAGTATATGCTGTTGGTTACGAGGGATTTGATTGCAATGGGTCAGTACAAATGAATGACCTCCGTTGGGAGAATTTATCAGCTCATTTCCTATGTGTAATAACAAAAGAAGAGGATATTAAGAATCAATATAAGTTTTCTTTAAATACACTCATGCTATTAGAGGGTGCATTTATCCTGACTTTGTTGTAATCTAGTTAATTTGAACTATTCTGAACTGACTGAAGTGGCCTTCTGTTTAGGCTAGGGGAGTCTCTGCCAATTAAATTTAATTTTCTGAGGCCCTCATCTACGTACCTGTACAACACATACTAGCTATTGCTGAGGAAATTTTCTCTAGTCTCTCTTGCTATTAGAATAGTTATTTTCTTGGCTTGTTATACATATTGTCTAAGAACTAGCTTGTATAGATATAGTCTTAGAGTGGTAACATGTAAAAGAAGGCATATAATTATCTCAGTGAAATAAAAATATCTCTTCTATTCATGGGATAGTGTGTGGGCACCCTTATACTAGTTTTCTTAATACCTCAGGAAGACTAAAGAAAGATTTATGAACTTTCTTTAATTAGAAAATATGGCCATGAGCTCTTGTCATTGCTAAATTGAGTTGGTGACAGCTTCTTTGTACTATTTTATAATCCTCTAGAGTTAGTTTTTGCCATTAACCCCATGAAGCAGGATGGTAGAGTGGAAAGAATGTATGCTTTAAATTCAGTTATGCTTTAAATCCATTTATATTTGCGATCTGCCATTTGCTACTTGTATGGTTATGGGAGAATTATTTAACCTTTTTGAGTCCTCATTTCTTTAGTAGTCAGTGAAGTTTTATAAACTATATATGAAGATCCTAGTATGGTAACTCATAATAGGAATTATTTCTTAAGATTATAATATGGTGCCTGTATTAGCACATTATGGACAGATCACGAGAATTTTTGCTTCATATTACACAGTTTACAAAGTATCATTCTTTAAAAAGACATTAGCTTGTAAGAACATGTAATAGATAACTTCAAAATGCAATGAGTGTTTAATTTTAAAGCATGCCTTTAACATTGATGTAAAAATGTTTTTTTTACTCGTTCAATAGAAACATACCTGGCCACTGGGTAAAGCTAGCAATAAAACTACTGCTCCGCAGTGTGTTAACTTGGCAATAAATAAGTGATGGTTATGATTATTAATATATGTATATTATACACACACACACACAAACACACACACACACACACACATATACACACACACACACTGTTTTGTTTTTTTGATTTTACATTTTAGACACCATGTAATTTTAAAGTTAAAATATAATTATGGGTTGTTCACCTTTGACAATGATAAATATTGCATTTTTGGGATATTCTGCATCTAGAAATATTTTAATTATAAATGCTTTATAATTTTGAATTTATAATTTTGAAATATTTTAATTATAAATGCTTTATAATTTTGAAATTATCAAAGGATTTTGAGTCTTGGAGTTACACATTTGTCAGAAATTGGGTCAACAGAATTTTGTGTTGAATTGATATTTAAAAAAATATATTTTTGTTGATTTCAGAGAGGAAGGGAGAGAGAAATAGAAACATCAGTGATGAGAGAGAATCATTGATTGGCTGCCTCCTGCAGGTCCCCTACTGGGGATCTAGCCTGCAACCCAGTTATGTGTCCTTTGACTGGAATCAAACCCGGATTCTTCAGTCTGCAGGCTGATGCTCTGTCCACTGAGCCAAAACATCTAGGGCAAATTGATTTTTAAGTATAAACATGATCATAATATACTAGAGGCCCGGTGCATGAAATTTGTGCACGGGGCCGAGGCGGGGGGAGGGGGTGTGTGTGTGTGTCCCTCAGCCCAGATTACACCCTCTCCAGTCTGGGACTAAACGGGCAGTCGGACATCCCTCTCACAATCCAGGACTGCTGGCTCCCAACTGCTCGCCTGCCTGCCTTCCTGATTGCCCCTAACCGCTTCTGCCTGCCTCTTAACCACTCCCATGCCAGCTTGATTGATGTCTAACTGCTCCCCTGCTAGCCTGTTTGCTCCCGACTTCCCTCCTCTGCTGGCCTGGTCACCCCTAACTGCCCTCCCCTGCAGGGTTGATCACCTCCAACTGCCCTCCCTTGCAGGCCTGGTGCCTCCCAACTGCCCTCCCCTGCTGGCCATCTTGTGGTGGCCATCTTGTGTCCACATGGGGGCAGGATCTTTGACCACATAGGGGCAGCTATCTTGATCTTGTGTGTTTGTTGAAGTGATGGTCAATCTGCATGTTACTCTTTTATTAGATAGGATAGAGGCCTAGTGCATGGGTGGGGACCAGCTGGTTTGCCCTGAATGGTGTCTTGGGTCAGAGTGGGGTTCCTTTGGGGCATGGAGCGGCCTGGGTGAGGGGCCTGTGGTGGTTTGCAGGCCAGCCATGCCCGCTGGTGACCCAAGTGGAGGCCCTGGTATCTGGAATTTATTTACCTTCTATAGTTGAAACTTTGTAGCCTGGAGCGGAGCCAAGCCTCCTGCTCTGTCTGTGGTTGCTGCCATTTCTGTTTGGATTTGTTTACCTTCTATAATTGAAACTTTGTGTTCTTGAGTAGAGGCCTGGGCCCACCAAGAGTGTGTGGAAAGTGTGGCTTCCTCTGTTGCCAGGGAAACCCAAGCCTCCCTTTGGTAGCCATCTTGGTTGGGTTTATTTGCATACTCGCTCTGATTGGCTGGTGGGTGTGGCTTGTGGGAGTAGTGGAGTGTTGGTTAATTTGCATGTTACTCTTTTATTAGGTAGGATGAGAACATACTTTAGTTAAATTGAATGTAAGTATCCATCATAGGAACTTTTTTTTTTTTTTTGGATAAATTTCAGTAGCACTAAATTGTGTCTCCTTTTATCAACATTAATTCAAAGTTAAAAGGTAAGTCTTTGGACATTCATTTTATACCTAGTTATCTCTGTTAGGCTTGAATGGCAGTTCATTGTTATGTTTTCCAATGAACTAGAATAATCATATTTAATTTTAGCTTTAAGTTAAAGGAACTAATTGTTTAAAAATAATCAGGCATTTTTTAGTTATTTTGTCTGAATTAGTTATGAAGTAGTTAAGTTTGTAGCCTTGATGTTATGTCACTTGCATTTGTGTTATATCAGTTGCTAGTACAACTCTACAAAGAGTATAGAGCAGGTGGCGGCAGCTTTCCTTTACCACTGAGACCACAGAAGCACTGATCGGAAGTTAGTGGAAGTGCTAGGATTAGGAAACCATTCTCCCGAATCAAGGTCAAATTATTCTAGTGAGTAAATTGCTGTTCATAGATTTTCTTGGGGACTGACTCACCTGATATTTAAATTTCTGATAAAATTTTTAAATCTCACCAGTGGATAGGTTTATTGATTTTAGAGGAAGGGAATGGCAGGGGATCAGGGAGAGAGACAAAAGAGAGAGAGAGAGAGAGAGAGAGAGAGAGAGAGAGAGAGAGAGAGAGAGAGGGAGAGAGAGAATGAGAATATAACTGATGTGAGAAAGAGAAACATCTATCTGTTGTCTCCTGTATGTAGCCCACTGGAAATCCAAACTGCACCTTAGGTATGTGCCCAGACTGGAAATGGAATCTGCAGCCCTTTGGCTCTTAACCAACTTAGCCACCTGGGCAGGGAGGGCTCTGCTGTATCTTAATTTTCTAACCTTTTGGATACGGTTAATGTAAGTATTAGTATTTTTATTTGTTGGTATCCTTTTATTCTTCCTCTTCTTTCCTCTTCCTTCACTTCCCCCATCCTTAGGCACAGAACACTAATAGGTAATAAGAAAAATTAGCCTTTTAATTAACTTTTCTGGTTTCAGCTGCCCCTTTTTAATCTTTTTCTTTAGTTTTGTTTTTTTCCCCCTTTAAAATTGATATTAGGCTTTCTGATATAAACATACACACACATACACAGCTTTTGCTTGAAGAAACAAAGGATCTTAAATGACAGAAAACACACAAAGGATATGAATAGTTGACTCAAGGAGAAATAGTCCTGTTACTATTAGTAATGATAATAGTATCATTTATATTTTTTTGCCATATGCCAGGTACTGTTCCCAAGTGTTTTATATGCTTACCAACTCATTTAATAAGCGGTAATTACTATTACCTTCATTTTTCTAGTGAGGCAACAAAGGTTACGTAACTTGCTAGGCCCTTGCTACTTATAGACAACTCATCAGTACAGAGCTGGGATTCAAACCATGGAGTGCTGGTCCAGAGTTATACTTTTGATCAAATAAATTATAATGATTTCTCATAAGTAGAACTAGGACTACAAATTAATACAAGAATATATCATTCTATTAAATGGACAGTTATTTTAAAATATATGCAATTTTGGGACAGGTTATTTATATTGGTGGGACTATTTTTTTTAAAATATATTTTTTATTGATTTTATACAGAGAGGAAGGGAGAGAGACAGAGAGTCAGAAACATCGATGAGAGAGAGAGCCATCGATCAGCTGCCTCTTGCACACCCCCTTCTGGGGATATGCCTGCAACTAAGGCACATGCCCTTGACTGGAATCGAACCCGGGACCCTTCAGTCCCCAAGCCGACGCTCTATCCATTGAGCCAAACCGGTCCCGGCTGGTGGGGACTATTAATTGAAAAGCAATATGGTAGCACTCATCTAAGAGCCTTAAAATATTTGTAGCCTTTGACTGGTAAATCTAGCCATCTCTCCTAAGGAAATAATCAAGAAAATATAAGTGTTCAAAGATGTTCACCAGTTATTCTACCATAATAAAAGGCTAATATGCAAAATGACTGAACAACAAAATGACTGGTTATGATGATGTGCACTGACCACTAGGAAACAGACCCTCAATGCAGGAGCTGCCCCCTGGTGGTCAGAGTGCTCCCACGGGGGGAGCACCACTCAGTCAGAAGACAGGCTCATGAGTGGCGAGCACAGAGGGGGTGGCAGGAGCCTTTCCCGCCTCCGCAGCAGTTGGACATCCCCTGAGGGCTCTGGGGCGGTGAGAGGGCACAGGCCGGGCTGAGGGACCGTCCCGAGTGCACATCACCGTGACCAGTCATGCGCCGGGCTTCTAGTAATAATTATAATAGCGGAAAAAATGAAAGATTGACCAGTTGTTATGGAATAATTTGTTTTTCCCTCCAAAAGTGACTAGAATATTATGCAAACATTAAAATTGTTTTTTGAAGAATAATTCATAATATATAAAAATATTTATAACAAATGGAAAAGCATGATATAAAACCATGCAGTATGGTCCAAATTAAAAAATGTATATATTTAAAAAAAAACAAAAACCCCAAACCAGGTAGAACATAGAATAGGATGCTTATAATTATTTTTAATGTGATTATGGAAAACATTTGTTTCCGGTACAATTAGTTTCCCTTTTGTTTCTATTATTATTTTTTATTTTTAATATATTTTATTGATTTCAGAGATTAAGGGAGAGGGAGAAAGAGATAGAAGCATCAGTGATGAGAGACAATCATTGATTGGCTGACTCCTGCACGCCCCACACTGGGGTTCCAGGCCGCGACCAAGGCATGTGCTCTGAACAGGAATCGAACCAGTAACCTTTTGGTTCATAGGTAGATATTCAGCTGCTGAGCATGCTGGCCAGGCTATTTATATTATTTATTTCTTTAGTGAACTTTCTGCATTGGCAATGTAGTACTTTTATAGTCAAAGGAAACCAGGTGGCATAAACGAATGCCTAACTGATGCCAATACCAGCTTTTACTGAAAATATTCACTAAAGATTAGATTTGCATGTCTCATAGTGTAAAAGGATAGGTTTCTGAGCTTCAGTTTTAGTTTGGAATTATTATTTTTGGAACCATGCTTGTTTTTGAAGTGGAGGTTTTTTGTATCAAAGAAAATTGAATTTTTTTCTTAAATATATTCATTATAGTGATTGATTGTTTCAGTACTAAATTTGTTTCGGTTATGTTAATAGAAGAAATAGTTATTATTCTGCCCTGAGGTACTTGTCCTTTGAATAACAACTTGTTGACAAAAGTTATTGGCTTGGTGGTGGTGGTGCTTGGGGAGAAGGAAGGGGCACATGAACTGCTCGGTATAGAATGATGAATTAATTTTACTGTCAGTTTTGCATACATAGTTATAGTTTGTAACTATATAAGTAAGGAATTAAATTTTAGTTTGTTTTGAAACATCTTTGAAGTTTAGTTCCTTAAAGCTAAACTTTAACAAATTTTTAAAAGTACAAATCTAGCCCTGAACAGTTTGGCTCAGTGGATAGAGCGTCAGCCTGTGGACTGAAGGGTCCCAGGTTGGATTCCGGTCAGGGGCATGTACCTTGGTTGCAGGCACATTCCCAGTAGGGGGTGTGCAGGAGGCAGCTGATCGGGTTCTCTTTCATCGATGTTTCTAACTCTCTATCCCTCTTCCTTCCTCTCTGTAAAAAATCAATAAAATATATTTTAAAAAATACAAATTTATATAATGGAACAAAGATACAGATTCTGCTGTCAGCTGTTTTTGTAAGTTCTTATGTTTTAAAACACAGAAAAGGTCAAACTACATTAGGTAATTGTTGTAGAAACACACTTTCCTGTGTGCTATATGTTAAATAACATGAATAAATTGTTGATAACTTTTCATTGGTTGTATTAGCTTATTTTTCATAATGAAACACTGTGGTACTGATTCAAACTGTTTTCTTGATTGAAAGGACTTTGAAATGTAATTTCTGGATGAGAAGAAATTGAGGAAATTCTTGGAAAGAAATTACTTAAATTTTGCACTTATTTTTCAATTTCTTACCTGATTTAGAAATGCAATTAATGAATCAACTAAGGAAGAATAATGCAGAAAGTAGTTTTATATAGAGAGACTTTATAGTACATATTTAGATAAAAATGACTTAACAGAAAATAATGATTATCTTTTGATTATAGTTTGCTTTTAATATAAAGAACTAGGTATAAATCTTGATAGGAATAAATGAATAGTTTTCCCTTTTAAAAGGTTTGACATACAGCCGAAACCGGTTTGGCTCAGTGGTAGAGCGTCGGTCTGCGGACTGAAAGGTCCCGGGTTTGATTCCGGTCAAGGGCATGTTCGTTGGCTATGGGCACATCCCCGGTAGGGGTTGTGCAGGAGGCGGCTGGTCGATGTTTCTCTCTCATAGTCGTTTCTAGCGCTCTATCTCTTTCCCTTCCTCTCTGAAAAAAATTAATAAAATATATTAAAAAAATAAATAAATAAAAGGTTTGACATACATTTTCAGTGGGAAATATATTATGATTAAGTGCTGTATATTTACCAAATTTGCTTATCTGTATAGATGCCTGTTTTCAGTGTTTTGCAACTAAAAAAAAAAAAATCTAATTTGTTGTAATTAATTGTCTTGTCTTTTTGCAGGCTGAACTCACGGGAATCAAATGGCGTAGGTACAATTTTGGAGGGCACGGGGACTGTGGACCCATAATTTCAGCCCCAGCCCAAGATGATCCAATCCTGTTAAGTTTCATCCGCTGTCTGCAAGCCAACTTGCTATGCGTATGGCGTCGTGATGTCAAACCAGATTGCAAAGAATTATGGATATTCTGGTGGGGAGATGAACCCAACTTAGTGGGCGTAATACATCATGAACTGCAAGGTAAGGCTTTTTGTTTTTTCTTAAAAATTAAATGCATCGTGTCTCTTTTGAACAGTGATAAATTCCAAAGAGGTTATTAATACTTGCTGAGAAGAAAAATCTTCATGTTTAATGGGTGTGTCTCTCAGAGGGAAATCCTCACTCTCACCGGCCTCCTCCTCACTCCCTTTTTGTCTATTTTTCAAATTCTATTGTCCTTCCCCAGCTTTACTGGGAATCAGAAGCTTGTGAGCCACTATTATTAAAGAAGAGCTTTGTGTCTTCTGGATGTGTTGAGTTGGAAATTCACTGTGTAAAAAATATTTTTATTGATTTCAGAGAGGAAAGGAGGGGGAGAGAGAAATAGAAACATCAGTGATAAGAATCACAGATCATCTGCCTCCTACTTGCCCCCACAAGGACTGTGCCCACAACCAGGAATCAAACCATGACCTTCTGGTTCACAGGTCGATGATCAATCTCTGATCCTGCCCAGGTGGGCAAAATCAACTGTTGTACAAAGACAGTGAATTATAATTGGCAAGTCTGAAATGAACAGTTGTTTTTCTTGGACTGTAGCTGTGTGATTATTGCCAGCAGAACTCTGGTGGAAAATTATAAAATGATAATGGAATCTTAGTGCAAGCTTTATTGGACAAAATTATGAGAAGACATTGGCTAGTTTTTTGAAGAAATATTAATATAAATGATCTGGTCTGCTTTTGGTGCAGCAACTTTTCTTTTGTTTTACTCATGCATTTTATGTAATTAGGTGATTCCAGGAAATATTTGTCTCAATGTTTCCTGATTTTTAATTTCAGATTACATCTGATACCTAGAAACTGAATTATTGTAAGAGTTTCATTATTCTAAGCTCTGCATTTTGTATCTACCACAGACTTATAATTAGAGGAAATTTTATCAATATTTTTGATTTTCTGATAAAAGTTTTTGCCTCTTTACCCAAATGTTTCTATCTAGTGCACTAAGGAATTTTTCTAAATCAAAACTGATTCTGATCTTTAGTTAGGGTAGAGCATTAACTCTTTTTGCCTCACTCTCTTAGGGCCACCTTTTCTGTCCAAACTACTCTATATTTTAGTAATTTGTGGTTGAAACATTTTAGATAGTGTTTGAAATGTTTTGTTAGTTGACATGTTTATTTTTTTAAAAGAAAGGAGTAAAACTAACTTTAATGTATATTGAGAGTTTATCCTAAAGTTTCTCAAGTTGCCTGAATGATTTCCTGGTAACTTTTGCTTGATACCTTCCTAGCTTTTTAATGAAGTCACTCTTATCTGTGATATCTCCTGCCACAACAGCCAGAGGGCAGTAAACCACAGAGGACTAATTGAGCTGTTTACCTTATGGTCCATTTGTCTATACAACTCAAACCCTTTCTCCCCATTTTTTTTTTTTTTTAGAGTACTTGCATATAAATATAAGAACTCTTTCTAATTAAGATTGCTAACTTAGATGCTTAATCAGCAAAATCTCAGAACTAATTTATAGCTCAGAACTATTTCATGTAGTTAGCAGTGAACTCAGATAAAATTACTTTTTTAACACCTGGATTTCATTGATCAGAATTTTAAAAATAAGAAACCTCCTAGAAAATACTTCTAAAACTTATATCTATTCATTTAAATATCAAAACATATATTTTTGTTGCTTCAATATTTTTTATATATGTAGTAGAGCCACAAAACATTTTTGTTTTAGTTTTTCTCACCTTTATTTTTTATGATTCTCTTCTGACTTAATCTCCTTCAATTTCTCCACTCCACACTGATCCTTTATGTTTTAACTTTTCGGTCTGGTCTCTATTTGTTAAGCAGCGTAAATTATCATCTTATAATGATGATGAAACAAAACCCAACTGTCTATTAGACATATTTAGTTGATGTATAAAGTTATTTATTCATTTCATACCAACAAAGCACATGATCACCATTCTTAGAAATAACTTATTGTGTTATTTCTCATGGACTTTGTATGTTACTGAGTTAACAAAGTGATGTAGGTTATTTAAATTTTTTATAGTTGCCTTAGATTACATATGTAGATTCATTAATGTATTAAGTATCTTTGTGGTTAAGAATTAAGCAAAGATTAACTTTAAATTGTTTTTTTTTTTTAATAAACTACATAAATAATACATTTTAATTAGGGAATTAGGGAAACAGAACTACAAATGAAGAGAACAAAGAAACAAAACCTAAAGTCTAGACCAGTTTTAATATTTGGTGTTTTTATGTATAAATGAAATTGGTATCATACTGTTTTGTAATTCAGTTCTTTTCCTTAACAGTATATTGTGAATGTTTTCTCATGAGAATAATTTATTTTTATCTTCTTTCCTATTGAGTCCAAAAACTGTGTGAAGTGTTTATTCCTTTCTGAGCCACCAGGAAAGTATTACAGTGATGGAATAGTCATAACTTCGTTAAGTACATCTACTCTTTTTAATGTTGAATTTGTGAAAGTTATTTGATTAAAGCATATGAAGCGTCTAATTTTGTAGATAAAGTGGTTAAAAAGGGTAATTTAAAATGGTTCAACATAATATTAGAGAATATTTGAAACTTAATTAAGAAAAATTAATGGCATAAAGACAACCTTGTTTTAAGTGAGGAAGAATATGACAAGTAGAGCAATCATGAAAAATAATGAAGGATACGAAGGGAACATTTTAATTGCTATTCATAAAATTGAGTTTTTTTTGCATCTATTTCATTCTCTACTAATATGTATGAATCATTTCATTTTGTGTAAAATAACTTTTGGCAGAACCCTGTTAACATTAAACATGATAGTACTATTATATTTGCAACATTTTCTTTTTATAGGGCCTTCTTACTTACTGTTTCTTAAAGTGTGTTTTGACTGTGTTATTAGGTATTTCATTTTGTCTTTATGGTATACCCATGTAGGATATCACTAAGAAACCTGACGGTAAAATATAATACCAAAACAGTCATCTTAAATGTAAATATATAAAGAAGTCCTATAGAGAATAATCCTATGGATACACAAATGAGTTAGTTTTATAATATTAGAATTTTTGTTTAAATGCTTGAAATATCTGTATAAAATAGTCTGAGAGAAGACAAACACATCTATAGCCTGTCCCTATTACTTATTGCTATTTATATTGTACTAGAGGCCTGGTGAATGGATTTGTGCACTGGTGGGGTCCCTCGGCCTAGTCTGCAAACATCCCCCGAAGGGGTCCTGGATTGCAGGAAGGCACAGGCCAGCCCGAGGGACCCCACTAGTGCACGATTGGGGCAGAGGAGGGACTGCAGAGGGCTCCAGGGTATGTCTGGCCCATCTTGCCCAATCCCTATCAGCTTTACCCCAGCAGCAAGCTAACCTACTGGTCGGAGCACGTCATAGTGACTGGTCCAACAGTGGACACTTAGCATATTAGGCTTTTATTATATAGGATAGCCGAGTGGTACATAGAATGGGCTTGGATTTGAATTGTTACTAGCTGTGTATTCTTGGCCAAATTATTTATCTTAATGTGGTAGCTTCCTCATTGTAAGTTGGGTTATAAGGATAAAAAAGTTAAAGTACTTAAAATAGCACAGAGAATAATCAGGAATTGTAACATTACTGCTGGTACTACAAGGACAGTTGACTCATACATCAAAATTAAAGCATTTTGTTTTTTTTATACAATTGTTTTGTTCTGTATAACATTCAATGTTCGTCAAATATTGATTTTTAAAGTATACTTTTAGGTTGAAGTAATCATTTTTGAGTTTTGAATTTTACTGTTTGAGTGGAATAACTGGAAATAGTAAAGTGCCTAAGGCATTAAAGATAACCCCCGCTCATATGCAATTTGTCTGGATTTAAACTGTAAATAAAATTTTCTAATAAATCTTAAGTTGTGTTACAAAGAGGTCAGAACTTAAGATTTGATTTTCTTGGTTACCTGTAAGGTAGATTTGTACCTTTTCTGCCTTCTCCACATAGTGATACTGAAGCAGGGAATTGGCTGAACATGTTTTTCCTTGTGTCATCCATGAGTATTTTATCAGTGGCTCCCAATTGGTTTGATATAATCTCTTCTCTTGATAAGCTAATAATATAAAAATGGTATAAGACAAGCACACAAATATCTGTATGCAGAGAACACTGTAACTCGTACAGCAAAGAGAAATATAGTAGATTGACTACTTGCCAAATGGGCAGACACTCAATTCCAGATCTATTATAATGCACAAGTGTTCCATAAACTTACAACAACAACACCGTGAGTCTTAGTGCCAAAATTGATAACCTTTTTGGTTTCTGGGTTGCCTATTTAACCTCTATTAGGCAAAAGCTGTGATAAGTTCTGGGTATGTAAAGTGAGTTCTTATCTTTAAGGAGCTCACAGTCTTACTTGTATATGAATGAATCCTTAATTGTGATGCAGTGGAGTAAGCTATGCAGTGGAGTAAGCTATAAATCATTAAGCATGGATTCTGCATAATCATGAGATTCAACCTTGGGGAACAAAGGGTAGGGAGATGATTGGGAAGCCCAGAGTTGGTGAGGCTTGCAGGTTAGGTAGAGGTTGTCTAGGTTGGGGTAGAACTCCTAGTCAGGGGAAGTTGCCTTACAAAGAGCCTGTGGGCAGTGAACAGATTGTGGGGAGAGCAGGCTGCCCAGAGCTGGGGGTATGACTGAAATAATCAGGGAGACTGAAAGCCTGGGAAGGCGTGGGGGGCGCAGTGTGGAGTACACTGAAGCAAGGGTCAGGAATTTGGACTTGATTTGATAAATTTTGAGGAATTGTAGGTCTCTGATCAGAAAAATAAAGTATTAGGTGGATCATACACTAGATGAGTATGAGCAGGAAGACCTTAGTATTGTAATAAATTATTTTATTCTAAGTTGAACTATGAAGTTAAATATTCTGTTTAGTTTAGGATGCAGATTTATTTAAATTTAAAAATACCAGTGATTATGTACTGAATAATCTTTGCAATTTTATTTTACTTCTTTCTTGACTAAATTCTTCTCCACATTTTTAATTTGAATTTTAGAGATGAATATAGTATGCTAAATTGACTTCTCATCAACCAAACATAGTCATTTTATTATAAACACAATCTTTTGGCCATTTCATTGCCTATTAGTCAGTGGTAGGAAAGATATGCAATCTTGAAACCCCAAAATATTACAAAGAGCAAGTACAGACTCCTAGGGACTGCCAGTGGCTTGACCCAAATCATTAAGAGTCCCCAGCTTAGGAAAGTATCGTATAGAGTCTAGTATGTACTTAGTAGTGTTTGTTGTATGAATGAAACCTGTCTTATATAGTTCTAGTACAATATAACTCCTAGAGGTTGACTTATAAAAATACTTAACATTTTAAATGATCTGATAATGTGAGAAGATTGAAACCTACTTAAAATTGGCATTATTTGTTTTTAATTCCCAAGGAGGTAAAAAAAAAAAATCCATTTTATTTTGAGTATGTTCTATAAAGAAAATTAGCTATAAATGTGCAATTTTATTTTAAAATTATGTGCTATCCCTTTTCATTTTAAAAGAAATTACTTATTTGAGGGGGGTGGAAAAGAGAGAGAGAGAAAGAGAAACATTGATTGGTTGTTCTATTTATTTATGCATTCCTTGGTTGATGCTTATATGTACCCTGACCAGAAATCAAACCCGAAACCTTGGCGTATAGGGATATGCTCCAACCAACTAAGCTACCCAGCCAGGGTTCCCTTTTCATTTTGATTAAAACAATTGAAAATTATAATGGGAAGATATCTATCCACTTCTAAAGAATGATTGTCCAATATTATTATTAGAAATCTTAGGAAACAGCTTTTCTGTCAGTGTAGGGGCAAAATGCCCAGTGGTAAATGGTAGCTAGGTCTAAATAGTTTATAAAGTAAGTGTTCCTTCTTTTTACTGGGATCTAAATTATTCAAGTCTTGATATAAAATTTCTGATTTTTAAAGTAACTTTTATGTTCTATTTTCTGTGTTTAGTTAGAAAAAATTATTTTGCTAAAGTTATACAATTAGTATGATGATTACCCAAATGATTGTAGTGCATTGTACTGAAATATTAGATTTAGTAGAAAATTGCAAATTATACCTTTAAAAGAGAAATGAAATAAATACTAAGACTTTGGTAAACAGTAAATTTATATTGTAAAATTATGCTAAGATCATAGTGATTTCAGAATTTTTTCATAGGAAGAATAAAAAAAAGATCTAATGGATTACTTATTAACCAATATTATCCCAATACATTCAATAAAAAATAACACCTAGAAAAAAGATCTAATGGATTAGATGGAATAATTAAGCTAAATGTGCTTAAAATCAAGAGAACAAGCTAAAGTCTAACTTTTGAATGTAAATAAAATCGATGTGTTACCACAGGCAACTTACTGAACCATGTAATTAGTTTTTTTCTATGAAAAATGAGACATTTATATTGAGATTGTGGTGAAATAGCATGTAAAGGGCTTATGGTCTAATAAAATGAAAATTAAACAGTTGGTAAAAAATTATAATTTAAAGGTTGTTGCTTTAGGGAAGTGTTAAATCTAATCAGCTGATTGATGGGAGGCATTTATGTTTTGGTACGCATAGGTATTATGGTTTAATATTTTTGCATTGATATAAAGTCATCTACATGTATAAAGTAAACCCGAGTAAAACCCCCAGCAATGGAATAAATAGTGTTGAAAATTAAACTAAATTTAGGTAATCAGCTATTTGTTTTTACCCCCTTGATATTTAAATAAAATGTTAGTGATAAACATTGTAACTGAAATCTAAGTATTTAGCCTAGCAATTTTAGGGATAGCCTGTTTGATTCTTTTTTCCTTTGTTTGTGTATATTTTATTTTCAAATCTTGTTCTTTAATAGATATCTTTAAGATTCAGAAGAAATTTCTGTACATGAAAGTAGTATATAGATTTATTTGCCCAGTAAAACAATTTCTTTGTTTTATCTCATTCAAGGAGGTTGATGTAAGAATCTGAATATGGTAAATTGGAGAAAACCTTTAGGTATTCGTAAAATTTAAGGGCCTAATTAATCCTAGAAAATATATGTTTGAACATTAAAAGTGAATGTGGTAGCGATATAAATTTGCATATACCGAGGAAAACACCTTTTGCTTCAAAATTTACAAGCAAGTTTATTGCTGACATATTCAGATGGTATCAGATCAGTCTTATTGTTTAGAGTTTTTTTTTATTATTATTATTATTATTATTATTATTATTATTATATAGGAGGTGAAATAAAAAGTCCCTAAAATAAAACTTGGATTTTTAAGAAAGGAAGAAGGTTGGAATGTTCTTTGTGGGCTGTCATTGAAAGGACTCAGTGAGTGTCCTCTCCCATTTATACTGTTGTCATTAGCATAGCCAAGGGGAAACGGAAGCTTAGGAAAAGACCATGTAAACTTAGTGCACTGACCAGGAATTTAACCTTGACCTCTTGATTTCTGGGTGCATGCCCAATAACAGAGCCATACCAGCCAGGCTTAAATTCTTTTTAAAAAATATTTTAATGCTAGAAACACCTAAGTATGCTTCTTCCCCCCTCTCCCAAAAGATCCCAACAATTTAGAAATTTGTTTTAATCACTAGAGAATTATGAAAATAGGATTCTGTTACTTTTAAGTATTTCATTACTGAGCTTCTGTCCTGATGTTACCTGAAGAGATTTTCATTGAATATCATTATGGCAAGTAAGTGTTCGATAATTTTCTTTAAAGCTCTATCTATGTAAATATTTTTGAACAATTTTCCACAAGTACTGGGCCACATACCTATTTCTTATAAGCCTGACATTGATAAAATAGATTCTTTCTGTAATTGGGTCTTGTTTTGATTCCTGGCTCTTTCAGATTGTGATTTGTCAGTGAATTCAACAGAATAAGCATTATCCTCTTGAGGCCCATCTAGGATTGAACTAAAGGGTTTTCACAATATCCACATGATCACAATTACTTCTTTTTGTATGTGCTGTGATAGTGCAACTGAATATGAGCTGGTTGCCAGCTTGTTGTGGTAGAATAATACCCTGCAGTTTGTAGTTAATCATGCAGCAGAATTAGTTTGATTTTAAAAAATAATAAGATAAAAATTGGGTAAAGATGATATGTTTTTGTGTTGGAAAGATTTTTGTGTACATTGGTAAAATGAAGGTTAGAGTGATCACAAATCTGTTATAATTTCTTCCTCCTGTTTCATGTAATGTCATAAGTAAAATATCTTCTATTTTACAAATTACTTTTATTTATGACTTTGCTAGCCTTGGTTGGGGGAGGCAAGACTTTTTTGTTAGTCTTTCTTTTTTTAAAATATATTTTTATTGATTTCAGAGAGGAAGGGAGATGGAAAGAGAGATAGAAACATCAATGATGAGAGAGAATGATTGATTGGCTGCCCCCTGCATGTTCCCTACTGGGGCTCCAACCTGCAACTTGGACATGTGCCCCTGACCAGAATCGAATTCAAGACTCTTCAGTCTGCAAGACTGTTGCTCTAACCACTAAGAAAAACCAGCCAGGGTGATGTTTGATGTTTTTAGAGGACTTGTTATTCATATGAAATATATTTAGTCTAAAAGAAAAATTTAGATACTCTTAGTTCAGTTTTAGGCAGTATATTTTAAATTTTTAAAAAAAGTAGTCTAGCCGGGACCGGTTTGGCTCAATGGATAGAGCGTCGGCTTGGGGACTCAAGGGTCCCGGGTTCGATTCCGGTCAAGGGCATGTACATTGGTTGCGGGCATATCCCCAGTAGGGGGTGTGCAAGAGGCAGCTGATCAATGACTCTCTCATTGATGTTTCTAACTCTCTATCTCTCTCCCTTCCTCTCTGTACAAAATCAATAAAATATATTAAAAAAAAAAAGTAGTCTAGCAGATATTAATAATGGAAAGGAGTCTGCCTTGGTACCTTTGGACAAATTACACACAACTCTGATTGCTTAGGGAGAAAAACCATATTTGTTGACAATGACTCTATTAAGGAAAAATTTATCAGGCCATTTATTGGTTTCACGAAGAGTGCAGCAAGGAAAGAGGGGCTCCTGACTTGAGTAGCAAATGTGGCTGGGGCAATTATTCCCATGACTCCAGTAAAAGCTTCATTAACCGGAACTCAGTTTGAGCCCACAAACAGATTTAAATGTACATCTCTAACCCACCCTCCTTATGCACATACCATTTTACAAAAAAAGGTTAAATGACTGAAATATACCATTATCAGTGATTAGTCCAGATATGCACAGATATCAATTTGCATCCCAGTATGGTTGGGGCAATGAGATAGAAGATACAAAGGGGGAAACAGAAACATTTCATGTGATGTCCTGGCATCAGCATTGATTCAGCTGAGTTGTCCACACATTTAAATTTATAGTATTGTGTAACAATGATAAAACAAGGTTAAGAAGGATATTTTAAGACTTTTTTTGAGCTTTACAAAGTGTTACCACTGTTTTTTGATCTTTTATATTTATAATTAACACTATTCAGATATTTATTGAGTCTACATTTTGTTAGGTGCTATGCAGAATAGGGAAATGAATCAAAAACATACTCGGTTTTTCAGAAGCTGACAGTCTCATTGGGGAGATAGCATATGTACATAGAGCATTATTACAGTTGTCTTAAGAGAGCCACACAAAATGATTGAAGTTCTATAGAAGGAGGCAGAGCTTTGAGGAAACAGCAATTCTTGAACCGAGTCTTTAAAAAATGGGAAGATTTAGCTATTTGACCTGTTCCCTCCAAAGATGCTTGCAAACACGCTTGCACATATACCCACAAATTTCCTGTAGTAGGGTGTAATTTCCATTTGGTAACACAGCCCTCCCATCATTAGTGAATCACACCTTTGTCACCAGGAGCCATCTATCATTCTTTTTTTCCTTTGGTGAACTTAGCTCAGCTGGCTTTCAGCAGAATCATAGGTCATGGATTGTGGATTACTCCCTCCTATCCATACACATATGTCCAAAATGGGACAGAGGCCAGGAAGAAACTTAAAATTCTTTATCTTTTACCTTTGAAGAGCTAGATACCATAAGTATATGGTAAGTCAACAAAATAAGACGAGTGTTCATACTGTGCCTCTTCCTGCGATGTGTTCTCATAGAGAAGTCATTAGCTCATCTTTTGTTTTTATCTCTAGTATGAGATTACAGCTTTAATTTTATAACATGCAGTGAATATGAAAAGGTCATAAATTTAAATGCTGTATAAATGCACTTCATAATCACTTTTCCTTTAATGAACTCCACACCGTCAAAATACTAAAATCGTCATCAGTTTATTTTACAATTCATAGTTTTGGTAATAATTTCTAACTGTAGATAAAATTTGACTTCTTTTTTCACCTGACATCAGTATTGCCTTAATTAAATTATATGTAGGCATTTGATGTAAAAAAAAATTGTCTTATAATTGATCATTACCTCGCTTTACAGTTCAAGGATAATTGATAATATCTATACCGTTGCTCCTGAATGGATTTTTAGAGTAAAAAATTAAAATTATGTCTCAATATTGTTTCAAATAGGGAATTCTGATTTTATACTTTAAAATTATATTCTGTATGTGATATATGTTAATTATCAATTGACCAGAGTGTTTTTTACTATTACATATTTTAGACTTAGCAGGGATATTTGATTAGCAAAGGTTACTATTCCAAATTCATCTCACGAGCCATATTAGGCTATTTTTTCTTGCCACATTTGTTTATGTGCAGAATAGTTTTATTTATGCTTATCATACCTAATTTTATAGTAAAACAAACTAAGAATTCATGATGGCTTGAAATACTTATATGTTGAAACTAGAAACTAGAAACCAGACAATCATCAAATATTTATAATTCACTTCTTATGTTCTCGGCATCATGGTATCATGCTGGGTGCTTGATGATCAGTCTTGGAGTGTAAAGCAGTTTTGAATTTATTTTTTCTTTCTGAATCTTAAATGATTTACAGAGAAATTTAAGATTTGCTGATTCATTTTTGCAACTTTTGTATTTATGAAATTAATTTTTATGTAATAGGTGGGATAGATTTAGTAGTCATGAAATAAGTGGCAGTCTTTACCATACTAAAACTGTTAATTTAACTAGTTGAACACTAGAGGGACTTCAAAGTAATCACTGACTTTAGTAATAATATATTCATTGAGATGTTTTCTTCAAAGAGCAGAACCACACAGCATTTTCCAGCTTTTTAGTTTTCTCAAGGTTAAGTACTGTGCCTAAAAATTTACCTAACTTATTTAATCAATTAATTTTCAAGTATAGGGACTACAAAATTTAATCTTTGCCAGTTTTGGTATATCAAAGCAAAAAGGCCTTGACTGGTTATAGCTTCTTTTGAAAACCAGTCTATGTATTTAGATAGCCTGCTGAAAGAGAGTGGAAAATATGGATGTTGGCTATATAAATGATCAGTTTATAGTTTGTTTTTTAGGTCTCTGAGTGGAAGTAAAAAGCGTTTGGGAAAAGCATATTGTCATTGAAACAATAATTCAAATTATTATTTTATAGAGATTAAAATTATTCATGATTATTGGATATGTATTTTGTGAAAAGATTTATCAGTTTATAATAGTGCTAACAGCTAAGGTAATCTACATATTGTAGTTTTAGTCTGTGTAGGTAGCTTTATTTATATTTTTGCTATTTCACATGAAAAGCTATTTGGTAGCTGAAGGTAATTTTAGAGCAGCTTTCTGGAATTTAATCTTTAAGGATTAAAAGTTTGAACACTTCTTGAAAAAGAACTGTAGTTCAATTTTGGTATTAACATTGGACTCTAAAAATAATTTTGCCTTGGAAATTTTTAACCATAAAAATGTAAAGTTATATGTGTACAAAAGATGAATGTTTGATGGTTATCCAGGGATTTTAACTCAAGTCACATTATGCTTGTTTGTTTGTTTTAATTGTCACCCAAGGATATTTGTCCATTGATCTTTTAGGGAAAGTAGAAGAGAGAGGGAAACACAGAGAGAAACATTGATGTGAGAGAAACACATTGGTTGGTTGCCTCTTGCATGTGCTCTAACTAGGGCCCTGGCCGGGGAGGAGCCTGTAGCCAACGTACGTGCCCCTGACCAGAATCATACCCAGGACCCTTTGGTCTGTAGGCTGACGCTCTATCCACTGAGCCAGACTGGCTAGGGCAGGTCACATTATGAACATAAAAAAGTGAATCCCACTTCATAGTCATACTAGAGGCCTGGTGCACGAATTCTTGCATTGGTGGGGTCCCTTCGGGTGGCCTGCAGGGATCGGGCTGAAACCCAAGTTCAACGCCACCTGCAGCTTTTACCTGTTGCTCCTGCTCATCCTGGCCCCACTGTGCCCGCCTTGGGATTGGGCCCAACCAGTCCTGATTCGGAGAGGCTTACGCTGTCGCAGCCGCACTTGCCAATCATGAGCTCTGTGTCTGGAGCCCTCCCAAGGGGAGTGGCCTGTGGGATCAGGCTGAAACCGGCTCTCCCACATTCCCTGAGGGGTCCCAGATTGCAAGAGGGCACAAACCAGGCTGAAGGACCCCACTGGTGCACATTCAGGCCAGGGAAGGAACCACAAGAGTGCTCCAGGGCATGTCTGGCCCATCCCGCTCAGTCCCAATCAGCCGGCCTCCCTGCAGCAAGCTAAGGTACCTGTTGGAGCATCTACCCCTGGTGGTCAGTGCCTGTCATAGTGACTGGTTGACCAGTTGACTCTCTGCCCCCTGGTGGTCAGTGCACATCATAGCGAGCAGTTGAACAGCCTTAGCATATCATTATCCTTTTACCCTTTGGTTGGTTGGTTGGTTGGTTGTTCTGCCGTTCAGTCTATTTGCATATTACCCTTTTATTATACAGGATTATTATATAAGATGCTCCTTTGTAAAGAAGTCCCAAAGACCACTTAAAGATTCATAATATGAATGAGTCAGGTATAAAAATCTTTATTTCCTTCTGAAATAAATTTATTTCTTCATTTTTTTGTTTTCTGATCTAAAGTTTATCTCATAGTTTGTTATAATACTGAAACACTGATAGAAATTTACATTTGCTTTCCCCTTTAATAGTTTGCTATACTTTTTAAAAATGTGGCAGAAATGTATAATATAATTTAATTCTTTATGCTTATGAATAGTCACCTTCCTCTTTGCTTCATTTTTTATGTACCTTATAAAGTTAGCACTGTATAAATTAAAAATAAGTCCAGTTATGTACAGAAAAAATAAAATTAAAATGCCCATCTCTTTATTATTGCTATTTTATGTGCTCTCAACAATTTTGATTGACTAAAATGATCCATGGATTTGGCCTTGATTTCAGAGAGGAAGGAACAGGGAGAGAGAGAAAAAAACATCAATGATGACAGAGAATCATTGATCTTCTGCCTCCTGCATGTCCTCTACTGGGATGGAGCCTGCAACCAGGCATGTGCCCTGATCTGGAATTGAACTGTGAGGTGGTTCATAGGTTAATGCTAAACCACTGACTCACACTGGCCAGGCTAGAATCGGCTTTTATACCTTAAATGTTCATTGATACCTTTCATTCTAACTTGTAAGATATAAATTCTTAAGGTATATATTTGTTTAGGTCATTGAAAAATTCCTTTGTGTTACTTATATAATTGAAAAAGTCTTTAAAGCCATCCTTTGTGGGTTTTAGCATTTATGAAAATAGTGAGGAAAATATAAATTACCATTGAATTCTAAAATGTAGTCTTTTCTTTGGAAAAACCAGCATTGAGAATATTTTACTGCTAGTCTTAAGTGCTTTGCATAATGCTGATAAGTACTCTATTAAATTACAGAATTTCTCTTGGGTTATTTTTGAGGAGAAATTTGATATTGGAGAATATTTTACTTCATTATCCTTTTCTCAAAAGTATGGTCTTACTGTCATAAGAAAAAGTGTTGGTGTGTTTAGTATGAAGCTGTTTTTTGAAGATTGAGTTTCTGCAAAATGCCAAAAAGTACATGGTGTACCGAACTGAATTCCAAAGTTAGGATAAAGGCATGTGGGATATAAAAAGCATGGTTTTGGGTTTGTTTTTTTTGTAAATGTTGGCTAGGTGACATAATTATAATTGTTGGCATTTCAGGGATTGTCTTCAAGTGCCTGTTGTTTTGAACAGAGTAAAAACTGATCCTGACTTTGTTATATTTAGGGGCAGTGGGTAATAAATTGCCTAATGTATTAAATGATAGATATAAAGAGTTTTGTTGTTTTTTACTTATAGAACTAGATTAAGGATACCATTTAGAAAATTTGTAAAAACTTAAATCCCATCTTTTATTCTGTGTCTTAGCTTTAAAAAAAACGTATTATGTGAGATAAATTTGATCTCCGAATTTCTCTGCGTTAAAATATAATTCAGTAGTTCCTAAAATGACCTGGCAAAGACTTAATTAGTAAGAGGCTAATTAGGTAGACGTGTTACCAAAGCTTTTATATTTGGAGGAGGAGGGAAGTATAGAATTCAATTCAACAAGCATTTGTTGAGTATTAGACACTGTGCAGTGGGCTGGGAATAGCATGGTCACTGCTTTCTAGAAGTTTGAAATATATAATTAGTTTATTTCCCCAGAAATTTAATGACAATGTGAATTTAGTGCACCTTATTTTCCAACAATTCTCAGGATGCTTGTGAGGTTTTAAGTGGGTTTTCTTTTTTCTGACTGTGTCTTTTTGTTTATTCAGCCTTCAGGTGCTATTGTACTTTATACTAGGACAGATAAGTACACAATACAATGGGATAAATGCTCTGATACTGGTAGTGCTGCTCTGTTCATGTTTTATCCTCTAAGTTGTTCAGCTATGAACTAAGTTTGAGTTTTGTCTTTTTAGAGATGCCATTACCTTGGGATGCTTGAAAGATCAGCTAGACATGAACTTTTTTTTGTGGGAGGAAGATGATGATAGGACTTTACTAATCTTGTTGAAGGAGTGGGGGTGGGAAAGTATGGGATAATGGAATAAATGTTGGATAAAGAATTGACTCGGGGTGGTGAACACAATATGATGTATATAAAAAAAGTTAAAGAATTAAAGTTTTCTTCTAGTGAAAAACAATGGGTTTTACTCAAAATTTTCTTATACAACGTTGCTGATATGATATTCACATATATTATTATGATTTTTTAAAATATATCACACATTCCAGATCTTTCTTGTAGTTAAATAAATCTTTATTGGGTATTTTCAGTGTTAAATCAAGCATAGCAACTACCTGTTGGTCTTTGCTACAATTATTAGCTCTTACACCACCAAATTTCTCTTGACCAGCTTGTATCCTTTGCCTTGAATAGGATGTTTGTGCGTTATGGAACAAAAGAGGGCGGACTCAAATCTCAGCATGGCTGCATGCTTCTTATATTCACCAGTAAAGTGACCTTTCATAATCTCCCGGTATTTATTCACCAATCAGTACACTTTTAAACTGAACTTGGGTATTCTTGAGTAGTCTTTGCCATGGTTTTCCCTCTTTCCACCTGCTTTACATAGCATCCGGAAGCATCTCTGTCCCCTTCTTTCCTGAGATAAACATTGATTCTTGAAGTTGTTTGGATGCTGGTAGGAGTGATGGCTATCAAGAGTAACAGTGCACTTTATCATGTATCTAGTAGGAACCTGGAGGTACTGATAAAGTGCCTGGGAATTTGGAAGAGTGGAGATAACCTGAAGGTACCCAGATATTAAGTAAGTGTTTGGAGGAAGTGACATTTAAAATGATGCTTTAAAGCACATATGTCAAACACAAGGCCCGCGGGCCAAATCCAGCCCGCCAGGCCTTGCAATGTGGCCCGCACTGTGCTGTCATCACTGCACTCCGCTGTCAGTTTATGACATTGTCAGTTATGACTGTTCAGTAAACCATTCGGCCCACGATTTAGGCTGGATTTTAGATTTTGCCCCCTTCTCTGATTGAGTTCGATACCCCTACTTTAGAGAGTTGAATTGGGACATGTAGGTTTCAAGGACCGAAAGAAGAAAAGGTGGTGTAGTAACTGACTAACAACTATAAAGACACAATAGATAAGTATTGGGCATAGATAGAATTTCAGTTTGCTGTTGAGAGGGGTGTGGTAAAGAGAAGAGGAAGAAAAAAGTTTAGAAAGGTAGTTTAGGCCTGGCTGGTGTGCTCAGTAGTTGGGTGTTGACCTATGAAACAGGAGGTTACAGTTCGATTCCCGTTGGGGTGCTTGCTTGGGTTGCAGGAGTCTTGCACAGTTAGAAAGGTTAATCTGGATCTCTCTCTCTCTCTCTCTCTCTCTCTCTCTCTCTCTCCCCCCCCCCCCCCCCCATGCGCGCGCTCGCGCACACGCCCTCTCTCCAGTGTCTGTGATGACTGTGACAACCAAATGACTGGTCACCATGATGTGGCATTGAGCACCTCTCAGTACGCCCTTTCCCTCGTGCCAAATACCCCCCCGCCCTCTTCTCCCCACCTCCCCCCACGAGAAGGGCTGACCTCTTGGTCCTTGCCCCAGGCCCACAGGCTCCGATGGGTCTGCGATGGTGAACAGGGTAGGTGGCAGGAGGACTGGGCTGGCTGTCAGGCCATTGGGATCACCAGCTCATCCCTGGTGGCTTGGGGCCTCAGGCAGGCACCCGTGACTTCACCTCCATGTGAGTCTGCTGGGCCGGCTGTTGATGGACCGCGCTGCCCTGGAATGGGTAGGTTGTGGGTGTGCCCTTGCAGCTTCTGCCAGTGCCTCAAGCCCCAGCAGCAGCGGTACCCACTTGAGGTGCCCTGAGTGGGCAGTACATTCCATCAGTGGCCAGCCCGGCATATGAGGATGGAGGTTAAGTCGCGGGTGCCTACTTTCCTGCAGGCCTGAGCCCCTGAGCAGCCGGGGATGAGCTGGCCATCCCAATGGCCTGGGGACTGGTGAACCGGCAGAAGATGGCCCTGGTCGCAGGAGGCTAAGTCCTAGGGACTATGGTTTCATGCACGGGGCCTCTAGAATGTTAAATAAGTTGGAGCAGGGAAGCTGGTAATAAGAATATTAGGAGTCTGTTTCATTATTTTTGATGACATACCATTAAATAGCTGTTTTGTATATTTTTAATCACATCTAGTTTTTTTTTTTCCTTCTTAAATATTGAACTTTTGTGTGAGTTTTAATTTATTGATACCGATATTAAAAATTAATCAACCTGAAGTGTAGGGAAAGAGGCTGGATTCAATTTTATTTATTAGACATACATTGGACACATATTCTTTCCTAAATACTGTGGTAGGCATTGTGGACCTAAAAGAAAGATATGATTCCAGAAATTTCAGGTTTTTATATTTTTAATAGGAGAGGCAAAATTGAATTGGATTCAAGCTGAGTAACTCCTTGTGTTCAGGACTTATCGGATATGTGGTAAAAGAGGAGACAGAATATCGGGAAAGGTGGTTGAGTCTGCACAGATACGTAATTGGGAATCATATTGTCTAAGACTTCCTTGGCTTTAACCATTAGACAGTGGACAAAGACTTTGAAAGTTACATGGAAAGTCACATTTCTCCAACATCCCTGAGAAAAATTGCCTGTAATATGCTTTTCTCATTTCTGAAAGAAAGATACTAGGAAATTTTTACTTAAGGAATGTATTGATTATCATTTAGACAGTTCTATTCATATAATATTAATATATTAATCTAGTGCAATTTGTACATATATGATAATGATACCTTTTGTTTTGAGGCATAATGGCACAATAGTTTTAATACAACCTCTAATCTTCACAAAATCATTTTAATACTTTGTATCTGGGCTAGCAGCATCTTGCACTGTAACATTCCTATACATACATAAGCATTTTGTCTAAGTACAAATGTTAAAAGCAGAGTAATTTAAGCAATAGTCTATACAAAGTTAAGTAGACACTGTAGGTTACTTTTCTTGAATTGTTGTTGCATAATAAATTATAATTCTATGTCAGTACAATATTACTGATCTATAGAATGCACTTAGAATTGTGAGGTATGGCAACTCCCTCTAAAGAGAGCTAACATGTAAACCTAAATATTTTCAGTGTTTGTTTGTTTGTTTGTTTGTTTTTTAAAAGCTGGCATGGATAGGTAAGACAAAAATAAATTCCAGCATTCAGAGATTCTAGAAACATTTTCCTGAGCAAAAAAAGAAAATAAAATCTTTTAATTTTTAGCTATTTCCTAACATTTCTTTTTTGGCACATTGTTGAATGAACAACGATAAAGTAAATACTGAAGTGAAGCTAAGTTTGTTGTGGAAGTGTATGTTAAGCCAGTTATTGAAAGAAAAAAAAATCCACCAAGTAACTAACTGCTCATTTACTTTATATCAATTGAGACTCTGTTATATATGCATCCCATCTTAATAATTCAAGATTGCAGTTGAATGCTTATAAATCACTTGAATTACAATGATAATAAGACAGAAACCTTATATTTTCTAAAAAAGGACATGTGTAACATTTTCTGACATTACTGCTAAATTCAGGTCAAACAAAATCCCCCTGTAATATATATTCTGCTCTAAAAATTAAGTGGCTCAGAGTTCGTAGCAAAAGCTATCACAATTTAACATTTACACCATAGAGTAGATACAAATAAACAAAATTAACTGCTGTTTAAAACATCTAATAGATAAAGTAATACAAACCAATTAGCAATTAATGCTGCAATTCCAGTTTGATTATTTTCAATATTTAAGTTTCTCACTTTCAAAATGGACAATAAAAGTTGTCCTATGTTTTAATGCAATTTCATTTTAAATTCTGTGCCCAGATTACATATTTAATGTTAGAAATTGGATACTATGCCATTTATGCATTATTCAAATATTCTAGAAAATAAGTCATGATTGGTCTTGTAGTTAACTATCATAAAACATCAGAAATACAGAAATGGAACCAAATAGAAGGAAGGCTGGAAGAACTACCAGAACTCCTTGAACGTTAGGTGGAAGAATGGATCCAAGATAAAACGAACTTGCAGTGTTCTTTTATGAAAGAAAGAATAAACATTGCTTTGTCCACATTAATATTGTACGCATGACAGTCCTTTTTCTAGTGTTGTGATAGTCTTTAATGGGCAGGCACTTTAGTGAGAACACAAAAATTACAGTGTTTAGAAAAAATGGAAAATTATCAGCTATAAATTAATAAATAACCAAATCAATATTTTTTGGCCCAACTATTAGAGAGGATATGTATATCTGAGAAACTAATTTTAAAAATCTTTACCTCATTTTAAAAACCTAAATGTACTACAATGAAGATTTTTTTGAGCAGATTTTCTGCTGAATGAAGCATCATACTATTAGATTACAAGAGATATTTTTACTGACTTAATCCAATAGTGATCTACTTACAGGAAAGTTGTGTTATCTGGCACTTTATTCTGAACACTCAATGCAGGTCTTGACTCAACTAGCCAACCACACTAAATGACATAATTACACAACAAAATACAGACCACATGGAATTAACAATATGTTGTTTTCAGGGTCATAAAATAGAGAAAGGGAGGGAAAGTCAGAAGAGGAATACCACCTGGGTCAAAAAGGATTAACTCTTATTAACAAAATAATTTTAATTAATTTATTCTCTCCTGCTATGCTGGATAAAATAAAGCTTTTACCGTATTACTTCATGTTATGGAAGAAAGCCTAGCAAGTAACTTGGTATAATGCTGCCTTGCATAGTACCTCTTGGTACCAAGGGAATTTGTGCAAATAATTCCTATCAGTAAAGCACCTCAAGAGAGGACTGAGAAAAGTGAGATAGAAAGTTTTGTTGGTGCTAACCCAAATCATCCTATACAATAAAAAGCTAATATGTAAATTGTCTCCTTTACCAGGAGTTGGACTGGAGTTCAATCCGGAGTTTGATCAGGGGGGGAGGCTGGTTGGTCAACCACCTGCAGTTCCTCCCCCTGGTTGGCCCAGCCCGGTTGGCCTAGCCCAATTGCCTTCCTCACTTCATACTTAAATAGCAAAAATGTTTCTCTTAACGCTATATATATACACAAATCTAATAAAGAGGTAATATGCTAATTGACCCTCACACCATCATAAAGAGATGCACTCCCAGCCAATAAAGAGGGAATATGCTAATTGAATACCACACCCTCAAAGATGGCAGCACCCACAGAAGCACAAGATGGTAGCGCCCAGTCCCCTCAGCCCTGCTGGGGCAGCAGGTGCATGGCAAGGCTGGGCCTGCCCTGCGCGCCTGCCTCCGGAGTTCCCCAGTTCCTTCAGTCCCCCAGCTGTCCAGGGCTGGCCTCAGGCTCAGGTAACCAGGGCCGGCCGAGGCTTGCGCTGCCACCAGTGGCAACAGCAGAGGTGTGATGGAGCATCACCTTCCCCTGATTGCTGGGTTGCCTCCCGCCCCTGAGGGTTCCTAGGCTGTGAGAGGGGGCAGGCCATGCTAGGAACACCCCCTCCAGTGCATGAATTTTCATGCACCCGGCCTCTAGTATGTAAATAAACGGAGAAATAGGATCCATAAAGTGACTTTGCTAATGCAAATTATTAGGCAAATTTGGACTGATTAATAAATGTAAAATACCCTAAGTCACCCACAAATCACTTTCCCCAATAAATGCATCTTCAAAGAAAAGTTTTGTTCCTAGCCAGAACCACCTCAAAGAATTATTAGGACAATATAAAATAAAGGGGTAAATATTTCAAAATCATTTACTGAAGTTTCTTTAAGCATCAGACTTTCAGTTTAAACTAATTTATGGGTTTAAAAAATTACAGGAAAATGCTAAAAACTTTTCATTGTTCTATATGCTAATTTAGAGGTCATGAGGATTTATTATTTATTTATTTAGGAATCATAATGACACTATTTGAACTGATTTGTAGACTTTGATAATTTGTATAATTAGGGTGCCCTGAAAACATTAGGATACACTATTTCATAGTAGTTATGTGAGGCCATATTGGTGGGCTTATTTTTGCAAATAAGGTAGCCTGAATTTATCAATCCAATAAAAGGACATTTGCGGGGCAGCTAAGATTGTGTGTAAGGTGGGTGTTTTTTTTTCTTCTTTTTTTTTTCTTTCTTTTTAATGATAAAGTAGTGCAGAGCTAACCAAACGTACTGTTGGCCACTTGATAGACATTACGATGTTAGATAAAAGGTTTTTATTTATTACCAGAGGCCTGACGCATGAAATTCGTGCAAGGGGCTCAGCCCTTGCAGCCCCAGCTGCCTCAGCTGGCCCTCGAAACCTCAGCTTCATCTGGGAGGTTGTCCAGACAGTTGTTCTGTTGTTCAGTCTAATTAGCATATTAGCTCTTTGTTATATAGTATTATGTAGGATAGAGACCCATCCATGAAGATTCATGCAGGAATAGGCCTTCCTTCCCCTAGCTTCACTCCCAGCTGCCCAGGAGCCGTAAGTCCCTGCTCCCTGCTGGAGCACTGCTCCTGTAGCTCCCCACCATAGCAGGTGTCCTCTCCCACCCGGCCACTTCTTGCCTGCTTATGTAAATTAACCCACCATCTTTGTTGGATTAATTTGCATCCTTACTTCTGATTGGCTGTGGGCACAGTGGAGGTACGGTCAATTTACATGTTTGTCTATTATTAGGTAAGATGTGTACTGCGCTGTTTCTTTAAAGTATGTTGAATGAAGTGATTTTGAGCCAACCATTTTTACTCATTTCTGCTTATTTGAAGGAGACCAAGAGAAACAAACTATTACTGAAAATCATATTTTCCATAGATATTGTTGGTATCTAAATAGGAAGAAATTTTAGTGTTACTTATATTTCATCCAGATTTTAGAAGTATATAAATATAGTGTTGAAATTTTGATTTTGTATTAACTAGGTTTTTAGTTAATACTTTGAAAATATTTTATCTAACCTCATATCTTTGAAATAGGTGTTGCAACACATGTTTTTTCTTTAAAAAAACAAACAAAACACTTTTTGACAGTCTAAGTGAAGAAAGATGGTTTCTTGTGAGTAATTCCAGTTTTATTAAATGACTCAACTCTCAAAACTGACTTATTGCATAACTAGATGAGTCAGATGGTTCAGAAAACAGTTTAATTTTGTTGTTGTTGTTGTTACCATGACTGCAACATATTGGCAGGATAATTTTATATTTTGTAGTTGTTATTTAACCTGACCTACTAATATTAAAAAAAGTATTTTGATAACTTTGTATCCATTGGAATAGTTTACATCACTAAGGAATTCTACACTTTTACTGTGTGACTTAATAGTACTTTTAAAGATAGCTCAGGGTTTTCCTTCCAGGTGTGTGTGTATGTTTTGGTGTGTTATAAAGACATTTTGTGTAAGTTAGATGTAATGCTGTGTTTGCTAGATATGAACTTTAAATTCTGGGCTTATGAGCAATGATTTCAGAAAGCATTTCTGGCTTTTTCCCCCCTTTCCAACTTGTAATTAATTCTCTGTTCCATGCTACTATTTTGCTCATCACTTTATTTTGTTCATTAGATTCCATACATAAGTTTGATAATATTATACTGTCGTTGAAGATGATTTTTTTCCCCATTTAAATTCTTTATTTTTTTATTTTTATTTTTTTAAACAGTTAATTAACTCATTCCTAATGTGTTTTTTGTTTTTTATCTTACTGATTTTTTTACAGAGAGGAAGGGAGAGAGGGATAGAGAGCTAGAAACATCCATGAGAGAGAAACATCGACCAGCTGCCTCCTGCACACCCCCACTGGGGATGTGCCCACAACCAAGGTACATGCTGACTGGAATCGAACCTGGGACCCTTCAGTCTGCAGACCGACGCTCTATCCACTGATCCAAACCGGTTTCGGTTAAATTCTTTATTGCTTAAAGTATTACATATATCATGGAACAGACTGTCAAATCTCAGAGGGAAGGTGGGGTGGGTGGGAAGAGATCAGGCAAAGAACTGGTATGCATAAATGCATAACCCATGGACATAGACAATAGGGTGGTGAAGAGCTGGGGCAGGGGGCGGGGGCAGGGTAGAAGGGGGGTCAATAGAAGGGGGAGGAGAAAGGAGACATATGTTAAAAAAGAAAAAAAAAAATTCTACACCAGAAATATGCCCTTTGAAATAAAAGGGACTCTTACGCTGAAACGGGTTTAGCTCAGTGGATAGAGGGTCAGCCTGCAGACTGAAGGGTCCCGGGTTCAATTCTGGTAAAGGGCATGTACCTTGGTTGCGGGCACATCCCCAGTAGGGGTGTGCAGGAGGCAGCTGATTGATGTTTCTCTCTAATCAATGTTTCTGACTCTCTGTTCCTCTTCCTTCCTCTATGTAAAAAAATCAATAAGATATATTAAAAAAAAAAAAAAAGGAACTCTAACTTGGTAGTGTTTATTATGCACAGATAAATTGAAAGCATCAAATTCAGGAATTAGGAAGAATAAATTACAAAATGTTAAAAACATGTAATTTATGCATTTCAGAAGAAACTTGCAAATAATTTTAGTGTTACTATTTTAACTCTCAATTATTTGTCCCTCCATACTTGCCGTTGCCTTTGATTTAGAAGTAGTTCAAAGTTAAAAACCCCTGGCTTGTCTATATGTGTAAAAAGCCAGAGATTGGAACACTGTAATGACCAGAACAACCAGTTGCTGTGACACACACACTGCAGCGCCCCCCCCCCCCCCCCCAGGCCTTCCCCACCCCTACACAATTAGGGGGTAGGGCCATCCAGCCAACTTCCTGCTGCCCCTCCCTCCATAGCCCCGCCTCAGATCCCCCCCAGCCTCTTCCCCCTCCCCCTCCCCCCGCCCCCTGCACCCCAATCAGGGGCAGGGCCAGTTGGCCAACTGCCTGTGGTCCCTCCCTCCAGACTGCCCTACCATGCCCCCAAAGAGCCCCCACCACCCCAATCAGTCTGTAGCCCTCTCCCTCCCTCCCCCACATCCCTGTTTGGTCACACCCCTGATAGCCCATCCTACACCAATAGGGGGCATGGCCAACCAACCTCCTGCATTCCCCCCTCACCCCCCCCAGCCAGGTCCGCTCCTGATTGCCCCCTCACACACCAATTGGGGGTGGGGCTGGCCAGCCAACCTCCCATGACCCCTCCCATGAATGCTGACCCCTGATCGGGGGTGGGGCCTGCTGGCCAATCACCTGTGGCCTCTTCTCCCAGCTGGCCTGGACCCCACCCCTGCATGAATTTGTCCACTGGGCCTCTAGTTTTTTAATATAGCTGGGAGGTTCCCCCCCTGCCCCCACCCCTGTCCTCCTGTCCATTGGTTCCTTGATCTTTGTGAAAGGGAATTGATGGGACGGAAACCTGGTTGGTTTATTGAAGGAGAGTGAGAACTGAAATTTAAAACTGTAAAAGTTTGTCACACAATGCAAATTATGGGGTAGTCAGTAGGCTTTATATTTAATTTATGAAATGGCATTTCTTCCAGCACTGGGTTTGTTTTTAGGTGCTAGTATTGAGACTATAATAGACAGTAGTAATTGCATTTTTCTTTTTAGGATAGCCATCTCTGATTGCCATAGCAACATCCCAGTAGACATTATTCTACTTGATCTAATGGAAGCATGTCAAGGAGTTGCCTTGAGCATAACTCTTGACTTTCTTAGATTGTACTGGGAATTTTGGTTTCAGAAGGAAAGTGATAATGTATATTACAATCCTCTCTCTCCTTTCTGCTGTAGTTTTATTGTCTGTAAGGCCTATGTAATTTTAGGAATCACTTGAGATTCCTGATATTATTTAAAGCTTGTTGTTTGTATAATTTGATTATTAGCACAAAATGTAATTGATTTTGTTTTCTTTACATGTGTTTTGTTTAGACTGTAGTTTTAAGTTTTTTGTTTTTTTTTTTGTTTTTCATTTTTTTTTAAATTGATTTTAGAGATGAAAGGATAGGGAGAGAGAGATAGAAACATCAGTGATGAGAGAATCATTGATAGGCTGCCTCCTGGATGCCCCTTACTTGGAATGGAGCCCGCAACCCAGGCATGTGCCTTTGTCCAGAATCGAACCCAGCACGCTCCAGACTGTAGACTGAAGCTTTGTCCACTTAGCCAAATCAGCTGGGCCTAGTTTTATTTTGGTTTTGGTTATATGAGCTGCTAGAGATTAAATTTGAATATCATGGTAGGTTGCAGAAATGGATTTTAGTTAACACTAGTAGCCCTGTGCACGAATCCATGCACCAGTAGCTCTCTGCCACCTTTCTGTAGCTCCCCCACCTTACTCTCCCCTCTCCCTCATCATAGCTTGCTGCCCTGCCCCCTCCTGTAGCTTTTCCTCGCTTGCTTGTAGTTCATTGCCCCACCCTCCTGCAGATCCTGATCTGGCCTTTATGCTGTTGGTCGTTAACCCTCAAGGTGTAATGGATAATTAGCATATTCCTCTCTTATTATATAGGATGTTCCATAATTTTAACTATCTGTATTTGGCTTTTAAAAAAGTCTTTCTAGTTAAAAGGCTAATTTGGATAAAAATACCAAAAAATTTGTGGGATTGAATTATCTGATACTCAGAAGTTTTGATGGTTTTATGTGAGAGAATCTATTACTATTGAGTTATATTTGTTTAAATAGAAAAAAAAAAACAATAGTGCCAACTTTATTTATAAAAGTTAACTTAGTATTCATTATTGACCAATTAGCACCTTAATCTCATGGGTTTCTAAGAGGCAGCTATTTGTAAATTTTAAATTTTAATTTTAGATCTATAACATTATGTGGTAGATTTGGCTTCCTCAGAGAAATGTTATATATTTGCAATTTAATAAACACTTAAAAAAAACTTTTTTTCATTATTTCAACTTATTTCCGTAGTTATTTACTTAAGTACTATTCTATTTTCATGTTGCTTTATAGGCTTCTCTAGACTATGTCTCAATACTGCTTGAAAATACACGCTACTTAACAGAGCTGTGTAAAACATAGTTTTTAAACTGAATGTAATGAAAGATTAAAATGTGATATAGGAAGTAATTGAGAAGGGAACTCTTAAAACTAGGAGAATAGAGATTGGCAATTTGGGACCTGTGATGAGTAGTTAGTTTTTTTTTGTTTTTTTTAAGATTTAACTAAGCAAAATCTCGGCAATTTCTAGATTTATTTATTTTTCTATCCTATTCTTTTGTCACTTATCTTTCCTGTGTATCATAAAAAATAATTTCTCACCCCCAAATTCAGCTGTCTTAAAGTACAAAAAAAGCAGTTTGGGGGTATGCTTTTAATATTTAGGAGCCTGCATGGCTGATATTTAGAGGAATTTTTTTTTCTTTTCTGTGAGTTCATGCCTAAGTCAATTAGCTGCCCTATCTTTTATTTTATTTTATTTTTTTAATATATTTTATTGATTTTTTACAGAGAGGAAGGGAGAGGGATAGAGAGTTAGAAACATCCATGAGAGAGAATCATCAATCAGCTGCCTCCTGCACACCTCCTACTGGGTATGTTCCTGCAAACAAGGTACATGCCCTTGACCGGAATTGAACCTGGGACCCTTGAGTCCACAGGCCGACGATGCTCTATCCACTGAGCTAAACCGGCTAGGGCAATTAGCTGCCCTTTTATCTTAAAGACATATTTTGTTAATAAAACTGCCTTCAATAATAGGATATCAGGCTTACTCACTTTGACTCTAGAGGTGCACTTCTTAATGTGACAGCCACTTACCATGTAAGGCTATTAAATGTAAATGAATTAAAATTAAATATAACTTAATTAAAATTAAAGTGAAAAGTTCAGATCCTAAATCACACAGTATATTTCAGGTTCTCAAAATAGCCACATTTGGCTAGGGGCTACTCTGCTTGACAATGCAGATTCAAAACATTTCTATTATCACAAAATTCTATTGGACAGAGTGTGCTGGTCTAGGGGGCAGACTAACAATGGTTGGAAATGGCAAAAAGGACATTTTTGATGCCATCTTAAGAAAGAGACATTAAAAGTTTTCTAACAGAACATTGTTGAGTCATGTATGCTCTAAGTTTTCATCACCTGGCTGGGGCTCAGTTCCGTAAGAGTATCAGGAAGTTTTCTCTAAGTCCTCTCTTTGCCCCTCCTTTTTATCTTCCCTCCCTCATTCCCCTCTCCCTCTTCCTTCCTTCCTGAGATGATAAATTTACAGGGCAGAGAACTAGTTTTCTTGATGAAAAGCATCCTAGACTTTTCAAGTGTACAGCTTTAGGTGGAAACCTAAGAGAGCTTTTCAGCATCCACTTTTCACTGATTTTCCTTGATCACCAGCTGAGCTTTCATTTATAAATGCCACTCAATTTCCATTAGCTTTATTTAGAAGTTTGTTTATTCATGATCTGCCAGTTTATTATCTACATTTTTCCTAAACTCAGGCAGGATTTGTGGGGGCTTATTTTGGTCCAGTTCTGCTAGTGTGCGAAAATAAGTGTGATATATTAATTGTGCCCATTTAGGGTTTTAGAGTCCTTGATGGCTTTTTGTAGTATATTTGTCCAATAAATGTTAGGTGCTGTTTAGAACATAGGCGTTTTTCCTTGAGGACCCTGTGATAGATACCATTATAGAAACATCATATGCACATATATGTTAGTTACCTTCTAAAATTGGTTTTGGTCTGTTTATTTTGGGGAGATGTTAAAAAGAAATGTGACATATTTTATGAAATACGACTATTCAATAAACATTTATTAAATGCTTTCAGAGTCTTGGGGGAAGTAAGGATATTATTTATACCATTTGCTTAGCAGTTTTAGTGATTTCCTTTAGGAATGTAAATGTGGCAGCATTTCAAAGCAGTCTACTTTCTTTGAATGTAGTTGAAGACCCAGATGTGCAATCCAACTTGTACTCTGTCCTGAAACGATCTCACTGAGGATTCTGATCCTTTGAATGTAGTCTGGGGGATGTCTGTGTGCTGTCGGGGCAATTGGCAGTCATTTCAAGGTACCCCTGCTAACTATCCTTATGAGACTTATTCTTTAAAGCAGGCTAGGCCCACCTGTCCGCCTTCCCACAACGCCGTATTTCATGCAATGTGCAAGTTGAAACAGGACGGGAAGGCCTTTGGATTTAGCTTCACTTAAAATGGCTTAGTGTAGTTTGTGGCAATTGACTGCCCATAACATTAGAAAAATTTAGGGGGAAAATGGTTAACTCTTTTAGAGTTTTTAGGAGTGTTTCAGGAGAAAGCCTAATTTTGGTTAAACCATGGTTCAGTGTTAGAGTATTAAGGGCCTAGATTATAGTAGAATGACTTGGAAATATTGTGGGCTTACCACAGCGTGAGGACTCTCTGTCATTTGGGGAAGTATCATCTTGGTCTCATTTTGGCCTTGGCACTGTGTGAGTAGGTCTGGAACAAATCTCCTTGTGGTAGGAGGTTGGGCCCTAATAGTTATCTGACCACTCCCTCAGCAGTTGGTAGGAAGCAATGAGGAATAGTAAGAAACATACTTATTGGGGGGGTGGGGGGGGCCCTTGATGAAAGAAGGTGAAGGGTTTAAGCAATAAATAAATAAATAAAATACACACACACATACACACACACACACACACACACACACACACAGCAGTCTGGTGATAGCCATAGGGAAAGGGAGGATGGGGATAAGTGGAGGTGGGCAAAGGGGAGATAAATGTGGACAGAAAGAAACTTTGCTTTGAGTGCATGATTCAGCGTGCAGATGATGTTTTGTTGAGTTGTACACTTGAAACCTACCTGGTTTTAGGAACCAATGTCACCTCAGTGAATTCAATAAAAAATAACTGCCCCCACCCCTCCAAAGAAACACACTAATAAAGGAAAGCATAGTAGAGGATAGTTGGGCTAAAGTATGTAAAATGGAGGAAAAGCAGTGATTTTTGAGTTAAGAGTTTCCAAAAAGCATTGGTTAGTAATGGGTAGCTGGGCGGACATCAGGAAGTGCCAGAGACTAGTAAAGTGGTACAGTATAGTACTGCAGGGGATTTTGTTTTAAAGAAAGCCATGAATTTTTTAAGGGAATACATCTAGCCTATGTGCTTTTTTCTGAGAAAAAATTATAAATATTTCCTCACTGTGACCTTAGAGTTCTCATTTAATCCAAAGTAGAAGTTCTTAAAAGATATACATTGAGGTGTGTATCTTTGGGTTTTAGTTATTCCTCCAGAATCAGAAACTTCAAAGCCTACCCTCTCTTAAAACACTGGCAATACTTGAAGTCCACTGGTAATGGGTACCTAAAGTGTTGACAGTTTAAAAAGCCATTAGACTCTTAGCACTCCCTGTAATCATTGATAATTCTTACAAAGGAGCATTTTCCTTTACCAAGACATATATGTAGACATGTGAATTGGAATGCACAGAGCAGATGTGAAGACTCTTTTGGGAGGGGGATTAACATTTTCATTTTTTTTTTTATATCACGTGTGACCAAGTAACACTTTCATTTTTCCCCCTGATGCTTTATTCTTCATAAAGAATATATAAATTAGTTTTGCTCCTCTTACTTATGATTGGAACATTTGACTCTTATGAATTATTATTGAAATGACAGGTTTGATGTGACTGGTATTTGAAGAAAACTTTCCAAAGGCGTTTTTTTTTTTTTTTTAAATTATTTCTTTATTGATTAAAGTATTACATATGTGTCCTTATTCCCCCATTCTCCCCCCATCCCCACCACTTATGCTCTTACCCCCCTGTTGTCTATGTCCATTGGTTAGGCTTATATGCATGCATACCAGTCCTTTAGTTGATCTCTCTCCCTTACCCCCACCCTTCCCTACCTTTTTATATATTCACTTCACTTTATGTAGTGATAGTTAATTGTTTCTCCAAAGATGAACTGTGAGTTTGTATTTTTGAATTACATTATAAACTGATGGCTTAAACATAATTTTAGTCGATTGCAGTTATCCTTCTTGATATTCAAATTGTTATATCTTTGGCTAGTACAAGCCTATTCAAGATGGCTTTAGAATCTAGTTGACATGACTTTAGTAGTCATTGACACTCTCCTCTGCGCCCTTCCCCGCCTTCCCCATTTCCCCAAGGACATGCTGAGGGAGGGAGGGAGGGAGGGAGGGCGGGAGGGAGGGGGAGGGAAAGAGAGAGAAAGAGGAGAGAGAGAGAGGGAATAATATTCATGAGAGACAGAAATATCAATTGGTTTACTTATCATGACTGTGGATAGAACCCACAACCAGGTATGTGCCCTGACTGGGAATCAAGCAGGCCACCTTTCAGAGCACAGGATGATTCTCAACCAACTGAGCCATTCTGGCTGGGGGTTAGCTCTTCTTTTTAAAAGACCCTTCCTTTTTTTCTGTAAAACAGTTGAGAAGGTGATTTTTCTGGGGGAGGAGGAGGAGTGACCATTTGTGCTCCCTTCGTGGATGGCAAGGAAGGAATCTAGTAATAAACCATGTCTTTGGTCCCAAGTAACTGTGGAGAAGAGTCCTATTCCTATTTGAGTATTGCTGAGTGAAAAGAAACTAGGCATAAAAGAGGTAAAAAATGACGTGGAAAAAATTTTACAGTATTTTTTTTTTGAAAAGCCATCTAATTTTTTATGCATTATTATTGCAATACACATTTACCTGGCATTTTGAAATGCTAGTGAGGCCAGAACTATAGAACGAACAGATGAAGTTAAAAATCTGACTTGTCCCTTCTTTTACTGATAGACCTTTGTGTTCCCATCACTGCTTTCTCAGTTCCTGTTAGGCTTTGGCATCGTTGTGAAAACCAGCTCTGGTATCCCAGAAGGCAAACCACATGTGTAATGGGGTGATGGTAGGAGGCCACGTGCAGTTGGAGGAAAGGGCTCTCTCTCCTCATTGATGATGTCCTTGGTAGTATTGAGAGGAGATGATAAACAAGTGGTATTTGTGAGTGAGTGCCAACTGTGATCACCATCAGTAATGCACTGATTGGCAACCATATTATTCCTACCTTAGCCTTTATGCATTCTGAATACATTTTATGTATTCCTATCCTCTGCTAATCATCTTGGACTCTGGCTGAGTTAGTTCATGAAAATAAGGTAGCAAACTGAGATTTACACACAAGACAAGGAAAGTTTCGGATTGAAAGCAGGAGCTAGGTGTAGGGAGAACAGACAGTTGAAACAAAGTAGGAGTAGACCAGAGGAAGACACCTACAATGGAAAGCAAGATAAAGAATAATGAGATAGCAACTAGGGGAGCTTCTAGTCAGATATGAGGCAGGATTGTGTATTAAAAGCAACCCAGGGCACATAGGAGAGGCAAGGTAGTGAGTTAAAGGTGTATATTTTAGGAATCAGAATGTTTATCTACACTGAAAAATAGGGCTATCGGGAGAAGTGGTGTGAACTACCTGCAGCATGGCTACTGAGAGAGCAGCGTCCCTCTCCTTCCGAGTTCTCACAGGTTCTTCCTGGGCAGTTGCTGCTCCTCCCGGGTGACAGCAGAGAATGCAGCATTCACTTTCCGTCTGTTAGCTCATGACTCTCGAGCAGCTGGTCTAAATCACTGGAGTTTTATGGTAAGTTAGATTCTGTTAACGTTTTCTCTCTTTCAAAGTGGACAGATTTCTAGATCATGGCCCATAAAATCTTAATCTGTTGGAGTTAGATTGACTTTTGGAAGCAGAACACTATTATTGTGATATACTAGTAGCACATTGTTGGCATTGGAGAGATGCTTCTTGAAGCCTTCCAAAAGTCCCATTTTTGCAGATACCATTATGACATGTAATTTCCCCCCATAAAATAAATTTTTGCTCTGGTCCACTCACCAAAAAACATTTTTGCAGATCCTTTCTCTTGTTTTTGACTAAGCATATGGTTCACTGGTTTAGTTAATAAGTCTGAGTTATCCCCAGTGACTTTCCTCCCTATATTTTTGGCTAATACAGTGACCTGTATCCTTAAGCCTCTTCACTTTTATCGCCAGCTCTAGCAATTGGCTGGATTTTTTATATTTATGTCCATTTCTGATTGAAACTATTTTTTTAAACTATAGCTTCAGGAAAGTTACTGTGTTTCTGGCAACAAGTATGGAAACAAACAACAACAGAAGTCACATACAGGCCATATGTGGAGCTCATTTGCAAGTGAAATGACCACTCCCTTTCTCCAGACTCACTGTGCAGCAGCTCCTATTCTAGCCTCTGGGAAAGTGCAGGTTACTACATTTCATGCCCTTCCTTGCATCTTGAATAGTTGCAAGGTAAATCTTTATATCTATCAATGCCAAGAATCTTCTATATGTCCTCCTTTTCATATATGGATTTCTTTTAAAATTTAAAGCAATTAATTTGTAAATTAACACTAACTTTAGCAATAATTGGGTTTCAGGGAATTTTTAAATTCTAACCATATTTAAATAAAGATCTTAAAAGAGGCATAGAGGGCCCTACCTGGTTTGGCTTAGTGGATAGAGCATCGGCCTGCAGACTCAAGGGTCCCAGGTTCAATTCTGGTCAAGGGTATGTACCTTGGTTGCGGGCACATATTCAGTAGGGAGTGTGCAGGAGGCAGCTAATCAATATTTCTCTCTCATCGATGTTTCCAACTCTCTATCCCTCTCTCTTCCTCTCTTTAAAAAAATAAAATATATTAAAAAATATAAAAGAGACATAGAGGAATTAAACAGCATATATTTCTATAACTTGCATGTCAGGTTTTTTTTTGTTTTGTTTGTTTTGTTTTGTTTTTAGTATGATTTCCCATTAGAGCTTCATGAAAAAAAAAATTTAGATGTTACTTTTATTCAAGGTGGGCATTTAGTTCTGGGGATAAATTTAGTGGTGCAATTTTATGACATCCTATTTATATGGGAGCATATATTTGGTTCCTTTGGCTGATTAATTTTTTCCCTATTTGGAAATTTAGTCAGTTTAGAAATAACTATCACTGTTGTCATATATAAGCGTCCGCCTTCTATTACCCAGGTTTTCTACTCCCATCATACCATCACCATTTTTCATAAGCACTGTCAGTTAGAAACATGAATTAAATTTACGTCTTCTAGGAGTAAGAAAGTAAGTGCTATTGTTTGGACCTGTTATTGAGGAAAGGCTAAACGTTTTCTTACACACCTTTAAAAGTGTAGGGAACCTCATACATTATTGGTCTTTGACAATATTTAGATCAATTTGAAAACCGTGGATATATATTTAAATTCTGACTGTATGATTGAAAATGGTTTTTGATGTAGAAGTATTTTGAAATTTACATTGTTTATTACTTATTTTGTTCAAAGAATTCAGTCATTTAGGAATTCTTTTGGTAAAATAAAATTATGCTTATAAAATAATTAAATACCAGGACTTTATCTCTCTTCTTCCCCTCTTTTGACTTTTGCTATCAAATAGTTTAATATGTCTGTAATTTTCAAGTTATAACATTTCTTTCAAAATTTGTTTTTAAATTTAATATACCACCATGCTAAATGTCTTGATGCTGTAGTTATTGGGACTTACTATATCCACCCATCCATCACTTTGTCTTTGTTTGTTTTGGATACCTGTAATACCATAATGTACAGTTTAGTGGAGGCCCGCCCCGTTAGTTTTAATATCAAGGTTTCAAGTTTCTGGAATTTTGACTTATTTTTCTCAGTTCTGATTGAAAGAATTAATGAGTTAAAACATTTAATAGAAAAATGTATCTTTATCTTACTCTGAATTGTTTTGAGGTTGTTAATTAACTTTTATAGGTAGCACCACACTATGATATTACTTGAAAAGTAATGGTATCTCTTGCAGTATAAAATAAACAGAGCCTATCAGTGTATGCACTGCAAGGCACGTTTCTGTAAAACAAATATCACTTCACTGTTAAATTCCATTTCAAAATGATGGTCTTAAACTTACAGAATGTCAGAACTTTAAGGACTGATTTTTTTTATGCATCATTTGCAAACATAAGTACAACTTATAAAACCGCATCTTACATGGAACCCTGTCCTATCCTTAGCTTATTTGTAAAACAGACCATACATAAAACAATACAATTATTACTCCTCCTGATGGCAGGTGTTGTGAAGACATTTGTCCTGAGACCTGTGAGGCACTTGCACAGAACTTGAGAGTTCAGAGGCATGTGGTTGGAACACCACTGATTTCAGTCCAGCCCTCCCATTCTGGCAGGTGCGGAAACTCAGACTAAAGGTCCTACTCAGAATTCTTTGGAAAGCAATCATGAGATAAATCTGAAAAGTTTTCACAAAGCCCATCCTTCTAGTTTCCAGGTACTTACTTAGCATTGGTTCCTGGAAAGAACAGCAGTGCTTTTGTATAGCTCTGTAATTTCTCTTTCTCTTATCCTTCTTTTGCAAGGTGGCCTTATATTTTTGAGAATCTTCAATCTTTGGCTTTCGTGAAAAGAAACTTTAACTTTCCTAAAGCATTAAAATTGCTTTAGTAAGGAGGACTGCAGTAGGACTGTGGGAAGGTTCTGCCTATGAAGAACCCAGGAGGCTGTGGGGGGTGGTTAGGGGTTGTTGGTTGTTTGAGGGAAAATAAGGGTTCCATGTACATCATGGCCCCTGCAATTTAGAAATGAATAAGCGAAGGCACAAAGGGGTGACATAACTTGCTCAAAGTCATACAGTTTATTTATCTGATCTCTAATAAGGCTTTACCTTTCCTTTTCCTTTTTTTTTTTGTTGTTGTCTCTAACTCTTGTCTTGAGAACTATAATATTTGAGAAGATACAGTGTTGTATTTCTCAGTAGGTGACATTTCATCCTTAAAGTCAAGACTTAGGTCATATAAATTGGGGTTTTCTTTATCTTTAAAAACATCTTAAGCTGTGTCAAATGATTCTGCTTTGAAAGAAAGGTACTGATATCTGCCAAAGTCATTATCACACTTCTCTAGTCATTTATTTTCTTGAAATTGAAATGAAACTTTCTGAACACAGCCGTACTGAATATGGATTTCAGAGCCATAATAATGCTTTTTGCCTCTGCAGATTTTGAATTGATCTGCGTTTGGCAGTGAATTATGTATGTGTTATTTCAGGAATCTTGCACATGCCCTGCTCCAAACCACTGATTATTTTTGTAAAACGCTGTTGTGTGGATTTGGCTCATTCCATTGACGCTGAACTCATCAGATGGCTATATTGTTTCTAGGAATGTGACTTGAATTGATTAAATGGCACAGCCAACAACATCTGTTTTGTAAACTAGTTTGGTTTCCTAAAACTTCAAATTTTCAAATTTGCAGCTTACAAATAGAATAAAGTATATTTCTTTCACTCCATAGAAAGAATTCCACTGAATTTTTGATGATAGCTTATTTAATCTTAATCTAGTTATTATTGTGACTTGTTCTTTTACTCTATTGTTCTTTTCAAGGGAAATTAACATTAGGAATGATGGGAACTTACAGTCTTACGTGAGTGGCTCTTAACTATGTTATTTACCCATTTGAAGTTTGTAGAAAGGTTTGGATGGTTTCCTAGAAAAGGCATTTATGGACATGCTCCTGAAACTGTACAGTGGGTGAAGGGAGGTAGAGCTCCCCTGGGAGATCCCCTCAAGTCCATTCCCTCCTGGTTGATGATCTTTGCTTCACATGTGTTATTAAGCATATGGGTAATGCTAGTGACTATGAACCAGAGTTACCGTTTTTATACACAGATTTTACATTTATAGAATATTTAAGTCACAATTTAAAAATAGTTTATGGTGTTGATCTTCATATGTACCATTTTTATTTCCCATCTTATTGTCTATTTTATTCTTTTTCTTTATCTTTACAATTTTTTTCAGTGAAGGAAACATACCATCTCAGTTTTTGGTTTTTTGTTTTTTGTTTTAATTTATTATCACGGCCCTTATTTGAAAACATCTGAACAAAATTTGTATGGTATTAAAAATGCACATATCTGGTTTTGTATTGTGGAGGTTCTTTCTATTATGCTTTTTGTGTTAATATTTCTAAATGACATTTTGAATTTGGGATAGAGTACTTAAGAGAAAATTGAGACTTAGGGCGAGATAAATACTTTCATGTGATAAGCCATGGAGGCTTGGTTATCATACTAGTAGATGTGTATTATATTTATTTGATTCAGTAGTCTTTGTATAGCTAGTTTTCTTCTACAGTTTGGAATCTTGTCTTCAAGGCTAGCTGTGTATTTACTAATTAATCTTGAGAATTGCTGTTCTTATGTTGTAACCTTCTCTCTTTGAATAGGATCTCTTTTAAACTCAGAGGATGGACTCATTTCTGTGCTCCTCCCTTTAAGTTATAACAGCAACAATAGCTGTCATATCTATTATTTGACAGGAACTTTTATAATATTCTCTATCTACAGCCCTTTATTTCAGACTAGAGACTCGATGCATGAGGATTTGTGCAAGAATAAGCCTTCTTTCCCCTGGCTCCTGGCACCACCTTTGTTCTGGCCAGAGCCACCTTCTGCATCTCGCCTTGTCACGTTAATTTGCATATTCCCTTCTTATTGGCTGTGGGTGCTACCATCTTTGTCACAGAATTATGGTCAATTTGTATATTCTGTTTTTATTAGATAGGATATTTTACCTTGTTGACTAATACTCTCTAATTTCATCAATAAAAACATTTTGCAATTTACCCCCCTCCCAGTGGACCATAGGCTCATAGTGGTATTCTTAGCACTACTAACATAGTGCCTGCTAAATAATTCAACAGTTGTTGAACAATTGCTAATTGGATATATTCCCAAGAGTTTTATAATTTAGATCTGATAGGAATATTTTTCTCCACCTGTTTCTCTTGATGTTTCAAATTATTTTGAACTGCAATTGATGTTTTACTAATAAATGTGATAATTTTTGTGTGAATATAATTGATGTCTTGGTTTAGCATCATTTGTAATGTGTAATGAGAAAAGTGGCTGACGTATATTAAGTTGTTTACATTATAAAAACTACAAAAGTGCTTTGAAAACGTTGGATGAGTGTCACGTGGCCATTATTTTTCCCCCTGAACTAGAAAACAAACTAGACACTTAAAAAAGGTAGAGGATTGGTGTCACTTTATCAAACAAATCTTAACATTGCTAAGTGAACTTAATCACATATGTTTCTTTAAATGGGTTACTTAGAACATGCTTGTTTTTCCATAATAAAGTACAGGGTAGGTTTACAATTGTGAATGAAACAGAGTTTATTCTTCTATTATTATTTATTAGTTGTTATATTTTCCACACAAAAAACTTTAGTCCTACCCATCCTATATCTGCTGATTTAGATTATATTACCTAGAAAATCCAATCTGGGATAGGAAGTACTATAGCACCTTCAACTTGAAAATATTTTCTAGATAAAATAATTTGTCCTTCTAATATATGCCCTTTACTGTATAAAGATATTAGTTTTATTTAATTATCTTCTCCATTGTTGGAAGTATGATATTAGGAATATACATTTGTTTATTTTGGGGATGTGGTAGAGAATGGGATTTGATGCTGGACTAAAATATTATTTCTCCTAGTGCAGGTATAAATTTTAAAAAAAGTAGCATTCAATAAGTATGGCGGCCTAATCTTAAAATTTGATGACTGTTTAACCAACTGGGAACTATTTCCTGAAAGTGCTTTAGGACAATCAGTGCTAATGTCTTTATATACTTACTGAAAGTAGAAATTTTGGCATTTGATTAAAGTATTTTCTAATAGAGAATATTTAAAAGTCACATAAGTTTCCATAATCCTCAAGAGTGACACAATTTAGTACTCCTAAAATAGAACTTTAGTGTTTTCTGCAGATGAGGATATTGCTATAGAAAGCTATATGACATAAAAGTAAAGCATGCATGAAGCCTGTATCACTTTAATGTAAACTGTCTTCTTGATTTTCTTAGATAGAAATGGCTGAGATTATGTTTACAAAGTTTATTAAAATTAAAGCTTGATTTACTGTTTAGAATAAAATGTGTTTCTCTGGTTGGCTAGTATGGCATAAAGTGGGTCAGCTCTCTGATGTAAAAATTGACATAGGAAAGAAGATAGAAGAGATGAGAGAGACAGATGGGACTGTGGAGGAAAGGAATAGTGGAGCTGGACAATATCAGATGCTTTTGGCAGAGAGAAAGAACAGCAAATAAGAAAACGGTGACTTTTTCTCTTAATGGACCAGATATTAATCTATAAAGTCTCTAATCAGTCTGTCGGGCTATAGATATATAAATTTTAGTGGTTCCTAGGGGTAGAGAGGTGGGAAATGGGACTTAAAGGGAAGTAGTAGGATGTTAGCTGTGTAATTGTACTTTTAAAGCCTTATGTTCCTTATACTGATTTTTCTCAAAGTGTGTTTCTGTATTCAGTTATTATTCATCAAACAGTATTTGCATGCTCACTATGTGGAGAACTGTAAGTGGTGAGAACTCTGAGTGTAAGATGCCCTACCTTTAAAAAGCTTTTAGTCTAGAAACGGGATGATAGACACTAAAAAACTAACACTAAGTTATGGCAACAGTAACTAATATTCAGGATATTTTCCAGTTGAAACACTGTTCCCTTAATTCTGTGAGTGAAGTTGTCAGACAAGTCTCAATGTGAAGAGGCAGTCTAAACTTCTATATGGAGATAAAGTAATTTATTATATTTGGTTATTGATGAAGACTGCAAAACTAGCTGAACCACTACTGCCTTCAACTAAGAATAGGATTTCACTAGGAGAGGAGGAAGGAAAAGCTATCAAGGCAGACAATGTAAGAAAGGCATGCTTCCTTTTGTATGTGTGCATGTGTTTGTGTGCACAAGATACATTAAATACTCAGGTCACTTGAAGATAGAATTTTATGTTAGCAAGGAAGGAAGGGGCAGCTTGAAATCAGTTGTGATGTAAGGTTCTGTGTACAGTTCAGATCTAATTAAGAGAAAATATGAGCCGAAACCGGTTTGGCTCAATGAATAGAGCGTCGGCCTGCGGACTGAAGGTTCCCGGGTTCGATTCTGGTCAAAGGCAGGTACTTTGGTTGTGGGCACACCCCTAGTCGAGGGTGTGCAGGAGGCAGCTGTTTCTCTCTTATTGATGTTTCTAGCTCTCTATCCCTCTCTCTTCCTCTCTGTGAAAAATCAATAAAATATATTTAAAAAAAAGAAAATATGAAATATTTAAATTTATATTCGTACATTTTAGTTCTTTAGTACTCCTTTTAAATTATTTTTTTAATCAATAAAAAATATTGGGTTCTTGGTGTGTGGGAGGAAAGTAATGAATAACAAGCTCATGTTTTAGTTATCTGTCATACTTACATAAATACCATTGATGGTATTTCTCATGGTTAATGAGTTTGTGATTTCGTAGGCATTTTCTAAGTGAGTGTTCTCTTATGTAAAAAATTCTTATTAAAGTGGTTGCTTTTATGTGAACGTTAACTTTTTTTCCCTTTGGCTTTCTATAAAAGAGGATGGATTACTGGGTGGTAAATGCCAATTTGAAATGTTATGCTCCTTTGATTAAAAAATCATAAAGTGTTGCTTTCTAATTTTCATGATTTTAGCTAGCAGCTGGTGACTAACTGCTTTTGAAGCAGAGCTCCCATTTTTGTCTCAGAAGAACATCTTATTGATGAAAATAGAGTAGTGGTTGTGCTAAATGACTGAAGAATGGACAAAGAGATAAAGCAGAGAACAGAGATAAGAGTTTCTTATGGCAGCAAGCCAAAGGTCTAGTGACATTTACAGATAACAGGGAGAGCACATGGAATGCTTCATGTACTGTCAGATAGATGCTGCCTGAGCTGTGCAGGTTAACAAGGCCCACCCTCTGCTCTGTACACACTTTCATTTCTGTCGTTAGGCTGCATGTCTGCTGCTGGCCTTCCTTCCACTGGGACTCTGTAATTTCATGGACCACGTGGGTGGAGATTTAGACGAAAGTGAATATATGTTGTTTATCACCCAGCAAAGAACATACTCTTTTAAAAAATATATATTTGTATTGATTTCAAAGAGGAAGGAAGACAGAGAGAGAGAGATAGAAACATTAATGATGAGAGAAAATCATCAATCAGCTGCCTCCTGCACACCCTACACTGGGGATTGAGTTTGCAACCCAGGACCTGACCGGGAAATGGACCATGACCTCCTGTTTCATAGGTCGACGCTCAACCACTGAGCCATGCTGGGAAAATACTGACAATATAATACATTTGTTACATTGAAAAATACTTTTGATTATTTTTTAAAGAAATTTAGTTTTAAGATTATTAATTTATTGTTGAAGTATAAAAGTGAATCAGTTTTTCTTATTCCCTTTACTTGTTCTTGTTACTGTTCTAGAAATTGAAGAGTCTTGAACTGTCCAATTTCCCAAGTAGGTTGGTAACATAAGATTAACACTGTTGTATTCAGTTGACCAGTACATGTATCTAAAGTTAACTTAAGGAAGAACAGTCCTGTGTTCCTGGAATAAGTTCTCTGAAGTCACAGACAATAAAACCTTTTTATTAGTGCTATATTCTGCTAAGATTTTAATTTCTTTTTGAAAACTTGTTTAAATGGAATTATCTTCTAATTTTCATTTCTTTTATTAAAGTTTTTAAATTTGTATTTCTGTTTTCTTACTGAGCAAGAAATCCTATTTCATTTATCTTTAAAGCACACATAACTAATATAGATATTAGACAGTTAGATTTTTCTCCAATTATGCTAACAGTTTTTAAATTTTGGTATGCTAGATTAAAAAAGTATTTTATTATTATGTTGTTATTTGGGAGACAAGAAGAGTGCATAATGCATAAATAAGATCAGGGGTGTGGTCTCTTCACTGAAAGACAGATGTGGAGGGAGATGGGCCTCTTAAGGGCAAAAGCTACAACCCTTCCATAGCCCTGAAAGTTTATTATTGCTTTTTGATTTCTTTTATGAATTGCTTTAATGGTATTAAACCTTTAAAAAATATTACTGTAATCATTTAATCTGCGTTTTCAGTATTTGAATATTAACCATTTTAGCATACTCAATTTTACTGCTTTTTAAAAATTTATTGCCCTTATTATCTAAGAAAATGGATATCATTTTAGATAGGAAAAGAATTATTCATACTTTGAGTATATTCTCTCCTTTATGTTACCTTCCATAGCCTCTGGTGATGTGAAGTAATTGGACTTTTTAATTTTGATGCTATATAGTACATTTAAATCAAACAGATTTCTGTGCCTTTAAAATTCTCAGTTTTAAACTTAAGAGTTAATAGATGCATGTTTAAATTCAGAGATTGATTGATGTTTCACCACTGGATCCTTGTGAGTATCACTGTAGTTTTTAAACACTAGATAAATAGTGATTAGAGCATAGGATTTTATTTGGGGTTTTTGATAGGAAATTATTGTTTCTTGACTGAACTAAGCTGTGATTTTCAAGATAGGAGCAGAAATATTCCATGATAGGAAAGTCTCATATTTTCATTGACAAGGTCAAATTGTGTTGTTTAGAATACTACAATATCACATCACGATTTATAGGGAAATTATAACAAGTGAACTTGGAAAAGCATGGACTGCAAAGAAGCACTTAGTTTTGATGAATTGATGTAACAAAAAAAATAGATTATTTGCTGTGTTGCCCAAATGATCATGTTTTGAATTGCTTCCTGAGAAAAATAGGACTTGAAGCTGTTGATATAAAGCATATGTTGTATAGTAAAGTGGAATTTAGAATTTATGTAGTGAGCAATATTTCTGTATTCACAAGCTTCAATTTAACAAAAATGAACAGAATTGAAAACTATTTCAAAGCAAAACTTCTTCATGAATTTCCTTTGCAAATTGTGACAAACTCAAGTTAAAAAATTATCCATTCAAGATAAAATTCTTTGAAAAATAGCAATGGGAATTTCCTCAACTTGATAAAGAACACCTGCAAAACCTTACAGTTAACAGATTTAATAATAAAAAAACAATACTTTCCCCTTAAGATCAGGATCAAGGAAAGGATGTATACTTTCATTATTTTTATTCAATGCTAGTGTCCTGGTGCATGGATTGACAATGACAGATCAAAACACACGCATGCAATTGTTGTCAGCGAAAACTTTATATGTATCACGCATGTGCAAGTCAATTTAGCCTTTTATATGTATACTAGAGGCCCAGTGCACAAATTTGTGCACCAGTGGGGTTCCTCCGCCTGGCCTGAGGAGTTCTGGATTGCAAGAGGGTGGTTCTTGGGTGATGTGCCCCAGAATCAGGCTCCCTCCTCTCTGGTTCTGGGTGCATCACCCAAGAACCACAGCTGCCAAGTTATTGCAGCTTGGCAGCTCCTGCATTAGTGTCTGCCCCCTGGTGGTCAGTGCATGTCATAACTACTGTGTTTCCCCGAAAATAAGACATCCTCCGAAAATAAGACCTAGCGCATGGAAAGATAAGACATCCCCTGAAAATAAGACCTAGCGCAACTTTGGGAGAAAAAATTAATATAAGACACTGTCTTATTTTCGGGGAAACAGGGTACCAGTCAAATGGTCGAACGGTTGCTTAGGCTTTTATATATATAGATAGAATAAACTTGCTTAGTTAGACCTGCTTTCTGATTTAGCTAAACTTTTTCCAGCCCAGTGAAGCACCCTAACTTCTCTTTCAGGTAATTGTGAGCAACACAGCAGTAAATATCAACATGTAGCACATTATTATTGTAGCTCATGCAGGAAGAAAAAAGGGTAAAATATTTAACTGTAGCAGTGTTTGACTATATTCTGTGCAGTGAGAAAACCTGAAGTCATTTTTAAGTTCTAGCATTTCTTACTTCTTTTCAGTAAGGTGAAGTTTCTAAACTTTCTAAAACTGATTTCTGGCTAATGAAAAGAAAATATGATTCTACCAAGTCTCCTGTCTACATACTCCAGGACTTCAGTGAGGATCAAATGAGATGAGGCATGTGAAAACACTTCACACATATATGGTTAAAGTGTCAAATGTTTGCACCTGGCAAAAAACAAGTGTGTTCCTGGGCTGAAGAAACTCCAAGGAGGTTAGTTGCTAAGGAGAAGAAGCCAGGTGTTGCTATTTGATGTCATTACCCAGCGCCCACAGCAACTGTTTCCGGGCTGGGCTATGGGTTGCATTTTGCACCATGGGGTCTGGCAACTTTGGCTGCGATTTGGTGGGGTGTTGCTCCAGGGTGGTGGTGGGGCCTGTATTCCACTTGGGGGAAGCCAAGTGTTGGTTTGTTGGCGCCAGATATGTGGTGCTATTTTATTTTTAAACTAGAAGCCCAGTGCACAGATTTGTGCTTCGATGGGGTCCCTTGGCCTGGCCTGCGGGGATTGGGCCGAAACTGGCTCTCCAACATCCCTGAGGTGTTCTGGATTGCAAGAGGGCACATGCCAGGTTGAGGGACCCCACTGGTGCACAATTGGGGCTGGGAAGAGACCGTGGGAGGGCAGGCTCGCCAAGTTCTGATTGGGGGGGGACTGTGGGAGGGCTCCAGGGCATGTCTGACCCATCTTGCTCAGTCTTGATTGGTGGGACCCTAGCAGCAAGCTAACCTACCAGTTGGATTATCTGCCTCCTGGTGATCAGTGCATTTCAGTGACTGGTACCCTGTTTCCCCGAAAATAAGACAGTGTCTTATATTAATTTTTTCTCCCAAAGTTGCGCTAGGTCTTATTTTCAGGGGATGTCTTATCTTTCCATGCGCTAGGTCTTATTTTCGGAGGATGTCTTATTTTCGGGGAAACACGGTAGAACAAATAGTTGGGCACTTAGCATATTAGGCTTTTATTATGTAGGATTACATAGGATAGGATGGCCAGTGTGCATGATGGCAGCTCTTGCGTTGAGCGTCTGCCCTCTAGTGGTCAGTGCGCATCATAGCTACTGGATGGTCACTTATATAGAAAAATATAAAAGGCTAAGTGACCGTCTGACCAGTAGCTATGACACTCACTGACCACCAGGGGGCAGATGCTCAACACAGGAGCTGACAAGCTGCTGTGACTTGGTAGCTGCGGTTCTCAGGTAATGAACTCAGAACCAGAGAGGAAGGAGCCCGATTCTGGGGTGCATCACCCGAGAACTGCCCTCTCTCAATCCGGGACCCCTTGGGGAATGTCGGAGAGCCTGTTTTGGCCCGATTCCCATAGGCCAGGTCGAGGGACCTCACTGTTGCATGAATGCATGCACTAGGCTTCTAGTATATAAATAATGTTGGGGTTGTAGCCACTGCAGTGAGGCTCCAGCTACTGAACCAAACTGGCTAGGACTATACTATAGTTGGGTAAGCACTGAGTATTGGAGGGGAGGCGGGGTACACTGGATAAATCATACATGAAGTCTTTGGTATTTTTTATAATTGCATGTGAATATTGTCTAAAAATGCAATGCTTAATTAAAAACTAAGTGAATTAATTCCTTTTTAGTACATAGGACTTATTTTCTGTTTTACTTAGCTTGTTTGCATCTGTATAGTTTGCTGGCTATATAAAATTTGAACTCAAATCAATATCTATTTCCATGACTGTTCTTATCTTTTTTTTAGTTGTTTAAAATTGAGGATCTTTGAATAATATATCCTTCAATCTGAGCATAGATAGTTCCTTTTTATATGAATACTTAGCTACTCAAAAAACATGGTTTTAGAAATGTAAAGTAGGTCCGTCCGGTTTTAGAAATGTAAAGTAGGTCCTGTTGGCCATAATATAATTAATTTCCTTCATGTTTATAATTTCTTTGTAGGACTAATAATAGCAACTGTGATATGACAGTGATTTTATAATTTGTTAATTATGTTATGCAAAATATAATACCAGTGAGGCGTAAGAACAGTGCACAGATTATTGTGGTCCAGAAAAAATAGGAATAAATCCAATGAATGAGAAAAGTGACACTATTGTTGGCACTCTGAAATTCTGCAGGGACTTACATTGTAGCTAAAATCAAGCTTATCTTCTTGCTGTGTTCAAGAGGCTTTTCATTGATTTCTGTTGAGAGGTAAAGCCTTTTTTAACTTAAAAAAGAAAAAGAAAAAAGGCAGTGCTCTCCAGGCCCAGTGGATTATTAAGATCTTTTAGCAGGCACTTGCTCTTTCTTTGGGAAATTGGCTGTTAAAGACAGAAAGAACTCTTAATAGTTTGCATGGTGTTTGATTAAATGGAACAGTTGGATCAGTTCCGATTCCAGATTCAATGGAGCAGATATTCACCTCTTGCATCCCCTATGATTAGCATAGTTATATTTTCTGTATCATAGAAATAAAATTTTAGCATATACTGTTTTGCATTATACAATAAAAAAGATAGGTTTGAGAAAACTTGATAAATTGACCTTTTTGGAGAGACGTAACAGCTTATCATTAAAATAGAACACTAAAACAGTATGTGTCCAATATTGTGGGATAGTTAATAGTTCTGTGGAGACAAAACCCTCCTACTGGCAGAAATGACAATGATGGCTCTAACATGGGGGCATTATTTATGTCAGGCCTTGTTCAAAGCACTTTTTACATTAACTCATTTTATCATGATACCAGAGGCCTGGTGCTTCATGCATGGGTGTGGGGGTGTGTGTGTGTGCAGGGAAAGGGGTCCCTCAGTCCAGCCTGGGTCCTCTTGCAATCTGGGACCCCTTGGGGGATGTCGGGCCTAACCTGGCAGTCAAACATCCCTCTCACAATCTGGGATGCTGCATGCACAAGTGGCCATACTGGTGAAAGGCATCTTGCTGTTGTATGGGCAGCTACATTTTTTTTGCTCTGATTATAAAAATAGTACATTAACGTGATCTTTCTGAGGCAATAGTACCATTTTCCCCATCTAATGGGTGAAAAAACTGAAGCAAAGTTAAGTAATTGGCTTTGCCACACAGTTACAAGTGTCAGAATCAGGGTTGACCACAAAATGTGTAAGCCAGAGTCCATGCATGTCATCGCTGCATCATCCTGTTTTATTTCAGTGCTATTGCCAGGTTTTAATTTTTAAATCTAAGAGACTGTTCCCAATGTATAGGGTAAGGTCCCTAGGCCTGGCTGGCGATCAGGGCCATCTGTGGGGCAATTGGCGGGCAGGGGTGATTGGGGAACCCCCTCTGGCATCCACCTTGCCTGGTGGCCTGGTACCGCTTGCCAGCCAGCCCTGCCCCCATTGCTAGCACAGGTTGCCTCCCTCTTGGGGGGCAGATGCTCAATGCAGGAGCTGCCCCTGCTGGTCAGTGTTTGTCATAGTGACCAGTTCCTTCGGTTGTTCCACACTTCGGTTAGTTTGCATATTAGGGTTTTTTTTTTTGTTGTTGTTGTTTTTTGTTTTTTTTTTTAATGTAGGATCATTATGGTGAGGAAGGGGCTATCCTATAATTTCCTTTATAGATGGGGAAACTGAGGCATGGAGAAGTTAAGTAATCTCCCAAAAGGCACATAAGTAGTAAAGTAGGGCATCTGGCTCCAGAGTTTTGTTTTTTAACCACTACTTTATATTGACTTCTGCAGAGAAGTAAGAGCCCATATAATAAAATGCACAAAATGTGACTTCATAGGTAATAGGAGGCCGAAATCTTTGGGCTGGAGTCATTAAGGCAGTTTGTCTGGAGAACACACAAAGTAGTAGAGTGATAGCAGCCTGAGCACAAAGCATTGAGTATGTGGCATAGCAGTAAGCAGCAGTTGGGAGCTGCAAGTTTGGGAGAACAGCAGAAAAGATGGGCTAGATTTGTTAGGGTAAGAAATTTGGATTGCAAAGCGTGGACTTTGGAACACGTTTTCTAAGTTGCTGATTAGAGCAGCGGTCGCCAATCTTTCGAAACTTACGACCACCAGTTGGCGACCATTGGTTTAGACTCGAGGAACAACAACCAAAGATTGTCGAGTCTTATAGAACTAGAGAACACTGTAAATGTTATCAACTTATCTTTGCTTGCTAGTCTGTCTGCCTTACCCTAAGTTTTGTATTTTAGTTTTGCTACTGATTATCCAGAGGCAGGATAGTGTGGTGACAAAAGCTTAGATTCTGGTATCAGCATTTTCCACTTTCCTGCTGTAATGACCTTGTAATGGTCATTACAGCAGGAAAGTGGAAAATGCTGATACCAGAATTTAATTTAATTACTTGAGATTTCATTTCCTTGGCTGTATAATAGGCTTAGTATCACGTGCTTAACTAAGGATTTCTGTGACAATTAAGTGAGATATTCTAAAGCTTTTAATTTATTGAATTCATATAAATTATTCCCGGAAAAAATAATATACTATTCAATAAAGCCCCTAAATGGGAATAAATATGCAGGTATAGGAATTGAAGCTCCACCCAGGGGAGTAGGAAGACTGCCTTTTTCCTACAAACTTAATGTCTAATCTCTTCTGGCTTTGGGCTTTAAGGCTCACTGTTTTGATTTAGCAGGTGTGATCCAGTCACAGGGCACTCAGTCAAGTAGGAGACAGAACACTTATTAAGACATGGAACTAAGTGTAATGTTATGTACAACATGATGTTCCATGAAGTAGTTATAATTGTGCTGTGGTAATTCAGAAGAGAGATTATTGCTGCTTGGGAGAAAGGGGAAGGCTTTGTGGAGGAGGTAGTCAAAGCAAATGATGGGCTTTGAAAGAAAGGTGTGATGAGATACTGAAATGAAGAGGTTTTATTTACTTCAGGGGGAGGGAATATAATGAGTAAAGGCATGGAGAAAGAAAAGTGTGGGACCAGGAAAATTGGGTGTTTTTGTCATAAGTGGGCAGGGCCAGGAGTACTAGGAAATAGGTAAAAAATGTAGGTTGGAGTTAGATTATCCAGGGCCAATTAGATTGGTATACTAAAGCATTTTTGATGCTTGTTATTTGTTTGTTTATTTATTTATCTTTAACATATAAAAGGGTTTATTCCAAAAGGACCCTAAAGAGGGGAAATGAGGGGGCTGCTGGGCTTCTGAAGGTTTCCCAATGTGCCCAAACAGGCCCGAACCCAGCAGAGGCCATAAGAAAGGCGGCATTTCCGGAGAGTTCCGAAGGTGCCAGAGCGAGCCTTTCTGGCAATAGCCCAGAGCTTGTGGAGAAGGCTGGAAGCACCAAGGACTCTGGGGCTGGGCTTAAATAGTTGACGCACTCACATGTTCATTCATAAACACAAATCCTAAAACAAATGTTAATTGAGCGCCCATCCTGTGCCAGGAGTTGGGTGAGCAGTCCTGGAGAGGGGCCACTGGCTAAAGGGCTGTACCCTGTTGAAAATCCAATCAACAAATGAAGGGTCCCGGATGTGTAGCTCCAATTCTGAGAACACGCCTTAGGGTCTCCAGCCGAAGGTTCCCTGCTGCATGTTATTAAATGTCATGCTTCGTGCCCGATGGCATGGCTTAATGTTTGTTGGTGGTCCTATGAATCAGGAAGCCGTCAGGGCACATGCCCGGGTTGTGGGCTCAATCCCATTGTGGAGTGTGCAGGAGGCAGCCGATCAATGACTTATCATTGATGTTTCTATTTCTTCCTCTCCCTTCTTCTCAGAAATCAATTAAAATATCTTCCAAAAGAAATAAATGTTATGATCAGCAGTCCTGTTGATTTTCCTAAGGTATTAAGAGCAGTTTTACACTTACAAAGATCTTTGAAACACCCTTGGAAAGTTTGTGTTGTAAATAACACTTCAGGAATGAACTTAAGTTACAGTGATCAAGTGAGTCTTGTTATTCATATTCCAATTAGTAAATAGTTTTCCTGTGTTTTACAAATAAGAAGTATGTGTTGCCTTTATATGTTCTTTTTGATTGTTTAATGATATTGCTGCCTGTTGATGACTTGTAGGAAAGTAAAATTTTTGTAGTTTTTCATAGTTTTATTAAATTGAATCCCAGTCTTCACCAGCTATGAAATTTTCCTTTGTGTTTTTTTTTTTGTTGTTGTTGTTGTTTGTTAATCCTCACTGAAGGATATCCACCGTCCCCCCCCCCCCCTTTTTTTTTTTTTAACACAGAGAGAGGGAGGAATTGGGAGAAGAGAGAAGAGAAACATCCATGTGAGAGAGAGACACATTTTTAGGTTGCCTTCCATATATGCCCCAACCGGGGCCAGGGATCAGTCCTGCAACCCAGGTACATGCCCTTGACTGGAAATTGAACTCTCGACCCTGCATTGTTTGGTCTGATGCTCTAACCACTGAACAACATGGACCAGGGCTAGTTATGATTTTTTTTTTTTTGTTACCAGATGAGATATTTCAAGAATAAAAATGTTTGTATGTTAAAAATTCTTGATGTATGTTTTTGATAAAATTTGTTAGTTGCTGTCTGCTGATAATACAAAACAAGTCTTTTGGATGTGCTGGCTTTTCTTGGGTCTCTTGTGATTCACTAACACTGGAGACACTTACTATGATGGTATTTCTAAATATATTTTTTGAAACTTATAAACATTTATTGTGAGAAATTCCTCCATCATGAACAATACTATTTCTAACAGGCATGGCTCATAAATATTTGGTAGTTATTATCAAATAAGCCTTACATAGTTTTGAAGCTTTAATAGGAATGACTTTCAGTTCTTTTGTAAAACTCAGAATACCAATCCAAGTGATAAATAGTTAATGGTTTAAATATGTGATTTAAATCAAAATAACGGCTTTTATTGATTTTGTGTGTATGGGTGAATATTTGACATCAGGAAAGTAGTTCAAACCTGTAGCTTAGATAGAGGCCTGGAGTAATTGACATCTCTAGATAGTGTTCAGATTTTAGGTTAGATAAATGATTTATTTTTACTTTACTGACATTTTGAGTATTTGCCCCAGAATTTTTTCTTAAACTGTATTTTTTTTTTTTTTTTTTTTTGAAGCCTAGAGTTTTATTATTCTTACGGCTTCCTGGAAAATCTCATTTCAGTGACATATTTGATTCAAAGTGAGACATTGGCTAGTTGCCACTTAGCTGAAAACATCCCTCTTTCCTTTGTTATACAAACTTCACATTTCCTGAGAGTATACAGTTTCCATTTATGTACTTTAAAAAACTACTTTGCATACCATTCATGTTCTGTAACTGCTAATTTACTTCTGTCCGTTTTTTATCATTTAATACTGCAACAGAATGTCATCCAGCACATTTACTGCAGAATGATTATAATTATCCTAAACATTTAGGGTTTAACTAAAGATTGTGGCTGCCTTACCAGAGGGGGTCTGATTTTCCAACCTTGACTAGCCACCTTCAGTGTGTCTCTAGCTAATGAGGACATTTGCTAAAACCCATGTTTGTTTAATCAGTTCTCTGGATTCACCACTGAAGCAGTGGCTCAGTGAAGTTAGATTGTAGGCAGTAATCCTTTTTAAGTGAGGTTTAAGGGGGGTTAGCATGGTGGTTTGTAAATTGTATTTGGAGCTTTGTTGGCTCTTCTGCAGTGTGATGTTACAACCTTGGAGTGTTGTTCTAACCCAGTTATCTCAAAGACAGTTCTCTCATTTATTTGCCGAGCAGCCATTTGTTGTTATTGTTCATCTACACACACACGGAGAATTTCTAACTTCCTTAGGGAAAGAATTTGATATAGACCCCCCCCCCTTTATTTTTCTTTGTACTAAAAAGATAGCTCAGTCTAGTATAATTGAATCATATGAATTTATAAACAATGTAAAGTTTGAGAAATTGTGAACATATTAGAATATTTATCTTATAGTTGAGAAGCAACATTTTTATATTAATGGGTGTTTTGCTTGTATTACAAAATTGACTTAAAGGTCTTAGTAGCAGAAGACATAATTGTTTATAAAAACTAGGATTTGGCAGTTCAGGAATTTATAAGGCTGTGTTCAGAAATTTGAAACTTGGATTTTAAAATCAAATGTCGTTTTTGGTGCCACTTGGACATTTTATTTGGTGTGCTTTATATATTAACTCAGTTTTTAGAGGGTGATATTTAAAAATTGGCATTTTAAGATGTAGCTACAGTTCTTAATAGTATTTAAGTATCACTAAACTGAAGAAGTTGATCATAGGTGATGTTTCATTTAAAAACTATTAATATATTTTTTTGCTTAGTATGATTTGTGAAAATCTCAGAAATTTAACACAGTTATAATCTTCAGAGCTGCTTTATTCACTATGAATTTATTTCCCAATATTTACACCCAAGCAAGTAGCTGTTCAAACTTTGTCAGTTGTAGGTTTCAGTTATTTTCATATCCTCCTCTGATCATTTTAAAAGGTTATTGTAATACATTTAAAAGCTTTTCTCCTAACAAATTTTTGGTTACTTTTTTCAAATTTGTAAACTACAGGAAATCCATGTAGAAAATCATTCCTTCCTTCCTTCCTTCCTTTGATGAACATTTGCTGCCTGCCTGCTAGGTGCCAGGTGGTGTAGTTGCTAAAACACAGTCTTTAATCTCAAGGAGTTTAACATCTCAAGAAGGGAGGTAAACATACATATCTTTCTGTAGTACTTGAAGAGCAAGCAGCATGTTAGCAGAGTGATCAAAGTGCTCGGAAAGGGCCCTGCAAAAACTTTGGGGTTAGGAGGTGGTGGAGGGAGGAGACTTTCTAAAAAGGGTGTTTCTTGAATAATGACCAAGATCTCAGGATGGGGAGAGTGTGTGTAATATAGGTCTGACACTTGTTTTTTTCTCTCTCAATACGATCATTGTTGGAATTATTTAAACAGAGCACTGTCTTTTCAGGGATGTTGAAGAGAATTCTTATTTTCGTTTGTGTCTTTCCTTGAATTTACCCCTAAGTGCCAACTAAGATCATAGGACTTTATAAAACAGGAAGACTTCTAAGATATCTGGTAGGATGAAATACTTTTATATGTAGAATTAGTTGGAGGCTTATGGGTTGCCCACATTTAAGGCATGTTTAGTTTTCTCACCTTCCTTCTGATTGGAGGCCAGGGAATAAGGGGGGAAAGAGCCCAATAGCGTCTCATCACAAAGATTTGGGCCAATTCATTGGTTCGTTCAGTCAGAAACATGGTTAATAAGCACCAGGTGCTGCTGCTACTGTTCTAGAAGGAAAGTAAAGAGCATGCTACTACTGCAGTCTTACTTGTCCTCATGGCTAATTTTGTCAAATCTTCATAACATTCAGGATTTTATATTTAGGAATAAAAATTTCTTCATTTTGAACTTTGAGAACTACATTCACATATAGCTGTTTGTTTTGTACTTCAAACAGGTACAGAACCAAAGATTAAGTTGGTTTAACAGGCAATGCTGATAGACTTGGTACATGTATTTTAGATAGCCTGTAAAAATTACATGTGAATTATTAAAGTATTAAAATGATTCTCTAGGTTATTTTTTAAAAAGAGTTAACATATTGTAGCTTGAATATTTCAAATGTGGTGAAAATATCTAGAAAATGTCATTGAATAAACATCATTAAATAAACTAATTTGTCAATTCATAGGATTTTTATAAAATACACTCCATCAATTCCAGGCATGAAAAGCAGCATTATAGCTATTAGCATGATCAATATATGTCAGAAGGAAATATTGGCAGTGAAGCAATAATGAACAAGAAAGTCAAGAAAATAAAAATATAGGTGATGAAAGACCACTGGCAGATATACATAGTGTTACACAGTTTTTTTTTAGGTTTTTTTTTAAGGGAGCTACATTTAAATGGTTACCATTTAATACTATAACTTTAGATCTCTCTATAGTAAATTGTGTCCTAATGGAGTTTTCAGACTAGGATGAATTGATCTCTTTATATCTGAGCTTGATCTCTACATAAAATAAATACTTATATGACTCTTATTTAAGGAACAAGATTTTTAGAAGTGCCTGTATTATGGGGGGGAAAAATTACTAGTAAACTTCCAAAACCTGTAAGTCAGCATAACTCTAACAAGGAAAAATGAATGATATATAGTATTTTCTGGGCTGTTGATTATGAATGACATTTGTATAAAGTGTTAACATCTTAACAGGCCGGCATCTAATCTACTTCCAAATTTTAAAAAATATATATTTTATTGATTTTTTTTTTTTTTTTTTTTCTTCCAGAGAGGGAGAGGGATAGAGAGCTAGAAACATCAATTAGCTGCCTCCTGCACATCCCCTACTGGGGATGTTCCTGCAATAAAGGTACATGCCCTTGACCGGAATCAAACCTGGGACCTTTCATTCCGCAGGCCGACGCTCTATCTACTGAGCCAAACCGGTTTCAGCCGCTTCCAAATTTTTAAAAATCAATTATTTAATCTGCCTTTACTAGTATATGTGAAAATGTTTTTCATATATATAGAAATCATAATTTTATCTTGCCAATAATTTTATACCTTGTAACTTTTTTTTAATAGTAAATTGAAATATATTGTTTTCTGTAAATCATTTATTCTCTTCAGGGAGTTTATTGTCTGATTTTTCTTTTTAATCCATTTTCTTACCTTCTTCTTTATCTTTACAAACTCATCTTTCGTCTCTTTAAAGCACATTCTGGGTTTTAAAGATTTAAGTCTAGAATAACCAATTATTTTTGTGATGTAAATTCATGGGGTCTTGTATGAAAAATTTATCTTAATGCTTGAAGTCAAAGCATGAAAAATTTGATCCCTAAAGAGTACTTTTCACAAATTTCCCATTCAATGAAAATAAATTTTTGTGGTAATACATTTTCCTACTGAAGAATACCGGTACATATTGATTTTTTAAATACCCCTCTTCACTCATTTATTCAACAGATATTTATTAAGGGCACAGTTTGTGCCAGTCACTGTGCTTCAAGCACTGGGAAATATAGTGGTGAGTACAAATGTGGATTTTCAAATTTTGAATTTAGGCCTGGAAGGAGGAGGTAGACATTAAAAAAAAATTACAAGTAAATGAAAAAAATTGCAGCTAAGGTAAGTACAGCAGTTGTAAAAGGAAATCAGAGCTACCTGAGGAAGTGATTTGAACTGTGATGTGAAAGTAGAATAGATGCAGATGCAGATCTGAAATAGATGAAGAGAGGAACGACGATATTCTATGACTGAGAAGAGAGCATTTCTTGGTGACAGGAGGCTTGGTAGATTGCAGGACAGAAAGAAGACCGGTGTGGCTCTACAGGAGAGAATGCCTGGGAGTATAGTCATTTCTTAAACAGTGAAAACTTCTGACATGAACAAATGACCAAGAATAAACATAACTTGAAATATTTATTAGCACAGGGCTGTCTTTGCATTGTATATTAGCCATAGCCTATATTTAAGGCATTTAAAATTAATTCCTTACCTAGGCTTCAAATTCTGCTTCTTGGTGTTTCTTTGTAACTCCCACCATCTTAAAAACGTGAAGTATGGTAGGCAAAGAGACATTGGTTAGCAGTTTTTGTCACCAGTCTGTGGCCTTGTGTATATTGTCCGTGTATCTGTACTAGTGCTGTAGCAGAAAACTAGTGCCCTTTTCCTTGGAACATGTGCCTGAGAGTGGGAATCATGCCTGAAGCCTTTAACTGAATAGCATCTGTTTCAAGTGTCTGTTTTTAAATGTAGCAGCTCATGTCACATCAGTCAGAAGAGGCCCTTGGAGTGGCAGCCACCTCTCTTTTGCTTAAACAAACAAACAAGAAGTGTTTCTCTTTCATATTTTATTTCTATATTTCTAAATACCCCTCTTGTTGTTGGTTTTTTCTTTTGTAGACTTGTGATTTTGGTTGAGGAAATTGAATTGTTTGTAGACAGGTGGAGACAGCTCATCATGAATGATGTGACACGTCTAGTTTGAGTAAGCTGCCCCTAGTATGTGTCTAAGTAGGACCTTCTGCTGGTTCCACAGTAGCTTTTACTTGTTTGTATTGTAATTGGTTGTATCTGTTTCCCTTAGGCCTTGTAGGCTCCTTTTAAGGAAGGGTCTATGTCTTATTTGTCATTAATGCTCAGGATCTAGCACCTAGTATGATATTCAGTAAGTGTTTATTGAATGTAATTGCTTTAGTCTCTGATTGATATTTTTGGAAGCAGTAATATGTGTGCTCATGTTAAATTAATTATAACACAAAGAATTTGGGGGCTAATACTGGAGGGTGCTTGAGCAGAGATATGTATTTTCAAACTACCAGGGGATCAGATTGCCCTCTATTGAGGCCCAGGTGCTGCCCAGAACTGCACTTAGTGCAGGTCTATTTTTATCCATTTTATTCTGGGGGCTTGCGAGTAGCCAGGATTCTGCTTTAAAGGTTCTGAGACAGCCCAGACAGCGTGGCTCAGTGGTTGAGTGTCAACCTATGAACCAGGAGGTCACGGATTGATTCCCAGTCAGGGCACACGCCCAGGTTGCGGACTCCATCCTCAGTGTGGGACAGGAGGCAGCTGATAAATGATTCTCTCTCATTATTGATGTTTCTCTCCCTCTACCCTCTCTGAAATCAGTAAAAATATGTTAAAGAAAAAAGTTTGCAGACTAAGGATCTAGTTCAGTTTGCTCCTACAGATGAGAGCCTAGACCTGCAGGGGCTAAATGATTTGTCCAGTTTCAAACAATCAAGTGATAGTACGGGAGGTAGGTCTAGGCTCCCATTACTTAGCTCAATGCTGTTCCTGCTACGTGGTGCTTCTACATTGTTGCATGTTGACTAAGTTTGTTTCTTGCAGTAGCATTGGAATTATGTTTAAATAGGCAATTGAAAAACCCTACTGCTTAAAAATTAGTTGTCACCATTTTTTTAAACTACAAGTTATTATATTTGGGACTTCTATATTCTTTTGTGAAAAACGTAAAACTTCTGTCAACTTCATTGTAATGAAATTTGACCTGATAAGATATTGATGATTTGAATTATAATGGAATTATTGGAAAGCTCAGCTGTGAAAATGGCATTAAATTGTTTTTTTAGTTTGTTATTTCTGTTCTTGTGCAAGTAGTGAAGTAATGTTTATGGAGAGGAAATCACAGAGTTTGTGTAACTGATTCCATACATACAATAATCTTCAGGACCACATTAGCTCTTTATAATTTCACACTGATGCTTTTACATAAAGAACAGGATGTGGCACATTTATAATTCTTTCCTCTTGAGAAGCAGTTAGTATAAAGTTCGACATTTACAAAGCAAGAGGAGTGCTTATTATGAAATTAAATATAGAGATGCTACACATATGATTTATAAATAACTATATATTTATATGTGTTTACAAGAACAGTACAATCTTTATAATTTTTCTAGACAGTTAATTATGCTTGTATATATGCTTTTAATATATCCTTTTCACAGATGTTATCTTATAAAACAGGATATCAGATTGGTGGTTTATTGATTTTTTCTTTAAATCTCTAAAATTCAATTAAAATATGCATTTCAAGTATACAAATAAGTGAATTGTAAGTTTAAATAATAGTAAGTGGATTATGGGACTTAAAAAATTTACCTGTTCACCCCGTAAGTCTACTTGTATATAAAGTAATGAGGGAAGAAATCGTATTGTGGAGTTCATATTCATCCTGCTTTGTTTTCTATCCACTTAGTTAAAATTATTCTGGCATTCGCTGGGCAGACCGCCAATACTAAAATAAACGGTTACTATTGAAACAGTTTTTGTAAGGTCTACATAAGCTCAGAGTTTGGACCTTCATTTGTTGGATATAATAATTTCAAAGCTTCTACTTTGAACCTATTATATTCATTGACACAGAAAAGAGAATTCATTTGTTTTAAGAAGCTTCCAAATAAGTATCATATTATGGATTTTTAACTCTTACACATTGCCTGTGTTTTTTTAAACTTAGTAAAACTCAATTAAGAAAATCCTTTCATGTCCAGCTATGTGGTTCAGTGGTTGAACATTGATCCAGGAACCAGGAGGTCATAGTTTGATTCCTGGTTAGGGCACATCCCTGGGTTACGGGCTCGATCTCTGGTGGTGGGCTTGCAAGGGACAGCTGACTGGTGATGCTTCTCTGCCTGTCTCTGTCTCTCTCTGTCTCTCTCTCTCTCTCTCTCTCTCTCTCTCTCTCTCTCTCTCACTTTCATCAATGTTTCTGTCTCTCTCCCCCTTACTTTCTTTCTCTAAAAATAAATTAAACACATATCTAAACCCTTTAAAAAAGAAAATCCTTTCCTAGTAAGTACTAATGGTGGTGGGTTATTTTGTAGTTGAAGGAACGTGGAAATGATTTGGTTTCCCTAGAGAAATAAGATGTTAAGAACTATCTGTTGATGATGGATATTTCTTCCTAAATCTCTTGGTTATAGAATCCAAATGAGCTACTCACTAGCTATGTGATCTTGGAGATATTTAGCTTTCTGTGCCTCTGCCCTTATTTATAAACTGGGTATATTAATAATACTTACCTCATAGGGTTATAAAAATTATTAAATGAGATAATATATTTAAAACAACTTAGATAGTAAATGTCTAGTAGTTGTTAATTATCTATACCACATATGTCAAACACAAGGCCTGCGGGCCAAATCCAGCCCGCCAGGCCTTGCAATGTGGCCAGCACCGCGCTGTCATCACTGCACTCCGCTGTCAGTTTATGACATTGTCAGTTTATGACTGTTCAGTAAACCATTCGGCCCGCGATTTAGGCTGGATTTTAGATTTTGGCCCCATCTCTGATTGAGTTCGACACCCCTAATCTATACTAACAAAAGGGTTCCCTGAGTTGGTGGAGTAGCTTGTGTGGTAGGTGTCCTATAGAGCAGTGTTTCCCAACCTTCTCTCATGATGAGAATCACCTGGTGGAGTTGTTAAAACACAGATTCCTGAATCCCAACTAAGAAGTGCTAAACTAGAATTTTTGAGAACATATAGGTAAAATTGCATACCTAACTTAGCGCTCTGTATATAACATCTGTGTTAGAGCACTAGTTAAGTATACAATTTTACCTATATGTTCCCAAAAATTCTAGTTTAGCACTTCTTAGTTGGGATTCAGGAATCTGTGGTTTAACAACTCCACCAGGTGATTCTCATCATGAGAGAAGGTTGGGAAACACTGCTATAGAGCACAGTGGCTCAGACTCCCTGGTTACCTGAGCTGGGCCCTCTTGGTGCACCCTGTGTAGACTGTGTGCTCAGCCTTCTTGTAGTTAAGTCTTGATTGTTGTTGGTATCACTGGGAGGAATTGACCTCCAGGCCAATTGGCTGTGAGGATCAGCTGTATCTAAACTGGGAGAACTTCTGTGCTGGAGACACCCTTATGGGATAAGACTTGAAAATTGCAAAAGCCTCTGTACTCAGCCTGGATGGGGCGGAGTTTCAGGTGGACCCGACAGCTTTGGCTACCCGTCAGCCCTGCCTATGAGGCCCCTGGGTCTCAGTATCCCTCAGTAATCGCTGCAAGCACCTCTGAAAGAAAGCCACCCTCAAATTTCGTCCACTGCCAGACAGTCCATTTTCTCCCTGAACGAGTCTGGGTTCCCAGAAAATCGCCCAGAACGGGAGTTTGCAGTCGGAAGGTTTTGTCTCCATCCCACTTTAGAAAGCCGCCTGTGCACTCAGCAGTCAGTCCTCTCCGCGCGCACCTCCGGAATTCTGCCTTCCGCAGCTCCTGAGTCTCAGTATACTTTCTCTTTTCCTGACATTCCAGATTCCTCCCGAATAAATCTGGTTTCCCAGAATCTCACCCCGGACTGGAGTTCAGAGCAGTTGGGAGCTTCTGTCTCTCTCCTGCTTTAAAAAGTCAGCCGCGCATTCAGCCAACCATGCTTTCAGCCGCCCATCTTCTCTGCGTGCGCGTCTCCTCAGCCTTTTGCAGCTCCTCTGAGTCTCAGTGTGCTTTCCTCTTTCCTTCTAGTTGTAGTATTTCCACTTAGCCAACTTTTCTGTGGTTCTGGATGGTGTCTGTTTTGTTTTTTAGTTGTAGTTTTGATATTGTTGTGTGAGGCAGCAGTTTAGGTGTTTACCTATACCTCCATCTTGATTTCTCCCCTGCCCACAGTATTAATAGGCTCTGATCAAAAAAGATTTCTCCTTAAAAAATATACTTTTTCAGGCTGTGAACATTTTCATGAGCAAATATGAAATGTACATATTGTGACTGAACTGTGGTATGTTTGTTCTATCTAGCATATTGGTCTTCCTTCATTAAATTTAATTAATTTAAAATAAATATGGGATTTGGAAGTATTCAGAGTCTGGAAAATATTTTCCCCAAAAATATTGCTTGTAAAAGTTAAGTTATTTTCTTTGGTTATAATTACATGTCTATTTTTAAGTAGATTAAAAATGTAAAAGTTGAGTGTGTGTATTTTTATGCAATGTTGGTACTTTTACCTAATTTTATTGAACTAGTAGTATTGCACACATTTTCCATTCCTCAGTATAGTAAATTTTAATTATCTAAAAACCCTCAGAGTGAATCAATTCAATAAGGTGAGTTTGAACTGACGACACCCCACTGCAGTAAGCCTATTTAAGATGAGATTTAAATTATGAGCCTTCTTTATTCTTCATAACTTTAGTTTTCTCTCTCTTTTTTAAGCAGTAAGGTGATATAATGGACTTGTAGGGAGTGGGGTGGAGGTGGAATAAAGTTGAAAGACAATAATGATTATCATACATTGAGTTTATACTATTGGCCTAGGGTAGTACCAGATGCTTTACATGTACTATCTCTAATCCTCAGAGCAATTCATAGTGATATGAATTGCATACAAAAGAAGAAACTTGGATTAAGAGAATTAAAGACCTGCCTAAGAGTATACAGCCTGGAAACAGCAGGTCTGGGTTTCAAATCCAGACTATCTTAATTTCCAAGCTTATGTATTTCCACTATTTGTTAAGTGCCCATATATAAAGTATGCTTTTACTATCTTCCTGGTAGGAAATGCTGAATGTGAGAGCAGTTTGCTTTAGTTCTGTGGAAGGTCAGAGAACTAATACATGATTCTGAGAATCAGTGAAGCTTCTGTGGGGAGCAGTGAAATTTAGCTGACGAGAAGAGAGGTACATGAAAGGAGGAGCAGGGGAAGGGACCAGGATGGATACCTGGACCTGGTCATGTGAGAGTTGAATGCCAGCCTGGTGAATTCAGATTTTCTCACTATAAAAGTGTGGTTTACTAAATGAAGACAATATCTAGATATTAATAAGAAGACTAGAAATCACCTTATTTTTGCCTTTTTGGATTTCTTTCCAAGACTTTGTCGTAATAATTTAAGTATGTTGATAAGTGGGCTCTACTTTAGTGAAGGTAGGATCTGGCCTTAGGCAGACACCAGAGGACTAGACACTGGGAGGCTTGTTGCATGTGGTGTGAAGTTAATGCCTGGTGACACAGCCTGCATGGTCAGCCAGAAAAAGAGGGTTGGCTTAGGGCCATACTGGTACAGCAGCGATCTCAATGTCAGCTCTGATTCCAATTAAATCTTTGCAAAGACATTTAATTGAAATTCCCCTCCCCCCCTTTTATTTTATAACAGCTAAGTCTCTCCACAGGCACATTTATTAAATACAAACAGGGTGTTTTGTTTTGTTTTTTTGGGGGGGCTATATAATCCAAGGGAAGTTAGTGTTATCTATTTTTGTCACTACTACAGTACGTTTTAAAAATATAATGATCAGCCGAAACCGGTTTGGCTCAGTGGATAGAGCGCCGACCTGCGGACGGAAGGGTCCCAGGTTCTATTAGGTCAAGGGCATGTACCTTGGTTGTGGGCACATCCCCAGTAGGAGGTGTGCAAGAGGCAGCTGATCAATGATTCTCTCTCATCGATGTTTCTAACTCTCTATCCCTCTTTCTTCCTCTCTGTAAAAAAAAATCAATAAAATATATTTAAAAAAAAATGATCAGAGTCCAAAATGAAAGAACTGTCCCCCCCCCCCCCTTTGCTTCCGTCTCCTACCTCTTCCGTCTCCTACCTCTCCCCTCCCTTCCCCAACACCCTTGCTCCTTTGAATGATATTTTATCATCTGTTTACCAATTTTTTAATTTTTATTGCCAACTAATTTCAGGCTCTCAGGAGACATAGGAAAGGAACTTCACATTTCCCTTTCACTCGTCTCTTAGCCAAGCCATTCTCACTGCTGTTTTCTCTGTGCCTTTATTTATGTTGTATCCTCTGCGGGGATCATCTTTGTTCTTCCATATTGTTGAAAGATTTGGCATATTAAAACTTCTATCACAAATAGCAGATATTGATTTTTAAGTTGCTTATTTGTTCAGCCACAAACCATTTGACTTTTTGGACATAGCGTGGGCTCTTCTTTGTCAAATGATAGTTAAAAAGCTAAAACATGGAAGCATGCAGCACAGATAGAACCACAGGTGAATCAAACATATCTCTTGATTTAATAATGTGGAATTTTTTTTAGGGTCGTGTGTGGGAGGTATATTTAACAACGAGACATGATTGTGGAACTCTGGACAGCTCTTTTTGATAAGCCTTTGATCTATTGGGGTGTAACACTTATTGTATATAGTTGACTATCATATATGACAAAGTATGACAAGTTTTGTATACAAACATAATCAAGAATGCCTTGTGAAATCAGGAAAGAGAACTGAATTTCACTTGAAGGGATATAAGGTAAACTTTATTGAACACATGGCATATTGGTGAGCAAATACAAGAGCAGGATGTTCTATTTCATGTACATGGCACAGTGTAGGAGCAATGATAGGAATGTATAGGGTATATTCAAAGTCTCTAAAATGAATTACTTGTGGGTGGGAAGGTACAGACAGAAGGAAGTACACACAGAAGACTTAAATGGGTGGGACAAAAACAAACACACACACAACAGTTCTAAGATAGTTGAACTTCATTTTTAGGCAGTAAAAGTTTTTAAAGGAATAACATGATCAGAGTTGTGTTTTAGTAAGATTACTTGGGAAATGTTGAGAAGATTGGGTCAAAGACAGTAAGAGGGAACAAATTTATATGGGATACTGAAGAGAGTAAAAGATTTCAAAATGTGATAATGATTGGGTCGACACTGTATCCACTTCTCTATTTTCTGCAGAAGGTGCATTTAATTCTAGTTCCCTTTATTCTCCTCTCCCCAAGACAACAAAATAAAAATAAGCTACTTTTATTGTTTTTAAAAAAATCCAGTGTGGTTTTAGTTTAAGGCGACCAGACGTCCCGCCTTTTAAAAATCTGGTCACCTTATTTTAGTTACAAATGCTGAACAAGTTAATGGGCAGACATAAATAAGCAAATAAGTTTTTGGTATAGATTGTCAACCTGTTACATCACTTCTTTGTTAATTTTATCTTTATTTGATCACCATATAAAGCATTTCTTTGCTATTGGCATAAGAGTTTTTCAGACTTTATTCCCTCTTTTTTTTTCTTTTTCTTTTTGAGCTACCTGTAATAGCTCTCCTCATTTTATAGGAGAGAAATGTAGTTCACACTTTTAAAGCTTCACCAGTGACAAATTATGTAAATAATCTTATTGCATAGTTCCATAAAAACATAGTTAGTGGTTCTTTTATGAAACAAATACTAGAGGCCTGCTGCATGGAATTTGTGCAAGAGTAGGTCTTCTTCCCCAGCTGCCAGCACTGGCTTCCCCTGGCCTCCCGCAGGCATCCGGTTAGTGGCCTGGGCCTCCCTTTGTGGGGATCATGGAGCGATAACCAGGCCTCCAACCAATTGCATCACACCCACCTGGATGGCCTGGCGCCAGTGGGTGTCATAGCGCGATTCTGGATAGTTGTTCAGGTGGTCCTTGTGCTCTTCTGCCGTTTGGTCAATTTGCATATTACACTTTTATTATACAGGGTAATTGTTAAGGGGAGAGTTGAGAGTTACTGGTACACTGAAATTAAAGAAATAAACTTGAATTTTTAAAATGAATGAAAACAAATTACTTTTAACACTAAATGTTGCCAAATTTGAGAACTATGCTTTTAGTATGTGAAATGATACATGATTTCATGGCTTTAGAAACAGACTATTCTTTACATTTGTAGTAGGTAAAGAAAAAGCTGTTTTTGATAACTTTTTGATTCACTACCATTTCATTTTTGTCAAAACCTGTATGTTGCATTAGCCACTCTTTTTTTTCTATAGTGTAAGCTTTCAAAATAAGCACAGAGTTTGCATAGTAAATAATTGTTGAATATTAGTTAAATGGATTATATGTCTTATTGTCTCTGATAGCATGGATCCAGGGTGTATTATTTTTCTTATTTCTCTAGATATACCTTCTTGCACATAGAAGGCACGACATAAACATTAGAAAGTTGTCTTTGCTGTAATAGGCAAATATTTGGTACTTTTTGTCTATACTTTTAGACTATGGCCACTCTTCATGAGTTGGTGCTATTTAAAGTAATTTTTATCAAAATTTAAAGTAATTTTCTTGCAGGCATTTTAAAAACTTTTCTTGTCACAAATAGGAAAGAGTTTATTTTTTGTTATTTGTTGAATTACTTAGCTATTGCAGAGAATCTGGAATCTGCTGTTAAAACTTGTTACTATTGTATTGGGAATTTAAAAACTTTTCCCTCAACAACTGATAAAGTATCCTAAGCAGTTACTTAGGAACTAATGTGCCATTTACTCTGAAAACCAAGTAGCAGCAGGAGAGAACGTAGAAGAATCTCAGGACTGGAAGGGAACTCAAAAGGTGAGCTAGGCCAAGCATCCAGCTGCCTTGGCACTCAGCTCCAGAAAATCCACCTTAAGTTGTTTTTCAGCCTGTAATAAGGAAATCTTTGTATCCATATCATGGTGTCCCTTTCTTAACGGATACTTAGTGATTAAGTGTCAGGAGTCCTTGTATTAGACAGTTATTAATTTGTTGATCTATACATGAGGTTGATAAACCAATTTTATTTAAATGACCAAAGGAAGGTAATGGGATCATAATAGGAAGTTAGTGTACTGACAACAGAGTGCTCTGCCATGCTATGTTGTTAGACACAGTTTCATGTAATGACCTTCTTAAGTGTAATGGGATGAGTTAAGTGGGGCAACTACATGGCAGAAACACTGCAGTGATGCCATGAAGTGCAGTTTGAAGTGGTATAGCTGTCGACTATTAGATAGCAAATAATTAAATATCTGAGATTTATTAGCATGCCACAGGCTGACTGCTTATGTGCACAGACTATCAGAATCTTTATGGAACATTTACTCTCACTGTTTTAGTACTATCTCCGTTAATCCTTAAATGTCTCCCCATTAAATAATTGGAGCTTTAAAGATGATTCATTTGTAGTGGCTACTCATAGTGAATTCATAGTAAAAAGTACACCAGGTGCGTTATCTATATATATAAAAGCCTAAGTGACCAAACTAGTCGATCAGTTGCTATGATGTGCACTGACCACCAGGGGACAGATGCTCAAAGCACAGGATCAGACTCCCTGCTGTCTGAATCAGGTCTGCAGGGATCAGGCTGAAATGGCTGTCCAACATCCCTGGATTGTGAGAGGGCACAGGCCAGGCGAGGGACCCCACCAGTGCAGGAATCCATGCACTGAGCCTCTAGTTAGTTATATTAGCTAAATTGATTAACCATTAACATAGAGAATATATATTGAGAATGCTTTGAGCAAAAATTCCATGTTTTGGGATAAGTTCTCTCATTAAAAGATTTTTGTGTGTGTTTGTGTGTGAAAACAGATTTTGGTTAAAGATCCTCAAACCAATCTCTGTGTTGGAAACATGAAGAATTTCAGAAAGGGAATCTGAAATTACCCTTAGTGTTGGATATTGGGAGCTGAGGGCTGGAGGCAGGGTTTTTCAGGAATACTTGAGCACCATCTTTTCTTTCTCATCCTAGGTGAGGATGTGGCCTTGTTGATGCTGAGTTAGATTTAAGAAATAGGAATGTTTATTGTCAGACATTAATTTAAATGAATCATAGTGTGAATACTTCATAAATGGTGAGTTATACATTTGGGACAGTGGAACAGCAAGAATTTCTCATCTTAGGACCCTTTCTTGTGTGTGGCATATGGAACCCGGGGAGAAGAAAAAGGGAAGCAAAGACACACTGCATGTGTGCCTCTTCTGTGGCTCTGTGTAGCCACCTGGCTTTTATTAAGTTCTGTAGCACTGGCTACATAATTGGGAATTTGAAGGAGGTATATGTATGTGTGTGGTCTCTTTTAGCTAATCCATAATCTGTTTTTATAAAGGTAAAAATGCTATAATTTTCTTTATGCTTGGAAATAGGTTTTGTATATTCATTTTACATTTTTTAGTATTTGTAACTTCAATATTTGTCCAACTTCTAATATGTTGTTTATGAATGCATCAGGGTTCAGAGACATGAAGAAAGTATCGGTTTCTCTTCTTTTCTTGCCTCTTCAAACCCCTGCAGTTTGCTTGTTTTTATAGCAATATATAGCAAGCATGGTGGTTATATATCTCTAGCTTAGACCACAGAATCAATTAATGCACAATTTAATTGAAACATTTTAGAAGAAAGGAGGTCTCAGATAAGAATGGAGGTGAGTTAGCTCCAAATGGAAATGTAAATTAAGGTACTATCAACTGTTATGGGCAAGATAGAAACCTAACTGGTGTATTTAACGTTTCTGTAAGAGTACAGAGTTTTGAATTCCAAGTCAGTGATTTATAAATAATTTTGGAACACAGCCCATTTGTAGTTGAGATCTGTCTAAGCCAACTTTAAAGAAGGGTATGCCTAAATTTCCATGGCTCTGGTGATCATTGCTTCTTTTTAGTTAATTTGTGACCAAGAAACAATATTGTGCTGTATTTTATTTGTTATATGCATTAAATTTCCTGTATACATTGATGTGGCAAAGTAGCACATGGCCTCATTTAATTTGACACCAAGAGAGGGAGGAAAATACTCCGCGTTGGGTAAATTCTAAAATTTCTCTTTGTGTTCTGCTCCCCCACTTCAAGAACAGAAACAGACAATACAGGCAAAACAAAAACAAGAACCTTTTCCAAGCAATTTTGTAACTTTTTGTGGGGGAACATGTACAAGTGTGCTATGTGAAAAAAATGGTCTTGCCACATTTTACAATTAAGAAGTAACAGTTATCTAGCCTGGTGGCTTAGTTGGAGCTGCATCCATACACCAGAAAGGTTGCAGGTTTGAATCCTGATCAGGGCACATACCTAGGTTGCGGGTTCCATCTGCCAGTGGGTGCCAGTGAGAGCCAACCAGTTGATTGTTTCTCTCTTTCCCTCTCTTTCCCCCTTTCTTTCTCCGTCTTTTAAAATCAAACATATTCTTGATGAGGCTTAACAAAAACAAAACAACAACAACAAAAAAAAGACGTGTCAGATCAGAGATGGCTTTACCACATGTGTTTTTAGTTTAGATGCTAAATCATTTTCTCGGAGGTTAATCATAATACTGATCATCCTGACAGAGGACATGTGAGAATTTTAGAGACGTACTATATTTGGAAAGATTCCTGAGGTTCTTGGTATTTCTTTTTGCTCAAATGCTGCTTCTACAGTGTGTAAACAGTAAAGAAAAGAAAATAAATCTGGGCATTTCATAATCAGTGGTTAGCTACTTACGCAGTTCAGAATTAAGCAATCAGCACCGATTATAGAGTCATTTGATGGAGAGCAAACCTGTAATTCTTTTTTATTCTGAAGCCAACAGAGCCTGAACCCACAAAGCCTGTCAGTAGATAAGATAAAATATAGGCGGCTTTGAATTTACTTGCTTGATCTAAGCATAAGGAAGAGCTTGACTACTTGCAATTCTATTATGTAAAAATAGTTCTAATTTTAAAAATGTATAATTCTAACATGATGACCAGTGTAACACATTTGACTTCAATTCACATTGCTTTAAAATGTAGGTATTATAAAAGTGTCACTTTATTTGTATACACACATACACATGAATTGTGCATACTTGAACTTAAAAAATAATCACGAAATCACCAGTAGTCTTGAACTTTCAATGTAGTTTTTTTTTTTTATCTTGAGTAAGAAATAGCTATAAAACTATTGCTGTATGATAGTTTGATAATAAGAGCCATTTACTGACAAATATTTAACTGCCACTACTTACCAGGCAGTTGGGCATAAAATAGTGAAGAAAAGATACTAAACTGCTAGTTGTAGTGGACTTTAATTTTCAATAGGGGATAGGGGAGATAGTAAAGAAATAAATAATAATAAAAGCAAAGTATGTCAGATGTTGCTTTGTGTCATGGAGAAAAATGAAGCAAGGTGGCTTTTGAGCAGAGACCTGAAGAAGATAGGGGGAAAACCAGGGGGATGGATAATTTTCAGAAGAGCTTATCAGAAAGAGAGAATAGCAAATGCAAAGTTTGAGGTGGAGAGTGCTTGTTGACCTGAGGGCGGACTATGAGGAATGGAGTGAGCATGGGGAAGAATGTGGGTGAAGTTGGGGTAAGATACATATATGGGAATCAGTTCACAAAGGCGTTAAAGACAGAACTTTTCTCTGAGTTGGGAAACATTGAAGGGTTCTGAGCAAAGGAATGAGGTGATATAACTTTTTAAAAGACTCATCCTAGCCACTGTGTGGAGGGTAGACTGTGATGGGAGTGGGAAGGAGTGGGGAAGGCCTGAACCAGAGAAGCTGTTGTTATAGTGACCCAGGTAAACCCTGGTGGTGGTGGGAGTGTGAGGATGGTAAGAAGTGGTCATATTGTAGATATTATTTTGAAGGTAAGAGCTGACAACGTGGATGTGTGGTATGTGAGATTGCAAATATAAGGCAAAAATTTGAATGTTTATAGGAATTCCATAGCTTTTTGATAGTGCTCAGTTATTTTATTATAGAAATAATTTGAAAAATCTGGATTCAAATGAATAGTTATTTTTATGTCTTGTTATATTTCAATTCCCTTTGCACATTTTATTTTATTTTTATTATTTAAAAATATATTTTATTGATTTTTACAGAGAGGAAGGGAGAGGGGTAGAGAGTAACATTGATGAGAGGGAAACATCGATCAGCTGCCTCCTGCACACGCCCTACTGGGGATGTGCCCACAACCAAGGCACATGCCCTTGACCAGAATCAAACCTGGGACCCTTCTGTCCGTAGGCCTATGCTCTATCCACTGAGCCAAACCGGTTTGGGCTCCTTTTGCACATTTTATATGTGAGATTGTTTGTGTATCTTCACTTATGTATCAGATTTCTATATATGTGTAGACAAAATCAAGTTCAGGATTATAATGCAATGTACTGCTACTGCCACCTAATGTTTATAGCCATTCATTTATATAATTACAATAACTGGTTATGCATAGCTTTAATATTGGTTTGAAACAGTGTTAACAGGTTAATTAAGGCTTATTTAATTGTCTTCATATTAGGTTTCTGATATGGATATTTAATATGGTAATTGAATTGTCTAGAAATAAGGTTGTAGATTGAAGATTACTTTTATTGGTATCTTGATCTCTGTATCGAATTCAGTTCAACAGATATTTATTTATTGTGCTCAATCCCTTCATTTCATCTCTCTCCCCTTATGGTTAGGTTCTAATGGGTATGAGACAGGTTTTAAAAAAGTAAGCAAATAATGAAATACGTAGTAGTTTGAGATAACAAGCAGGACAATAATATAAAACATTTAAAGGACAACATTTAAAAAGTAATTTGATTAAAATGTGATGACTATCATTTTAGCCCCCCCCTTTCTTTGCTGCATATGAATACCGGTAGTTAAAAACCTATCCAAAGTAAATTAAAATGTTGCAGGAATAGTGTTAGTAATATGATAGTTTCCAAGTCAGTGCTGAGTCGGATCTCTGCTATTGCAAGACATTTAACTTTAGCAGTAGTCACTTGTTATTGAGGATTACGGTTTCAGGCCAGTTTTAGTAATTACCTGCTCTTCTGGATTCTTTTTTGTGATTAGACATGACTGTGATGGCTTGCTCTCTCAAACATTCCCTTCTCCACTTCCAAGATAGCAGTATTTATGAGGGATGAAATGGTTTTTGTTTATATGCACATATTTCTGTAAGACTTCCTCATTTGTTAATGTGAAACTAGAGCTCTGAAGATGATGCTAGAAGAAATAAGAGCATCGTTAATAAATTCTGAAGATGGTTGTAACCGATAGTTAATGAATTTTTAATGTGTCCTAGGGAATGTAGTGGGTATCGGGGATGTAGTCTTCAAACAAAGCCGGCAAATCTTAGCCTTCATTAAGCTTACATTCTAGCGGGGGAAGGAGTGAGAAGAGAGAGACAAATATGTAGTATGTCAGATGGTGGTAAGCGCTTGGAAGAAAATAAAGTAGGTTAGGAAGGACAGAGCATGCTGAAAAGTGGGAATGAGCTTGCTTTTTTATTTCATGCAGGTTTTTTTTTTTTATGGTATTTTGTTCTTATCTGAGTTATAAAAATTTTTTTAAAGGTCCTGTCTGCTTTGAAACTGAACAATTCACACACATCTATTCATCTAGTAAATATTCAGCAAGCATATTATCTTGTGCTAAGTACTGGATGAAATAAAATAAATAAAAGACATGTCACTACCCTTAAGGAGCCTTAAGTTATATTGGGAAGATATTAAGCAAAATAACATTTTATGATAATTCTAGAAGAGTCATTTATCATTTAATTTTAATTTTTATTTTTTTGTCAGAAAAAGGTAAGCATAACAAAACACTTTAGCTTTGACTTCAAATGATAAACTATTTCACTTACAAACTGGGACCCCTTAGTGGGATTATAATACCACTGAAAAGCAGTATTTTCTGTGGAGATTGTGATATCCTTCTTGGGGGAGAAGGGGAATGGAGAATCTGCCTTATGATGCATTATTTCCTGCTCACTGTAATTTGGAAAACCTACCAAGTTATTAATCTTCATTGAATCACTATTTGCTTGCTCTTTTAGTTTATTAGTACACAGTCACTAAAATATTGGGCACTACATAAAGTCCCCTTCAAAGTTTGAAATATTGGCATAGTTAACATTTGAGAAACATGCTTTATGATGCTCTTAATTCAAAAGGCCTTTGGTTAATAGTGTGAAGGCTTGGCATATCATTCCATTTTCTGGGGGTTTTGTTTGGTGTGTGTGTGTGTGTGTGTGTTTTATGAAAACTCAGTCTTATCTACAGTCCATCCTTTCCTTGTTACAACTAAGGTGGTAATCATTGTGGATTCAGAGAATCCAGAAATATTCTTCAGTGATATTATGGTTTTGTAGTGTCTTCCATTACCAAATGTGTTAATTGCTCTGAAATTCAGCATTTTCTTGTAAAATAGGCATTAAATGTAGTTTGATTTGAAAACACAGCACTTTCTTTTTATTTTAGATACTAAAAAAAATCCCAAGGCAGAGATTTTAGTTATCTTAAAATACCTTGAACTGTAGTGCCTTAGAACTACAATGATTAAAAAACAAACAACCCCCCCAAAAAACAAAATAAAAAACAAACAACCCCCCCCCCAAAAAAAATGCTATAGAATAAAGCGTTCACACCTTTCACTGTCAGTTTATAACCTTCGCTTACAATTATCTGGTAGGTCACAGTATGGCAGATTTTTTTTTAAGGTATTATGACTTGACCAAGGTTTAGATATGTGTTAATTGAGCTTCTCCTGACTTATCCTGATGGCCACAAACAAAATATCTGGTATGGAAAGATAGTAATGTAATTCACCACCCACCTCACTGAGTCATAAAAGTCTAGTGCTAGGTGGAACCAGTAACAAGATGCTGTAGCTTTGGGAGCATTCCAGCTTAGCCTCTGCTTCTCTTGCAGAATAGAGCCTTCAGAGAGAATTCCAGGGACCACCCAAGAGGTCTTCGGTTCTTTCACCTTCTCCATAGTCTTTTCCCTTCCAGCCTTCCATGTTATTACCATCCCATTCTCTGTCCTGTCCTCCAGTCTGTAACCTTAACAACACCAACAAACTCTGATATTGTGTATATAAAATAACCGTTGAAAACCATGGAAATTATCATTGCTTCCTCTGGCTAAACTGTAAATACCTACAGAATGGGGACTATATTTTATAAAATTTATTTTTGTAGAGTAATTAAACCTTTTAAGATTTTAACTACTATAAAATTTAAATGGCTAATTTTTCGTTTATCAGTATAAAAGTATGGCAGCCTACTCTAAGCTCTTACTATTTTTCAGGGTATAATACTATATTCTTTAGATAAAGAAGAGTTATATAAATTAGATTGTTCTTATTCTCCAAAAATATAATCTAGATGGAGTCAGAATAGCATTGGGTGCAGTGTGTTGTTTCTCAGTCTTCAACATATATAATAAGAGTATACCTGGGAAGCTTGTCAGTGAAATTTCAAGCCCATCTCCATATTTTAATGTAATTTGACATACCTGAGGATTTCTATCTAACTTTTATACCCCCTATGATTCTTAAGAGTTTCCAAAGGCCCATGCTTTTATTAACACTAGTATTATAAAAAATACCAGAGTTTTTTTTTATTATTAATATCTAGCTCATTTGTTAGCTTGTAGGCCTTGAAAAATTACATAAAACTCGTTACCTCAATTTCTGTATTTGTTATATAGAGATTGTTATGGAGAGTACATTTTGTACTTGGAACTTTATTCATCAGTAGGTAAATGATAGATGTTACCATTGTCACCACCACACTACCATCACCATCATCATCTCATTACCAGCCATTTTGGTGACAAGAACACAGAAAATAGCTAACATTGTCAGCCAGCTTGCCTAGAAATGCTGGCAGTATGAGATTCTCAAAGGAATTTGGGCCCTAATGGCTTGGGGTACTCATTTACAGAGATGGCACTCAAATTAGATTTTAAAGAGTGAACAAGATTTCCACAACTAAAGACAAAGTTGGAAGGTGAAGACTATTCTGTAAAATACAGAATTATTTCAAAATAACTTACTTTTGGTTATTTACCTCAGTTATAGTCTGTTTATGCTAATTTAAAGTAATTATATTGGTCAGTTGGTATCTTAAGTTTACTAAGGAAAATAAAATGCTGATGAAAATGTATATATAATGTGATAAAACTGTCTGATGTGAAAGTCACCAATTTATATTCTCCATTGTTAATGAAAACACTAGAGGCCTGCTGCACGAATTTGTGCACAGGTGGGGTCTGTCTGGCTCACCCCAATGGGCCCCATCTGAGGAGCGGGGCCAAGGGCAGTTGGCTGGCCATCCCTACCCCAGATTGGGGTTGAGGGACTGATTAGGGTTGGGGAGGCCAACCTAGGCCCAGATCAGGCTGGTTGACTGCCGCAGTGCACGTCATAGCCACTGGTCATTCTGGTCATTCTGCCGTTCTGGTTGCTGGAATTTTATATATAAATAGATAAACTTTAGAGACTTGGACACTACTAATTTGGAATAATTGCCTTATACTTATAGCAAAAATAATTATAAAACAAGCAATTTTGTAGGTGAAATATAACAGTCAAAATGATATAAGCAATAAAAATGCAGGTTTACAACATAGTATTTTATGCTACCTGATATTTACTTGAATGAAATTTTCTGCTCATAGCAAGAATTTGGTCCTGTCTACTTTGAATCAGATTGTTTAATTTTGCCCTGCCTGCTCTACTGTAGATGGTGTAATGACTCAGTTCTCCCACCATTTTCTCGTGTTTGAACTGCTGTAAAACTTTTCACACAGCTTACTGTAGCTTCATTTGGAACGCACGCACGCACACACACACACACACACACAGTCTGTGGGGGAAACACACTGAAATTTGCAGAGGCTTTTAGTTTTAAGGTCATTCTGATGAACCCAAATAAGCTTTAATTTTAAAAAATACTTTTGTGAAGTTATAGGATGCAAGTATTGTGGCTAGCTTAAGGATTTTCTAGAGACCCACTTTGAGGAACACTGAGTCTTTGCACTGATTGAAAAGAACCATAGCATTCAGTTCTGTTTCTTCATTTAATATCAAGAAGTACACTGCAGCCAAAGGGATCTTTGAAAAACTGTCCTACTTAAAGCATTACAGAGGCTTTCTTGTACAATGAAAATAATTTCTAAGTGACTCATCAAGGAAGGCATCCGAAACTCTGCATCATCTAGCTTTCGCCATTTGATTACCTTATCTCATATCTCCATGTCCCTTCCTGCTATAAGGACTGTATTTGCTCTTCTCCCTTTTTGGTCAGCTTTTCTCTCATGTCTCCTGAGCCTGGCTGTTTGATAGCATTAGGTCTCAGGACAAATGCTACCTCCTTGTAACAGTCTTCCTGTTATCACCCCGCTCTTGGTGGCATAAATGACAACCATTTTTTTTTTTTTTTTTTTTTTTTTTAATGCTTACTGATATTGTTTGTCTCTGCACCATGATTTCTGAAGCCTCAGTTGGGGGAACTAGAACAATTGAATGGCTGAGTACTAGACTCACTTGGAAGCTTCTTTACTAATCTGACTTCAGGGCTCAGATGGGACTGCTGATTGGAGTCCCTGTAAGTAGCCTTTCTATGTTGTTGGGCTTCCTTTCAGCATAGTGGTCTCAGGGCAGTCAGACTCAATACATCAGGACTTCTAGAGCAGGCATACCTGTGAACATAGTGGAAGCTACGATGCCTAGAAGACCTATCAAAATCTATCGTTAATTATTTTGCCTACATGAAGAAGCGAGTGGAGGAGGTACGCGATACCAGTGAAACAGCAAACACCCACATCCTATACTTCAGCATCTTTTTCATGTTCCATCTCATTGGACTCGCCTCTTGGTAGGTCTTCTACCTTTGGCCAGTTCTTTAAGGCCAGCAAGTTGATTGAGCAATAAGGCCTACTCTCCTTCCACCTTGTATCTCAGTCTTCAGAGTATCACTGGTTCTTGCTTGGCCTAAAGCATCCTATCAACAGCACCATGAAGGCACATTGGAACTTTCTTGCCAGAACTGATGTCTCTTAGTGTGGGAGGACACGGGTTACCACCTACACCCAACAAGTCTTTGAGGGACTTCTTTTTAGCTTGATAGGATTTGGACTGTTTTATTTATTTATTTATTTATTTATTTATTTATTTATTTTAATTTAATTTTTTATTTTTTTTTTACTACAATAGCACTATTATTAGAGTCACCTGTGACAAAAAAAAAAGGGGGGGGGGAGGAGAGGGGTTTACCTAGATAATGCAAAGCCAGGGCATCCTTTTTATACTCTTATTTAGATTGAACCTCAGCATTTCCTCAAGTGATCTGTTTGAACCATGTTTTCTTTCCTTTTTCCACTTGTTCACCAGCTTGGGCTTCCACTCTAGTTCCTTTACCAACATTTGAATTACCACGTGGAACTTGTTGCATTCTCATTATCCTCTTTGGATTTCTGTGTGAAAACACCCTTAGCTTTATCTTAACCTTTAGCTGAAATGTTTAGATAGCTGGATGTGTCCTTAATTTTATGTCTCGTAAAAGGGTGATGGATGTGACACCTTATAGAAATGAGCTTTGAACTACAGATAACTCTTTTTAAAAATATTCATTTTAGAGAATTAAAACATTCATGTCCTCCCACACACCCCCAAACACACACACACACACACACACACACACACACACACACACACACACGACTATGTCAAACTTGTGAGCTGTAAAGTTGAGAGCCTGTCTGAATCCAGAGACCTGAAATTGGTCACTGTGATCCTGGAGTCCCTTAAGGCCAGTTTTTTTTGTTTGTTTGTTTTGTTTTGTTTTGTTTTGTTTAAAGTAGAGTTGCAGTATCAACTTGATCTACTAGTATAGCCATATTGATTCTAGCTCTTCTCTACACATAGAGAGTCCCAGATTGTTGGGAGCTCGTTTTCTTTTTTCTTTTTCTTTTTTAGTTTAAAATGAGAGAGAGGTGGGGGAGGGAAGGAGGAAGAGAGAAAGACATCAGTTTTGTTGGTGCACATATTTATATATTCATTGGTTGATTCTTTCATGTGCCCTGACCTTGACCGGGGATGGAACCCCCAATCTTAGCTTATCAGGATGACACTCTAATAACTGAGTGCCTGGCCAGGGCATCCTTTTTATACTCTTATTTAGATTGAGCCTATGCATTGAGTCCTACAGACAGGAGGAGAGGGGGAGGAAAAGGGGAGGCTTCGATTTGGATTCCAGGTGTGGCAGTGCTGACAGAAAGGGTGAGTGTTGCAGGTTAAAGTGCTGTGTTTTATAGATGCACCTTGGGAATTTGGAAACAGGCTGCTCATGTAGTAAAATAGAGAAGTGTGGGAAAAAGAAGAAGAAAAACTGTAGGTCACTTACGTTCCTTCTATCAAATTACTAAGGATTTGTCTGTTTTTGCCTTATCACTATTAGTAAACCAGATTTACTCATGGTTGTCCAGAATTACTAGTTCTTATTTTTCCTAATTAGAAAATTGGTACTATTGTTAACGAAAGAAACCATTGAAACCTGTAAAGAATTTTTTAATGAGTTTATTTGAGCCAAAACTGTCGACAATTGCCGGGAAGCAGAACCTCAACGGATTGAGATAATGCTCCAAAGAATGGCGGGTTACATTTCTCTATTTATACGCCGAAATCAAAGGAGGGACATAGGTGAGTTACATGAAATTCATTGGTGATGGAGTAAGGAGGCGGGAGAAAGCCAAGCGGTGGGAAAGTCCTGGGATTGGATAAAAAGTAAAATGATGGACGTGTACTCAGGTGAGTACAGGAACAATTAACATGATAAAGAAGGAATTTGAGGCATCTGTCCTGGCTCCCACCACATTTGGTTGTTCCCCAGGAGCTCTGGAAAAAGGGAGGTTACAAGTTACCCAGACATCTCACAGATATGTTATCTTAGAGGCAAAAAGGCAAATGGGCTCAGTAAAAAGATCAAAGTTGATCTTTGTCTGGGAAAATATCTGGGACATGACTATCTACTATAACCTGTTAGATATTTAATTTTCAAACCATCTTTTGTGGTTATCTTAGGTCTCTGGGTTTGCAAGACCGCCACACAGGCCTTCTCTGAGCTTGTCAGGTTAGCTTGTGGCTCTTTTCTTTTACACTATGCAGCAGGTAATGTTGAATTCATTTCCCCCAGTTAGTGTCCTCCCCCCACCTTCTCACCCACCTGGTAGCTCAGGATTGGCAAGTAGTGAAATTGTAAAAGGAGCAGGCAGAAAGAAATGAGCAGAAAGAGAACCTCATTTCCATGTACAAATAGCATACTTAATTTGATTATAAGACATTTACTCCAAGTGTTAATATTGTGTGGTATCCTCAAACAATATTTTAAAAGAGATTTTGTGCTTTACACTAAGAATAGCATTACATTAGAGTTGTTGCAGAAATGACAAACTAATCCTCTTCCCAATAACTTGAGTAAATTTGGCAGGTTCCAGAGATGTGCAAGTAAAATAATATGGCCATACTTAACTTGGTGCTGATATATCTAAAATGTGATTGCACTGGGATTTTGAATGTGTACACATGCACACCACTTACATGTATATGCATAAATATGAAGATTTTAAAGAAAAACCAGAACCTAAAACGTGGAGTTTTATCTCTAAGCATCTGTTAAAATTGACAATTCAGTAAATCACTGTCCAGTATAATGCAGTTTAATTGATGAGGATTTGTGAAGTATCACCAGTATAATTTGTACATAGTATTGTAGCAAAACTATGATTTTTTTCCCTGTTTTGCAGAAAGAATTAAACACGCTATGTTAATTGAAGATGCCTTTCTAATTCTGAATCTTAAAATTATTTATTAATTGTGTGTTGTTTTTTTGAGAAAGAAGTATTAATTTTTTGTTTCACTTGTTGATGCATTCATTGTTTGATTCTTGTATGTGCCCTGACCAGAAATCGGACTTGCAGTCTTGGCATATCAGGATGGACGATGCTCTAATCAACTGAGCTACCTGGCCAGGGCCCTCTAATGCTGAATCTTTAGATGGCCTTTTCTATTTTTAGTGATATGTGCTTCATTGGTCCACACTCTATAGAAGGCGTTTGATTATTTTGTGTATTATTTTCCTAAGTAATCACTCCCTTTACTTACACTCTCTCTGTCCCCTTCAAATAAACACTAGAATCGGAGGCTTACAATTCTAGATTCTCTTTTCCAATGGTTCACAACCCGGAGTGTAAGAGGGGAATGGAGAATAAGGAGGATTTTGTCACCCTCGGGACATTTGGCAGCGTTTGGATACATTGTTGGATGTCACTCCTCAGGGTAGGGTGCTGCTGGCATCTAATTGGTAGACCAGAGATGCTGCTAAATATCTTATAATACACAAATCACTCCCTTACAACAAAGAATTATTTTGCTCAAAATGTCAATATTGCCCAACTTGTAAAATCTGAAAACCAAGCCCACAATTGATACTTTTTTTATGTACCTGAATATGACTAGTTAAACTGGTCATGAAACTCTAATAAGACATTTGAACAGTATATATTTGTCATGTGTTTTAAGTGAAAAATGCCACTTTAAACATTTGTTCTTTTCCTGTTCTATTCGGTTTCTTAGCTTGCCCAGTTTTGTCTTTTTTTTTTTTTTTTTTTTTTTTTTTTTTTTTTTTTTTTTTTTTTTACAGTGGCATAGATACTTTCAGAGAGCTTACATTGTACAATAATCCACATGTTCAACACCCACAGAATTGTCAAAGGACTGCATGCAGCTACTTACTGAATGCCAGGATTGCCTGCATTGTCTGTTGTAGGACTTGTGTAGTCACTAAATTATCAGTCCCCATACAGTACATCACAGGAAGTTGGCAGATACAATGATCCATCTGTTATCACACCCATCAAGTGCATTGGCTCAGAGGGAAACGGCTGCAGATTGGAGCTCAGTGTGTGAGGGAAGTAGTAAGATTCCAAGATGCTTATCATTCTTTCCAAAGTCCTTTCTGGCCTTTTGATGAGATTGACTTGCTCATTTCTGAAACTGGCTTTCAGTTTAGCTATTATTGCGTTTTTATTAATATTTTCAGTAAAACTGGACATATTATCAAAGATAGTTGTTTTTCTGAGAATGAGGTTTCAGAATATCATTTCCCCTCCTCCCCAGGGATATTCTTGGTCAGATTGTCATAGAAATGAGCAGTGGAAAATTGAAACTGCACAATCTGGGGAGTTTTATTTTTAAAGTAGTAGTTCTTAATTGGAATTATAGTGAAACAAGTATGAAACATTTTTATATTATTCCAGTGTGGCAAAGAGTTTTTTGTTTTTCCCCCTTCAAACTTGAACAGTGTGATCAGCTTCAAAAAAAAGGGTGTGATTTTCATAGTTTATACAAAATGCCTAGGTAGTTGCTTGTGAGTCTAAGTAACCCATTTGTTTCCTGGAAAGTCTGAGATATTTAATGATACCAAGATCAGTCATAGTCTCTGAGGTCTTTCAGACAAAAGCATCAGTGCTGTGTTCAGTGGTGCTTTGAAGTTTTGGCAACTACCCTGGAGGTGAATGGGGAACTGCTGATGCTTCCTATCTTGTGAATAGTCTTATTTATCCAGGCGAGGCACAATGTCTGGTTTGGGGAGGCAAAAAGCCACTTCCAAATTACTGTCTGTGTATAATATGTCTTTGACTTAATTTAAGTTCATCTTCAAAAGGGCAAAATAGAGAAAAAAATTAAACAGGACAGTGTGTGACTAATTGAAAGAAGGGGCCTTGTTTTGTTCCACACTGAAGATACAAAATGAATATGTATAGTGAATAGTTGCTTAATCCATTCAAAAGAGCCATTGTTTCTTTTTCTTCTCTATTTACCTTAATTTTTAAGCATTGCTGATGAAAATAGGATTTTTAGTAATTTAGTACAGAGAATATATACTATTTGGGTTATCCCCAATTAGATAAAATACATCTTTTAAATCTGCCTCTCAAATTAAAAATTTTATCACTGATTCTCATATATCTAGGTATACTTGATTTAAAAATCAATTTCTTTTAAAATTATTTTAAGAGTCACAAAAATTGTATGTCCTTGAACAGGCCAGAGATAGTTGAGAATAATTATATTGAAGCTGATATTCCAGGAAGTAAACAATATAAAATTGCTAAAACCTACATACAAATGATTCTATTGTACAATATTTTTCTACAAAATGTGGGTGTGGTTTTGTTTGTTTGTTTGTTTGTTTTAATGTTTTGCTCTGCCTTCCTCAACACCTAAAGAAAATAGATTTTCCTGGGCCTTTGTAGATGTGGCTTCAGATAACTATATAGAGACTTCTGCTAACTGTACCTAATAGAATGGAACAAATAACACATTTACCATATCTTATTATTTGTTTATACACATTATATATCAATGCAAAATGAATTTAACTACTTAATGTTACTCCATAATTATGTAACTTTATTTTGTTATTCCAAATTTGATGAACATGACTAATAGTCATTAAAAATTAGAGGACATTATGAATTTAAGCAATGAAAAGGCCTCATCAGTAATAATAACAACATGATATAGAATTGATAACTAGAACAGTTATGCTAGGTAAGATAAAGAGTTAATTCAGCCTTTAAATGTTGTTTTTTGGGGTGGAAGTTTTATAATTTAAATCAAACACACAAAACCCATGGCTCAATTTATGACAGTAACTGCTTTAAATTGTAATAGTTTATTGTCATTATTGTAAGGCATTTTAATTTAATATATTTTTCTTGATCTTTCCCTCAAAAATTTTCCTCATTAGTCATTCTAATTTTGCTAATCATCATAGGTTCAAATAAGATCTTATTTTCATGACATCTTTCATCTGTACTTGTTTCTACAGAAATGTTTTTGTGCTTTAATTATGACCCTATTTGATTTCCATGGAAACAATATCAAATCACAACTCTGAGAATGTGTACAACTTTCCTTACATTATCAGTAAGGAGAAATCCATGTCTTTTATAGAAATGTCTATTTTGCATTGTGTCAGAATTCTTAGATTAGACTCATACTATATCATGTGCTGTATAAATCTCTTGTCTTAAAAGTTTAACATTAGATTGTCTTTACATGGTAGGTGGCTTTTTGCTCCACTTTGAATGTTTTCCCTTGTGGAAGGCTCTCTGTAGTATAGTAAGCACACAAGTATTAAGTGGCATTTTTCAGTGTGGGTGAAAAGACAGGTAGTAAACAAATACTTTGATATGGTCCTGTGTTCCAAAGCAATTGATAAGAAAGTAAGTGACTGGGAAAAGGCTACTTTAGTTAGGGAAAGCCTCTGGGAGGAGATGACATTTGAATTGAGACCTGAGAATAATCTAGCCAAATGCAGGGAAACAAGGGCAAAAGGCTTGAGCTCACTTCGTTGGAGAAACAGAAATAAGGTCAATGCTGCTGAAACTGTGTGTGTGTGTGTGTGTGTGTGTGTGTGTGTGTGTGTGTGTGTGTGCGCGCGCGCGCGCGCGCGCGCACGTGTGTGTGTGTGTTTCATATCAGGTTAGAGTTTTCAAAATTGCATTGTGTTAATGCAGAGGACTCTAGTATTATTAAAACACACCTATATGAACTAAAAACGTTGGCAGTGTTGGAATATTTAGGTCATTTATAAATTTTTTGCTTTGAGTTGGAAACTGCTTAGCTTGTTAGAAGTTTTGGATAAAGACAACTTTTTTCCTGGAAATATTTCAATTTAAAGTATCGAGAATAATTTATTGCTTTCCAATATGTTGTTTAAAAATACAAAAAAAACAGACAAATTATTTTTGAAGACTTGAAGGGAGAATTAGACATTCTGGCTTTAAAAAGTAAAGAATAATAAACTTGTGATTCTTCTAAGTACAAGATTAATAGAAATTCATGTGTAAACCAAGTAGTCCTTTATTACTGAGAATTCATTTCAGTTAAATTTTTAACAACAATTTTTGTAATGACATGTTTGATATTGATTTTATGTTTTTCATACAGACAGCAGGAAAAGCTTATAGGAGTAACTTTTGATTAGTTTTGGGGAGTCATACTTTTTATACAGTACAAAAGACCAAAATATAAAGAGGGAGAGCCAGGCACTTTGAGAGTAGAAAGTATAGATGTTGTCCTCTGTAATAAGACTTGTTTTAAACTTGTGTAATTCTAATGTAGTGTGGTGCATGTCTAACTTCTCAAAGCACTCTCTGTTTGATTGAATGCCCATGTTGTAGACACATGGAAGCTAGGTTGTAGGTTTCCTAATTTCTAACCTGATGTGGTAGCACAGATCAGAAAACTCTCAACAGCTACTAGTAAAACTTGTCCAAGCATTTTTCTATCTATCAACTCTTGTTCCCCCTACATAACCATTTTTAAAAAAAAACTTATTTTAGGTCTCAGAATTTGTGACCCAGACCTAACCTTTTTCTATTATTTTTATTTGGTCCCTTACTAATTCAACAGAATTACACATATGCAAATTATTTTTGCTAGTTTTGTAGCACATTCTTAGTATAAAATATAATAACGTTATATAAAGTTTAAAGAAAGAGACTAACCATTTTAAAAAATGTTTACCTATACAGTCTGCTAACCTTCAAAAATACTTTCAGTTATTTTGGTTTAACTATACTTTTTCAATTCATTGCATTCATCTACCTAATAAAATAGTAACATGCTAATTGATGGCACCTTTATGACACCCACCAGCCAATCAGGAATGGGTATGCAAATTAACCCAACAAAAAAAAAAAGAAGGCTAATTTGCATAAGCAGGCACCAAGCAGCTGAGGGCAGGTGGGGACACTTGCGTTGTTGCTGATGACTCAGGCATTCCTCACCAAACCCATCTACTCCAGGCCTTTGGGCATCCGTGGGAAGGCTGAAAGGCAGCGGCTCTGGCCAGAGTGAAGGTGGTGCTGGCAAGCCAGTGTAAGGCAGGCCCATTCTTGCACAAATCTTTGTGCATTGGGCCTCTAGTATATATGTATTTATACACATTTATTTTCCTGTTGATTACCAAACTCACCATAAACAACCTATATAATAAAACCCTAATATGCAAAGAGATCAAATGGTGAAATAACTGGTCGTTATGATGTACACTGACCACCAGGGGGCAGACGCTCAACACAGGGGGAGTGCCACTCAGCTAGAAGCCAGACTCATGTCTGGTGAGTGCAGCACTGGTGGCAGAAGTCTTTCCCGCCTCCATGGCAGCACTAAGGACCCCTTGAAGGATGTCCACCTGCAGACATCCCCCAAGGGGTCCCAGACTGTGAGAGGGAGCAGGCTGGGCTGAGGGGGGACATGCCCCCCCCCCCCCCAAGTGCATCCATGTCATGCACCACGCCTCTAGTAACACATATGCATGAAGCCACAAAAGACTGCAACTGCATGGGTGTATGGAGAAGTGGTTTACTTTTCAGAATCCCATAAAAAAATTCTACATGTTGTCAATATAATGTGGCTTATGCTTCTTCCCCCCATCTTCCACCTTCCACCTCCACCCCGACCCCCACCCCCCAGTTTAACTTAGAGCTTTTATATTTACAAATGAAACCTTTGCCAGGAATAGTAGTGATTGATGGAAGTTGTGTTAAATGATAGACTGATATACAATAATTACATATTCCTGTTTTTAATCATAATTACATTTTTTTTTTTACTGTTTTATTTAAGATAGAAAGTGTACCTTCTGTTTTTGACCTAACATTTTATGTAAAGGGAAACAAATTTGTAAGAAAGGTAGATAACGGGAAAAGTGGAGAGGATAAATTGTTTTGTAGTTAAAGTAAGATAATAGAAAAAGAGGAGGGCATTGAATTTGTAGTTCCATGGAGAAAGGATAGGTCATTAAAAATTATGGTTAAAATTAAGATAAAACTTTCTGTAATTTTTACCTTATAAGAATGGGAGGTATAGAATGAACTTTGCTTAATAAGGATCTAGCTATTTGCCATAGATAGTCTAGCTTAAATGCAGGCCGAGGTACCTATTAGGTTTCAAGGACATGGCACTGAGCCTCGTCTAGAGAAACCTTTGTGTACGAAATCTTCATAGTACCGTAGTCATCTTTCTCTCGCTCGCTCGCAGATGTTATTTTTGCAACATTTGCTATTCTAACCTGCAGTTAAAAAAATAATTACTGTGTCAGTATGACTGGCAGCTCATATAGGAAAAATATGTTGTCTCTTAATCAAAGGTGATTACAGTTTTTTCCTGTCTATAAAAGTGCTTGTTGTGTAACGAGAATGCATTAGTCTCAGACTGATGTACGAAATGAAAGGCAGCAAGAAGCAGCACCATTGTTATCACTCCAGGCGTGTCTAATGAATCGTGTTTCCATGTTCTCTCGGTCACGCCGTAGAGTGCCCTCAGCCAGGGCTAAGCCTCCTGTAAAATGGCCCTTTAGATTATTGTGGCAAGAACAGAAATGCTGCATGAGTGGGGCTGGGGAGAGAATACCAACAAGACAGCTGCATTTCAAACAGTTACAGCTGCAAGGATTACTCACTATAATAGCAGTGACAGACAACTGTTTGAGCTTTAGTGTAAAAGGCAATTTGGGGACTTGTCCTGTCAGAATTTTAGTAGCAATCTGGGGACGTGTGTGTATGTGCACACGCACATGTGGGCATGTGTGCATATTTCAAATCAGGTTGTGTCTGAAGAGTGAAGAGGAAATATTTTTTATTTTTACTGCTTAATTGTGTCAATGTTGAAATCAATAGTGAGTTATCCTGATGAAAGTCATTGTCTTAGAGGAAGTTTATAAAATGTTTATTTTGTACAATTGATGGACTTAAGTATAACTGTTCTAACTGAACCGCATACTTAGTTTACTGTTTGTTAATTTAATTTTATCTTGGGATTCCTGTCCTAATGATCTTTCTTTCTTGTGTCTTGCATGTCGCATATAGTTTTAAAGCATATAGTTGCTTAATAAATAATAGTAGCCTTATTTTAAAAATCTTTCAAATATGATGCATGCTTATAGAGGAGATGCATGTTTTGAAGAACACCTGGGAAATACATGGGTAAAGAAAAGTAATTATTCCAACAACCTAAGAAATCTAATTTTGATGGCTGTTTGTCTAGGTCTTTGTTTATATTTACTATGTAACAAGATTAAGAGTATATAAATGTTAAAGTGTAAAAAAGTAATAATTATCTAAAAATCTTTAAAAGCAATAATAAATGGGGCAAATTTCGTCCTTAGAAGTCAGTAACAGCCATTGTGCAAGTTTTCTTTTTCACTGTGTAGCTATTAAAATAACGTTATAGCCTGACATTTTTCTGTGGCACTTGTCTTTTGAAGGTCTTGTTTCATTTATCTAGAAATTTAGTTTTATGGTCTCCTTCAATTTAAAGTTTAGTGGCTTTATATGGAGTCCTATGATCCATTGAAATGCTAACTTGGGTCATGTCTCAACTGTTACAATGCTGCCTGGAAACCATCATTAAAATTCTGGTTATCTTGTAACTGGCAGAGAACTCATGCTGTCAGATTCCTGAGTAAGATATTATACTGTTAACATTTGAATCACAACTCTGTTTCTATATGATGAATATTATTAGTGTTTATAATAATTTAAAGTTGCAAATAGGTCAAAACAAATGAAGCATTTTGATATACATCTTCTCATTTGATGAATTGACATGGGAAAGTTAAAATCCACTTTCAACATAGATTTGTGAAGTGATGCCAAATATTCTATACCCACAAGCTATTCAAGAAAGCCAGAGCTCTAAGTGGGTTGAATTTGATATAAGTAATAAGCCCATTTAGTTATTAATGACTTCAAATATAGATTTTGCAAGCCAATCGATGGTGGTGTATGTAATTGGATTTTTTATGGGTATAATGCTATTTTTCTGCATTAATATAGCATTATGCTACTTTGCTACAATTTTTTGTAAGTCAGTTTTAAGAAAACAGATACTTAAAAATTCTCTATATATTTATCGTTATTTCATTTGATGCAACCCATAAAATAAATTGATAATGTTTTCTTATCATAGTGTCTTCATAGAGTAATTCTTAGGTAGTACATTTAATAATTAAAAACTATTTAAAAAACTGGTCTATTTATATATTGCAGATAAAGGTGAAAACAAAGGCAGCGGGGCAAATTGGTGTCAGGGCTGCTCTGTCTTTAGCAGTTTGTCACTGAAATTTAACTGAAAAATAATATTGTTTCATGGGCCTTGCTTTAATCTATTTGTATTTCTGGACTTTGGAGCAAAATTTGATTTTCAGTAATTTTAATGGCTGAATAAGGAGTGCCATTCCTGAAAGTGCCGCGCTCCCCCCCCCATATTTGCAATAGCCAATGCAGTTACTGAACTCAACGTTCTGGATAATAGGTTTCATTAGTTTTGATGCCTGAGGTAAAAAAGCAGTAGGTGGGAGTAAGAAATGTTTTTGATGTCTAGACCTTCATTTCAGCTGTTGCTGCAATATGATACATTAAAAGGAAATATGTATCATAGCTCAGAGGAAATATGTATTCTTTGAAAGTAATTCTACTTTTAAACTGTGTAAGTCAGAGTGACCTGAATTCTAAAAGGATGAGCTTGAATTTCTTCAAGGATTCACAATCTTTATGCTCCTTCCCACCCTATTCCATTCTTCTTCCTCCCATTTTCCCCCTTCAGGTAAAGTGTGCCAGTTTCATTTGCCCAATTGGAAGGGATATCTTTCCAAGATCTCTGCTGGGAAACACAAAATCATTGAAGTATATGCTGCTTTGATATTTTGCCATATTGACATTTTTCCTGACACTTTCATATGGTTTTTCTTTCAGGACGCTTATTCTGAAAGGAACATGCTTTGCAAAGTTGATAGTTTGGTATTATGATTTGTGAGGACTTGAAAAAATAATTTGGGCACTGAGCAATAATTACTGCTATTTAACTTTTCATTTCTTCTGCTAAAACTTTTATGTCGTACTTTTGCAATTTAAATATTTGATTTTGGATTACTATTTTTAAAAAGGTTGAATAACAGCAATTTAAAATATTCTGATTATAGCTTTTACAATACAAATGAGATAACATTTCTCTTTGTAAATAGGCAGCTGTCGCAGTGCTTAGTCTCATTTTTCAGTTTCAGTGGGGCTGTCATAGACTACAAACAGTAGGAGAATGTTATAACTTAGGAATTCTTTGCTTTAGCTGATTCTTGCCACTCATTATGGTACACATATTTTAGGTCTCTTGATGCTTTCTTCTGAGCCTATTAACAAAATTTTAGAAAAATTATCTTCTATTATATGTAAATAGATTTATGAATATAGTCTATAGAGATAGTCTTCTTGCAACTTTATATTCTGAAGTAATAATGATTTAAGTTGAAACTTGGAAGATCAAAAGAATTAGAAAGGCTTAAAAAAATGGAGATAGTATATACCCTGGGGAGACTGTAGGTTTCATAAAGACAGGTGCCAGCACCTGCTGGTCTCATCACCTTTTTGGCAGTCGCTTTTCTACTCAGTCCACCTTGGAAGGGAAAGAGGGGATTAAGTAGTAAATGCATCTTATGTCATTTGTAGAAACAACCCTTAACCTAGACTAACTACTTTCTGGACCTCCCCCCTCTCTTCCCTAATCCTAAAGGATACTTTCTGAAGAATCTCATATCAAATAAATGAAGTGCTGGCTTAAATTTTACCTTGGAAGTAGGGTGTCTCAAATAAATTAGTTTTAAAAGCTATTATGTGATTTTTCTCTGACTTTCCTATGAGGCTGTACAAATAGATTGCAGAAGCAATTTCAATTTTGTTTAACTTTTGAAAAGGTTACTTGCAGCTATTAGAAAACATTAATTTAAACTGCAAATGGTGGGTCCAAAGGGTAATTTAACTTCAGTATTGAAAGTTGCTTTTCTAGTCAGTAATAAGAGTAAAAGGAGGGGGGGTGAGGTGAGTTAACACTAACCCTATGGAGATGTATGGTTTCATGGAAGGAACATGGGTGTTAGAGTCAGAAAACTTGGGTTTGAATCTCTTCTTTGCCATGAATCTACTTAACTAGATATAAGGATTTTTTAGGTTGAAGCTAATATAAATGAAATTTGAAAAGTATTTGTATACATAATATCGGGTCAACTCAACACACGAGTATTTGAAATGTCCTAATCACTGCAGCTATGAAAATAAACTCCCTTGAGTTTAAATAATGGAATAATTCATATGTTTACTATTTCTAAAAGTAGATATAAAATCCATTTAGCCGTTGAGTATAGTAGCTATGTTTAACTCTAAATTATTATTTTTTAAAATATTTTTGTTTATTTCAGAGAGGGTGAGGGAGCGAGAGATAGAAACATTGAGAGAGAGAGAGAGAGAGAGAGAGAGAGAGAGAGAGGGAGGGAGGGAGGAAGGGGGAGAGAGAGAGAGAGAGAGAGAGAGAGAGAGAGAGAGAGAGAGAGAGAGAGAGACAGACACCAGTGATGAGAGAATCATTGATCATCTGCCTCCTGCACGCCCCCTACTAGGAATTGTGCCCACAACCCTGGCATGTGCCCTTGACTGGAATCAAAACCCGGACCTTTCAGTCTGCAGGCCATCGCTCTATCCACTGAGCCAAATTGGGTAGGGTGGAATAAGCAGGTTTGAAAGACTTTTATAGGAGAGGGATTGTACCGTGCCTATATTTCAAAGACTTTAAAATCTAAACGTATATTTTCTTCTGTATTTTGTATTTTATAACTTTCGTTAAGTTCTTCCTTTCTCTGTTTAAGTGTGAGTTTATTTATATTTACTTATTCACTTTGCTTTAGAAAAATGGTTTTAAAGTTTGTTTTTATTTGGATGCCCTGCTTACTGGTTCTTTTTTTTTTTTTTCTCCCCCCCAGTTGTGGAAGAAGGACTCTGGGAAAATGGCCTTTCCTATGAATGTCGGACGCTACTCTTCAAAGCAATCCACAATCTGTTAGAAAGGTAAGAGAAGGAACAGCATCAAGGTGATTCTGAGACACCCAAGTATAATGCTAGATACTTAGAGGGTTTCCTGTAGTTCTCAATTTTATAAAAATAAAATTATATAACTCTCTTGTGTGTTTTTATATTGATATAATTTCAAAGTTAGAGAATTTTCAAGACACAAATAATTCCCATATATCTTCTTATACAGATTTATCAGTTTTTGTTTGCCCAGTTTGCTTCATAATTAATATGGCTGCTTGTCCTAAACAACCCCCCATCCCTGCACGTGTGTAATTATTTAAAATTTTTACCCTGAACCACTTTTGCATTCATTTGCATACTTGAGGTGGTTCTAAGTATTTAGGTATACATTTCCTAAGAACAAGGATATCCTCCCATATAAGCATAGTACAATTATGAAAATTAAGAAATTTAACATTGATAAAATGCCATTATCTAATCTGTAATTAAGTTCACATGTTACCAATTGTCCCAGTTATGTTCTATATAGCTTAACCCCTGTTCCCCAAGGTCCAATCCATGATCATACATTGTATTTGGTTTACATGCCTCTTTAAATCTAGAAGAGTTCCTTAGCCCTTCTTTTTTTTTTTTTTTTCCTTTTTTTGACTTGAAATTTTGAATTTATTCAGGCCAAATGTTTCATATAAAGTCCCTCAGTTGGAGATAGTTTCCTGATGATTATGTTATGCTATTGAGTAGGAATACCATACAAGTGATATTGTGTTCTTCTCAGTGTAGAAGAGCCATGATTTCATTATTCTATTTTTAATATTAATATTGTTGGCATTTTATAGTTTTCTCCACTGTAAATTAGTAAGTACTTTTTAACTATGATCTTTATTTTAAGAGCTCAATAAATGGTTAACTGCTATTAATATCAGCTGATAGAAATATTGATACTACTATTTTTAGAATTGAGCACAACATTAAAAGCCAACCTGTTTACCCAGGTAATTTTGGAATCTCATTCTATAATATCCTTTCTATGTGGTCATCTGTTCTTTCCTTGAATACTTCTGGTCATGTGAGCAGTTTCCCAGAGAAGGGCTTTTCATCTTTAGAGAGCTTTCATTGTTAGAAAGTCTTTCTTAAGCTCAGCAAAAATCTGTCTTCCTGTAATTTTTATTTCTTTATCTTAATTCTTTTCTTTGGTGATCGTATATAATTCATCCCATCCTACTTAAGGACCATGTGGTCCTTATTCTGCAACAATTGAATCCCCCACCTTTCCTCCAGCCTTCCAGGTATTTCTCTAGTCAGTTGCATTCTCTTCATTTCAGTTGCCACTGGCCTACTTTTAAGATATCATCTGTTTCATGAAATATTGCAGTGATCTCTTTTGCCAACCATGTTAGCTCAGTTATGCTTCAGTAACAAAAGATATGAAAGATCTTACCTTTATAACAATTGAGGTTTCTTTCTTTTTCTCTTTAAAAAACAAACAAACATATTTCTATTGAGTTCAGAGAGGAGGGAGGGGGAAGGAGAGAGACATAGAAATATCAATGAGAGAGAATCATTGATTGTCTTCCTCCTGAATGCTCCCTACTGGGGATGGGTCCAAAACCTGTGCATGTGCCCTGACCAGGAATTGAACCCTGACCTCCTGGTTCATGGTTGACTCTCAACCACTGAGCAACACTGGCTGGACGAAGTTTATTTCTTGCTTATGCTCCTGTCCATTCTGAGCCCTTTACTGCAGCTCTCTCTTGCAGGCAGGAATCTGCTGATGTGGCAGCCCTTTCAAAGACTTTGCTGGGCTGTTTGCAGAAGGCGGTGGTAAAATACGTAATAGCTCATTGAAGGCTCTGTTCAAAAGTGGGATATGTCATTTCTGCTCACATTTTACTAACCAAGATATTTACCACCAAAGTCAAATGGATAAGAAAGTAAAATCCATTAGTAGGGGGTGCCCAAGTCACATGGCCAAAGTTGATGTCAGTGAGAGAAGGCAGGATAGCACACATTTGGGAAGAGGTTCAATCTACCATTGCTGTCAGTTGAGGTCTTCTCCCTTTTAATAATCTATCCTCCAATCAGGTGCTGGCTATATTATTTAAACACAGATATGTTTCTAAAACACAATTATGGATACATTTATACATGTTTTTAAAAACTGAGCCAAAGTGGCTTCTTTGGGTATTTTCTTCATTTGTGATTTAGAATTTCAATATTTGAATATTTAGGCCTTCCGACTTCTATAATTTTAAGATCATGCTTATTTTTTCTTTCTTCTGAGAAAGTAACTATGCTTCCTGTTTTCTTAATGATCGATTATCCCTTTTTGGAAAGATGCCCAGAATGATAAAAGATCATTAATTTGGTTTTTACTTATATAGAATCTCTGCTAATTTGACTTGATTCTCCTTCCCCCTTCCTTCCTATGTTTTTAGAATAAAACATAAGCTGATTTTGATGGAAAGGTATTATTTCCCCTCAAACATGCAAATGATTGCTTTGCACACAATAGAAGATTACCTGGGTTTTTTGAAGCTGTTCTGCTCTATTCTGTCCATAATTACTCAGGGAGACTTTAATCTGTGGGTATTTGACGTTTCTAAAAATAATGGCTCTTAAGGGTAGTCCACTGGTGCTGCTTTCCTAATGGATTGTCAGCATATTCATCCCTGGTTAGTTTAAAACACAGCTGTAAAATTGCCTTTGGCTCAGAGCCTCTTGATTTGCCAGAGTTGCTGTTTAGAGTGAAGATATTCATTTGGAAAAGTACAGTTAGAAATACATGAAAATTGGAATTATAATTATGATGACATATTTGTAAATTACTAGCTTTTAATGTCCTGTAGTATTGTGATCCAATAGAGGTGATCATCAGAGGGTAAATGAGCTTTGTCCTTGTATGTGTTGGGTCAAGGATTTCAAAATAGTAAATATATGGGGTGGGCAAAGTATCTTTACAGTTGTAATACAACAAAATAATACAATAATTAGTGAGTAATAATACAAGAATAAACTGTGTTTTGCATACTTACAACTGTAAACTTACTTCTGCCCACCCCGGTATTCATTAGAACACAGTGGTAGGTTCAGCCCTAAGTGAAGAAATGGCGATTTAACATTGCAACATTGAAGAGTCCTTGAGGATAATATGGTAACAGAAGCAGGACATGATTAATCAGTGAGATCCCATTTTACTGAATTGTGACTGTGCAATTCTCTAAAGGACTTAAGTGATAATATGCTTTAAAGCAGCGGTTGCCAACTGCTGGTCCGCGGACTAATGGTGGTCAGTGAGGTCCAAAAGGTTGGCCACCACTGCTTTAAAAGTTCCAACCAGATAACTGATTCCTTTTCAGCTGATTCCTTCTATTAGGAACTCCATTACATTAGGTTTCTACTATTACAGTTAGAAATACATGAAAATTGGAATTATAATTATGATTATAGTTATAATTATAAGAGACACTAGACATTATAGACACAAGTGAATGGAAGCACATGTATAATTGTGAATGAATAGAGAAATATGTTCACCTTAAGATAATCAATTTATGTGTTTATTTAATATTTTTAAGATGGAAAAATTAAGACTTAAAAATTTTTAAAAAGTAAAATATTTTTGTAGGTTTTTGTAATTGCACTAGAATGGATGTTTCAGGAGAGAGCAGGCATACAAAAGAGCCTACCTTAAAGAGATTTTGGAGATGATAGGAATAATGGAGTGTGCTTGGCTAGAGGAGGGAGCATCACTAGGGCATAGTAGAAACCTAATGTAATGGAGTTCCTAATAGAAGGAATCACCTGAAAAGCTTTCTTCAGCCCTTAAATTATACGGGTTTCTGTTATCTGGTTGGGACTTGGGAGCACTGCAGTTTCTAGAAAGGAGACTTTTTTGCATACGTGTTTGGTATTATATAAATTAGAGTGGTAAGGTAAAGGCTTTGATACTGGTGAAGTTACTCTGTTATGAAGTTATATAAAATTTACAGTACCTGCGCAGCTCTATAACATACATACATACATACATATATATATATATATATATATATATATATATATATATATATATATAAATTTCTGAGAGGAAGAGAGAGCAAGAGAGATAGAAACATCAATGATGAGAGAAAATCATTGATTAGCTGCTTCGTGCACACCCCCTACTGGGGATCAATCCCCTAACCTAGGCATATGCTTTGACTGGGAGTTGAACTGTGATCTCATGGTCAACCACTGAGCCATGCTAGCCAGGCACTATATACTTCTTGGTAACCTAAAGTGCAGCTTGGTTGAGAGTGTGGTAGAGGAAAACTATATTTGGACTTTTTAATTTATGAAAACTGTCATACTTATAATTTCATAATTAGAGGGACACATAAGAACCCAAAGTTTGTGGTGGCTCCTTTCTAACACTAACTGTCCCATCTAGGAAATGGCTTGTGGAGTTAGGCTGTGGCCGCTGCTATGGCACCTGTAATCCAATATGTTGTCTGCTCATGGCTTTAGGGGCATGCCATGGGGCATGCCAACTTTGGAGTCAAGTTGCTTGTATAGTTAATTATTTAGAGCCATATTGGCAACACACACACACACACACACACACACACACACACACACACCACCCTGATAGCATTTTCATTTTCAGCAGCTGTTTTTTTTTCTTCTTTTTCTTTGTGAAATAGTGAATTTTGAGCAGTAGCAGGGAACTAGGAATTATTTCTAAAGAGAAATGCTTTCCTAGGACTGTTGATTGAAGAACACTCTATAAATCTTGCAAGTGATCTTGCAAGATAATATTATACTACCTTACAGAATTTTGCCATATCTTCACAGTAAGGACATTTTGAATATCTCAATGATAAGGAAACATTTTGACAGTTTAATTGCTGATGTTTTTTATTTCCAATGATGTATGCCATTTGTCATTAATGATGCGATGACTTCTTAATTTATTATTGAAGCTATAAAAATAATTTTTGATGTAATTATCATAGGTGCCTAATGGATAAGAACTTCGTTAGGATTGGGAAATGGTTTGTTCGACCGTATGAAAAGGATGAAAAGCCAGTCAACAAAAGGTGAGTGTTTAGAATGCTCTTGGTTTTTCTTTCGGTTCCTTTTGCTTGACTACAACTATCTTTGGGGAAGGAGGTGGGTGTGAGAAGCAGCTTATTTGTTTACTTTTCTAATAATGCTTGTAGTTTATATGTACTACAATAGATTTCTGGATCACATTTTATTAAACACTGCATTATAAAATTTCTGTGGAATATTAAAATTGAACTATAAAGATGATTATCACTATTGCCTATATGTAAGCTCCTTATTACCACACTATTTAGAATTGAAATATTTTATTTTATTATTTGTATTCTTTATTTTTCTTCTTTAAAGTATTATATGGCATAACCTTTAAAAATAGTCAAATGAATTCAAATGGTAACAATATTTATAGGATTGATATCCCTTAATCAACATATCCTTGATAATTGTCAAACAAGGACTGTGAATTACTCTAAACAGTGCTAAACTTTTAACCATCAAAGGCAGTCCTTGATACTAAACAAAAATGGAGGCTTAGATTAATCACAGCAGAACCAATAAACAAAACACTCAAAATTAAATATTTGACCACTTACCTCTGAACACAGGATAGATTTAATTAGAATCATAGGTTGATGGTGATTATTTCATTTCTGAAGAGCAGGGTATACAATCTTTATTCTTTTTTATTTTATTTTTTTACTGCCATACTTGTCCTAAGCTAAGAGTCCCAATTCCTGGCTATAAAGGTAAGAGTTCTTGAAGCCTTTTCTGGTAGCTCTAAGGTTGGATCTTGTGGGTAGTTTGCCAGAATTTTGGCTGTTAACTCTTGCCTTTTTTGGAACTTTTACTTTCTTAATTTCCGACCAGAGATTCAATTAGCAGGCTTTATGTCTAAAGCTTTGATGAAGTGGTTGTGGAATCTGCTCATTAACCAAATCTAATTTATGAAAATTTGGTTTCTTTTTTCAAAACTGATAAAATAGGGACTGGCTGCTACCCCCCCACCCACCACCCCAGCATTTTCTCAAATCACCACGAAGTTCCTTAAAATATTTTTCCTCCTTTAGTACATTTAAAATTCTTTAGGATTTATTTAAGAAGTATATTTAAATAGAACATAGTAGGTATTATGTATATCAGAGTTTGTCGGGAAAGTATAATGATACTTTTAGAAAGGTGCCGCCGGTATGTTTGGATGTATAAAAGTGTGATTCTGTTTGCAGATGCTTTGATTGAGGAAGAGGAATTTTTTCATTTATTTATTTTGATTTGGTCTGACCAATGCATATGTTCTGAGGACATAATTAGTCTTTGCATTTTTCTTCAACTTTCTGAATGGTTAAAGTTGTGCTTTTAATGTTGGGGAGTCTAAATGGTTAACTGTGGAATTGCTTTAGCACAGGATCTCTATACCATTCGTAGTATGGCTCGCTATGCTTAGTGTGCATCCCCACAGCTGCTCACTGGTGAGTTAACTGAGCTGGTCCTAAATGTGTGATGATGTGAGAGCAATTTGAGGGATGAAGAGGAAAAGTAGAAATAAAATAATGATTGAAAGAAGAGCAATTCAAAAATATATATTTTAATTTTTTTAGTGCTTTCAGAAAGGAAGGGAGAGAGAGAGAGAACCGTCAGTGATGAGAGAGAATCATTGGCTGCTACCTGCATGCCTCACACTGGGGATCAGGTCGCAATCCAGGCATATGCCCTATCAGGAATTGAACTGTGATCTCCTGGCTCATAGGTCAATGCTCAACCACTGAGCACAGCGTCTGGGCAGCAATTTGTATTTTAATGGTTAAAAAATAATGTGTAAAAGTCAAATGTAGTTATGAATCTACTTTATATAAAGTTTATATACCTTCACACTTAATTTAGATCTCAAAAGTCTTCCTACCTTTAGCCAACCAATAGATGTAAATAATTCTGAGTAATGTAATGGAATTATTTTATTATATTTAGATTCTATGCTCATGATTAAATGTGGAATTTTTTTTTGTAGTGTACAAATGTTAATGATACTTTTATTGGGATAATATTAATAAAATTGCATAAATTTTAGGTGTATGTTACAATTATATATGTGTTCACTCTATTGTTTGTTTACCACCAAAAGTCTAGTTTCTGTTATCCTACATTTACCCCTTTTATCCATTTTGCCCTCCTCTACTCCCCTAAATGTTAATGATTTTGAAAGAAACATTTTAAAATACATTAACAGTTAGAAAAATTTAAAACTGAAGATTGAATATGAACAGTTGCCATTTGCTGTTATAAAACTTTATTAAGAGTAACTACTTTCCCACTTTTATTTGCTGAGTGCTAATAGAGTTTCTTGGTGGATGTTGACAGAAGATCTCAGTAGTTAAGTCATTTTAGGTGGATAGAGTGACAATGGAGAAGGACATTTAGAATGATAAGATTTGGGATCACATTCCATATCTTTCTTTACAATTTATTTGTTTTTGGATAAGGTGTTTAGTTTTTCCTTGGCTGAACATTTGTTTTTTGCTGTTATCGAGTAGCAGTTATTATCTTAGGAGAATTTGCTGCCCAAGTGCTAAACAAATTTTATACACAAATTATTATTTTTAGGAACTCTTATTTGATGCCATTAGGTACAAATAAAAGGAATATATTTTAAAGAATGGTACTCTGTGTAAAGTATAGTAATACTAACATTTAATTTTGTTCAATTGGTTAAAAATATGATTGAAAACATGACATTTTATGTAGCTAAAATAATTCTAATAGTGGGAAGAAATGAATATATTGATGAACAGGGTTCCCCTGTTGGATTAATAGTGTATAATTTCTTGAGCTATAAATTTCATATTGATAGCAAAACTAAATCATTTACTGTGGACTATAAAATAGAGTTTTCAATGTTTGATATGAGTTAATGCTCAGGATAATTTTAGAAAAATTATTATATATATGTGTATGTATAATAAATTTGACCAGGCAGGTCCAAGAAGATAAAATAAATACATTCATGTCATTTTTTCTCTATAGTGACATATGTTTGATTATTCATATCCTTGGGAATGTAATATGTAGGAAAGAAAACTTTGGTTTTGTCCTGAAGAGTTACGACAGCTAACATCAAACATTAAAAAATTATGGTTTCGAAAGTATGTTGAACTTGAAAAAGCCTTTAACTAGTTGCTTAAAAACAAACCAGTGGAAATAAATATTTTAAAAATTATTTAGAAATTATTCCAATCATAGAATTTCTTTCTTTTAGAGAGCTATTCATTTTCTAATTTAGTCTTAATTTCAGCCCACATTTGATTATTGCAATTTTCAGGCTATTAATTTTAGTCTTTGAATGCCATTTTTAGCAAAATAATTGATTGCCCCCAATGACAGTTTGTACCTTTGATCTTTTCTAGGAATCAGGTTTATAGTAGTTGGGCTAATACAAATATTGGTAATCACAAATAACCAGTTTACTAGTGCATTTTCTGAATTAATTAGCTGTCTCTTCATTTGCAAACCTGCCCTGCTCTTAGATGATAGTTCAAATAGCCTCATAATTTTCAAATATTCTAATTACTTTTTTTTATATCATGCACCTCACTGGTAATTAAGCCCAAAACCTAGGCTTGTTGAACAATGACCTCCTGGCTCATAGGCCAAGGCTCAACCACTGAGCTTTGCCAGCCAAGCCACTGCTCACTCTTCTATCCATCCTCCTTTTTCCTTTCTCTCTCCTTGCTATAGGTCAGTCATCTGTGTTTCCTTCTAGAGCTGTAAAGATGAAAAGGCAGGGAAAGGGATCTCTTACCTAGAGGTTAAGCAGTCATGTGAACAGATACTTACAGGGTGAAAGGTAAAGGGAATCTTCTCCCAGTGTCCAGAAAAATAAGATCACCAGTGGTCATTTTTCAGTTTTTCTCATAAATTTTCTTGGTACATGCGGTGCTTGGTGCCACTTATCTGTGAACAAGAGCTAGCTGGTGGAAAATCGATATAAGAATATTAATGGGGCAATTTAAATTTTATCTCATCATGTGTCATACTTTTGCAGCTTCTTTTTTTCCATGGGTCTATAAAATATGTAATCATTTTTTGCTAGTTTATCTGATGAAAGATATATAAAAATACTATGTATTTTGTCACTTGAATATACTTGAGCATTGTGTGAAAAGTGAGAAGAGAGATGAGATTCAAGTCTTGGAGAGCATCAGCATTTACAGGCTAGAAAAGAGGAACATATAAAGGGGACTAAGAAAGGTCAATGAAAGACAAGAACAAGGAGTATTGGTATCACCAAACCCAGGGTTTTTTAAAGTTTCAAGATTAATCAGCTGTGACTGCCATGGAGGCCTTGTAAAATCCAGTTTAAGAAGCTAGATTAGGCAATTATATAGACTTGGTGAACATAACTAGCAGTTTCAGTGGAGTGGTGAAGTTCAGGTAGTAGTTAACTTTCAGTGGGAGTGGAAGATAAAGATATTGGTTGTGGAGTTGTTGCTGTATTTGTTACAAGTAGCCACAAGGTGAAAACTGTTGCATCTAGGAAGGGAGGAGATAAACATTTAATAAGAGCCCATGATGAAACTAAGTGATACTGTCTATGTTTTTTGGTTTTTTTAAAAAATATATTTTTATTGATTTCAGATAGGAAGGGAGAGGGGAGCGAGATAGAAACATCAATAATGCGAGAGAATCATCGATGGGCTGCCTTATGCACGGCCCCCAGTGGGGATCGAGCCCAAAACCTGGGCATATGCCCTTGACCAGAATTGAACCTGGAACCCTTCAGCCCACAGGCCAATACTCTATCCACTGAACCTAACCAGCTAGGGCCTGTCTGTGGTGTTTAAGTGTGTTTCATGTACGAGGCACTCTGCTCTGTATTTTCACAAACATTATGCATAGAAAAAAAATGTTAAATTGAAAGATCAGTTCACTCAGAGGTGATGATAGTTAAAAAATTGAATGCTTTACAGGTAGTTTTGTAAGTTTTTCTTTCTTTTTTTTCTTTCTTAATAACCAGAGATTATCATCATTAATTTTTAAAAAAAATATATTTTATTGATTTTTTTTACAGAGAGGAAGAGAGAGGGATAGAGAGTTAAAAACATCGATGAGAGAGTAACATCGATTAGCTGCCTCCTGCATACCCCCTACTGGGGATGTGCCCTTGACCGGAATCAAACCCTTCAGTCCGCAGACCGACACTATCCACTGAGCCAGACCGGTTTCGGCTATCATCATAAGTTTTAATCATGTTTCATGAGTTCATAAAAGTAAGTTAATACAGGACAATGCAGGCAAGGCCTCCTTTTTCTCCTCCAATTCTTAAAAGCTAAACACACACAGGGAAAACTCAATAAAACCCTTGTTAGTACATTTAAAACCAGGAGATTCTTCAATTGAGGGGTAGCACTGGCACATTGGAACATGGCTTGGTGTATGAAGTACAATACAGGATATGTTCTGGAGATGCCATAGGGCAAAGAATTCTGTGTTTGTGCTTTGATTTTCTGTAAACGACGCTTTCCAAGTTTCAGAGTTCTTTTAATTCTGCTGAGTACATCATGGGGAAGCCTTCAGTTGTGACATTGACAGCTTGTATTTTTTATCTCTTTTAAGGAAGAATGCAGTACATCCTGTAACTCCTTTGAACAAATCAGGTATTTTCAGAAACAAATGAAGTTACTGAGGAGCCTACTTGGAGCTGAGGCTAGGGTGACACCAAACAGGATAAGGCAGATGAGCACATAGAAGTATTTAGGATTGTACTAGTAAATCTTGCATTCAGGAATTAGAACTTTCTGTACATGTGACTTTTTCAAGAAAGTGATGCACATACACATTATTACACAGATTACTGATGAGCCAGAATCTGCCATTCACTAGGCTGTTGTTTTGGAAACAAGTGACTGAAGTTTAGGACTTTATTATAACTCCTGTCCTTCAGATGACCACTTGTTCCGATGGATGGCACACACACTTTCTAAGCGGCACTTCAAACTGTACGAAGAAGTAGAAAATTTGGTCTCTGGATGGTTTGCCTCAAAACAAGCAAAGTTCTATTGGGACGGTACCCACAAATCACCTGAAAGATGGGGGAAATGTGTAGCTAGCGATGGACATTACTTTGAATAAAGCACTTTTGATGTTTCTATTGAAATTATCATGTTTTCTTTTATTACAAGTAAGCATTATTAACTGTTACACATAGTATATATGAAGTCTTTTGATCCTTTATGTATTCCTATATATCCACAGTGCTTGATGATGAGTTAGTAAAAATCTTTAAAAATTTAGCTCTTTAAAATAGAGTTATTCTTAGGTGCACTGGAAAAGGACAACTTCAGTATACTAAAGTATAATTTACAACAAGATAAAATTGGGACTCTGATGCAAATATAAAATGAACAAATGCCAAAATTTTTAATCAGCTCATTTAATTAGTTGTGAAGGAACAGGTGAGATGTAAAAACCAGGTTAGAGAGCATTTGAGCAGCTAGATTTTATAGAAAATTAATAGATGTTTGTGCACCTATAATGTAGTAGCTATATGAATAAATAATGAATATAAATTCATTATTTTTTTAAAATTTTATTTTAGAGGATGGGAGGGAGAGGGAAACATTAATGTGTGAGAGAAAAACATCGGTTAACTGCTTTCTACTTGACCCTGACGGCATCGAACCCACAGCCTGGGTAAATGTCCTGAGAGGGAATCGAACTCCCCACCTTTGGATATACATGTTGCCTCTTCAACCACCTGAGGCATAACAGCCAGGGAAAATTTATTTTAGTCTTAAATAATCACAGTTGCTTATTAATTAGGACATGCATGCCTGCTGGGCACTATACAACGTCTCAAATCTTGGAATCAGATTGGACACCTCTACTTTTATTTCCTGTCCATATAGATTTTACTTTATATCACAACCCTGAAAATCCAGTTTCACAAAGACTTGATTGCAGGGAATATAGCACAGTTTAATGTTGACACTGTAGTACCTTGAGGTAGTAGTTTGCATAGTTTCTGACAAATGCTGTTTTCTTTACCCCCAAACGAAAAATATCCCACCACACCCTTGTGAATTTGCTGCAGTGTTTTGGGGTGTTGTGGTCACAGGGTCCAAAGGAGGGAGTAGGTAATTCTTGGATGGGCATTTCTCCTGCAGAGCATTGAAAGGACAAGTGTCTTATTTCAAAGTTTTGATTAAAAAGTTTTACAAGTACTCTAGGGAGCCTCTAATTAGAATTATTAAATTTCTCTCCTTAAACTGCCTGCTGGATGGTGGTGGTGTTATTGATGTCCAGGTAGCTCTACACTATGCAATCCTGCCAAGACTATAGGCAGTTCTGATGCATTAGAGCTATAGTATAGTGGAGTCTCAAACTTTTTGTTCTTAAAACACCTATAAACCTTACTGAGCACTCAAGAGAGCTTTTGTTTATGTGGATTAAACTTATCAATATTTACTCCAAAGAACTAAAACTGAAAAAAACAAAAAATAGCAATAATAAACCCATTTCATGTTAAAAGAAATAGCCCATTTTTAACTAACAGAACAATTCTCTTAAAGAGAAAAATATTTGGTCAGAAGAGTAACAGTTTTTTCAAATCTCTTTAATGTCTGGCTTAAGGGAAAACAGCTGTATCTTGTGTCTGCTCCTGCATGTAGTCTGTTGTGACATCACACATCATGTAGCCTCTGGAAATCTCCATTGTGTACTTGGGGGAAAATCAGATGAAAAAGATGAATAATGTCTTTATGTTATTCTGAAAATAGTTTTGACTGCTGCCTGCTCAGAGTGGAGCTTTACATTCTTAATGCTTACAAAGAATTTCAATGTAGACGTGGTCTGTCTGCATTCTCCTATTAGGCAGGGGCAGATAAACTTTTGAAAAGGGCCGGATAGTGAATATTCTCAGCTTTGCAGGGAATATGGTCTCTGCCAAAACCAGTCAAGTCTGACATTTTACTGCGAAAGCAGCCATAGACAATGTGCAAGCAAATGGGGCATAGCTTGCCCCAACAAAACTTTACAAAAAATAATTGGCCCTGTCCTCTGCCCTTAAGAGGGAAATTGCTATTCAGATAAGTTAAATGATTAGCTGAGAGTCATACAGCTAGAAAGTGGAGGATTCAATTCCATGTATTTCTAGTTTTGCAACCACTATCTTTCTCATTTCTTCATGCTGTCTTCACTAAAAAGGTTAATGATTACAAATTTAATGTACCGGTAGATGAGATTATTCATTACTTGTTATAGATGACTTTTTTAGGATAAAAATGTATCTAAGTTTAATGTTGTATAGGGGCTAGGATATATACTCTTCCCTAATTACCCAATAAATGATTGGATAAGGGTCCTTATTTAAAATATTATTTGGAGGGGTAAATACATGTATATAGTATACAGTTTAAATGGCACAAAATGGGTAGGTGAAAAAGTCTCTTCCCCACTCACTTCCCAGTCAGCCAATTTCTTAGTGTTAATTCCTATTACCAGTTTCTTTTTTTCTTTCCAGAGACTAGTTTATGCAGATATACACCAGCATGCATCTGTACATTTCTCTTTCATACAGAGTGTATCTGTATAACTTCGTATACATACTCTACCCATTGTTTCATGTCTTTATTTTACTTACTAGATAGATAGTGATAATATGTTGAAGATCAATCCCAAGTACATGCATATAGAACTATTAACTTGCTTTATATTCACTCTGAATATTTGTTTTATCAGACTTAACTAATTTTAGAATTTGTTTTGTCATATACATTCCAGGAGTATCTTTTCTAACAGTTTTTTTTTTTTAAAAAACGATCTTGCTTTAGTATTTGGTAATATATGAGTAATATAATTTGACAAAGTTCTGTCAAATAATTTAGTATGATTAGGAAAGAAAGACATGAAGCAATAAATAATAAGCACTGAATGTGAAAATTGGGAGATCTTGATGTGGGTTCGTTCTAGTGAAGAGCAGAGATTCATGAAGTTGAATGGGTTTTGACAACTCGAAGGTTTGGATGGCTTGGGTTAGAATCAAAGTGAGGGAAACTGCACAACAAAGACATCACCATGGTTTCTCTTAAGGAAAGATTTGGTTGAGTAGAGAGCAAAGTGCATGCTTAGCAGCAATGGAAGACAAAAAGAGACAATGTCTAACAGGACTCCTTGAGTGATTCAGAGAGTTATAAAGAAATTCTTTTTATTTTTCCCCCCCTCTCTCCCGTGGGTCCAAGAAATTAAAAGATGATGAATTGCTTTGTAGGATTTGTATATGACTGAAGTCATATGCTTGTACTGTGAATCGCCTACAGACTGTCCGGGTGTTCATTTATGGCGGAGAGCGGCTGTGAGTGAACTTTGCCCCTAGGCCTTGTACTGCTGTATGTCATAATGACAGATTATTGATTTTTTTGTTTAGGCATTTTGGTGAATGAATGTGGCAAAGAATACACTCTTTGGGATCCATGTAACATCTATAAGCTTAGAACTATGATAAAGTTCTAAAGTCTTGAAGCTTAGATGAATTGTGATAGAGACTTACATTGTTCTAGCAATGACTAACAAATTAGAATTTAAGAATTGCAAAATTCCACAGCCAGAGATAAGCATTGTCTTGAGAGTTAAAGATTATTTTTTAAAAGCTTAAAAATAAAAATAAAAACCTCAAAAAAACAAAAGCTGTTTTTGAGGGTTCAGTCCAAACTCGCCACTAAATTATGGCTACATGTATAACTTTTCTCTATTGCTTTTGACTCCTTGCTTCTGGATTTTGGGACTGTTTTTAGTTAGTGCCTTTTGTATTGTCTTACTTGATCTTCTGCCAAGAATTCAATCATTTACTGTCTATAGGCTCCTATCTCTCATGCTAATTTATTTAAAGCTGGAGTATAGCACACATTATTGCACTTGAGAAGCACCTAAACCCTATTACAGCATTAAACAAAATTTCTTTATAGTGCTCACTGGTGCTGCTATAGCCTCTCTTGCCTCTCTATATGTGTTTAATCAGTTGGCATCTACTTCAAACTTGAAGGGAAGGCACCAGCAGAAAGGCAGTCCTGCTTCCTGGAGTCCGCAGCACAGGCTTAGATATATACTGATGGATAAATCGAAATGGTCCAGTGCAAAGCAGCCAATTTAGGGACACTTAGCAACACAACTTCAAGTTGGAAGGAAGAAAGCTCATTTGTGTGTGTGTGTGTGTGTGTGTGTGTGTGTGTGTGTGTGTGTAGCTAATATTTTTAACTTAAGACTAACATTTGTTGAGATACTATGCTAACTGCTTTACATAAATTATCTCTAGTCTTCATAACATACCTGGGGCTTTGTGTAATTTTCTTTGGTTTTACAGATTCGAAAATGGAGACCTAGACAGATTCTGTAACAAGCGTTAGAAAGTGCCAGAGCCAAGAATGTGTTGTCTAGAAGGGCAGGACCTTTATGTGTACTGCTTGTTCGGTAGTTTGTATCTTATTATTCCTCACAGCAGCCCTGTGAAATTAGTGGTGGTGGTGGTGGTAGTAGTAATAATTTTAGTAAAAGGAATTGAGATACAGAGAGATAAGTAACTTGTCCTAGGTCACATTGCTACTGTGAGCAGAGCTAGATTGAGTTGTTTCCAAGGTTCTTGCCCTCATTCTCAAAAAATGAAAATTTACCCCAGAGAAGGGTAAATTGTAGAGGTTTAATGTTACGTGAAATAATAAAGAACAAACAAACAGGATTATTCAATTTTTTAAATAACTTCATTGATTTTAGAGAGGCAGGGAGAGGAAGAGAGAGAAACATCAATGATGCAAGAGAATCTTTGGTTGGCTGCCTCCTGTATAATCCCCTAGTGAGGATGGAGCCCATAACCTGGGTATGTGCCATTGACTGGAATTGAACCTGGTACCCTTCAGTCTGCAGGCAAACACTCTATCCACTGATCCAAACAGACTAGAGCAAGGATGGTTCACTTTTTAGCTTCTAGACTAGAAAATCTAACTGCAAATAATGGAAAAAACTATTTGTGAAGACCAGTAGTGTATGAGCCTTGCTGGCACAATGAAGCCCCAAGTAGGATATTTAAATGCATATTTAGAAGGAAGAAAGAGGTTTCCATCTTTGCACATTCTCTCAATTAATAGGCAATGGTCCTGGCACTTGCCCTAAGGGGCTAAGCTGGAAGTTGCTCTGTCAAGGGTTCCCTTGTGGTAGTCACATGGTTTGCATTTCCCCTAGAGCTGTCAAGCATGAAATCATGTAGTCAGGTTTCTCAGACCAGTTTGAACCCGGGGGTCAAAGGAATAGAGATCAGGCATAGAGAGAGGTGAGGTTTGCAGTCTGCCTCTTGAAGGTGTACTAAAAAATCAGTGACTTGTGCTTATTAGTAAATTAAAAAACACAATCTATTTGTGGCATTTAACCAAACTTAGAATTATTAAGGGGGAAAATGTTGTTTTCTTTTATTCATTTTATCTTTTAGGTGATGTGTAAGAAAAACAGCATTCTTTTAAAGCTCAGAAATTGGTCATACTTTATTAAATGCTTAGAAAGACATTGAGTTTTAATATTTAACAATATTTTCAAGATATGTGATATAATAGATAAATATTAATAATAAATTATGAGAAAATGCTTTGATAACCACATGACCCTGTTATTGATCACTTAAGGCTGGGAAGAAAAACACAGTAGCAAACTTTTTCTCTGATGTAGGGTGAATATTAAGCTAACAAGAATAATTTCAGGCATTCAGATCCATCATTAGAGAGATCAATAATTGAGTTAGTATTTAGAGACAGGAAGTATGATCCATTAATCAATTAAGAAACAGAAGATAATATCCTACCCCCATCAGAGTTATAATTTATGTGATTGAGAATAATTTTTATGTAATTACTTTTCTGACATATGTTTGGAAAGCATTCTAATAAAACTTTTAGGTTAGGGTCTGAATATATAGGGTGTTTCTAAAAAATGTATACACACGTGGAATGAATATAAAGTTAGTGTTTATTACCATACAGTTTATTTTCAAATTTAAAAGAACCGACAGAAATGAATAATTTTTTTGTCAATACCTGTTTTCAAATTGATGACCATTCTGGTTCAGGCACTACTGTTAATGCAAAGCAGTGGAATTCCAAGCGTCAAGAACCATTTCATTTGGTATTTGCGTGCCCTCAATTCACAGACTATTGCTGGTTTTGTACCATAAGCTTTATCTTTTCTGTATCCCCATAAAAAAAAAGTCTAGTGGATAATTCTTTTTTTGTTCAAAGCTTAGTCTGGCTTTTGTACTAAAGAAACCATGAGCTAATACCCAGAACATAGCAGATACTTGAATATTTGAATTATAATAATTTACACATTCTTCACCATAGTTCATTAAGAAAATGGGGAGGGTTTGGCCAGATCATTTTTAATGATTTTTTTTCACAACAAAGGTCTATGATTTTAGTTTTATTCTGTCCTCAGGGAACAAGGTATTTCTTCAGACTCAAAAGCAGTTGTGTTCAGAGACTAGTCCTGACTACATTTCCCAGCAGGCATGAGTCTGTTTTCTGCAGGGCTTGCTGCACTCTAGTGCCAGGTTTCCTAGTCATCCTTTTCCTTCAGTTTCTGGTTCCAATTAAAGGAAAGTTTACAAATGTGGAAAGTTGCAAAATAGAATCAGTATAGGTTAGGCAACATCCAGTGTGAATAAAAATCTAATCCCATGTATTTGAGATCAGATCCCAGCTTTAATTAGCATACTTTGGTGAGCTAATTTATAAGCCTAGAGTGCCTCTTATACTAGGGGGGATGTCTGGAAATGGGGCATGAAGTTTGGAGAACAAAGCTGACTGGAATTTAAGTGGTGGTGCTGGTGGTGGTATAGTGTGAGGGATACAGAACATGGCCCATGTAAAATAATGTTCACAAATCAAGACTTGGCAGGAATCTATCTACGCGTTACCTTAACATAGTACAATACAATGTAGTGTGCTAATCAGCCTGGGAACCCAGACATATGTGAAGTTTATGGGAACTCTAGGTTTTATAAAATTCAGCTAAATAATTCTTGCTTTGTTTCTTCACTATTAATGAAATATGATGAAAATATTTTTAGTGCTTAAACATTGCAATAAAAAGGGCATAAAGGCCATTAATAGTATCTGCAGAATGACAGACCTGCTTATTCTTCAAATAGCAAATCAGCAACTTGCTTAGAAACCCATTTGAGCATATAATAAAAACCCACGCTAGCTTGATTAACATTAAATCATATAAGGTGTAGTAACTGAACATTTTTGCAAGTTAAATTTCCTGAGGTGGAAGGAGTCACTCCCCAAAACTGATGTGACTACTGAATTACCACAGTATTAGAGTGCTTTTACTAAATTGATTGTGAGCTCACTGATTTGATTAACAGATTCAAAATGACAAAAGATACTTAAGAGGATCATTGTAAACATTAAGTATTTTTGCTAGTTTAGAAAATTGAAAGGTGCATATCTGCCCTGTAAATTAGAGCAAAATGAAATCATATTAAATAGTCTTTAGGTTTCCTTATGGTAAAAACCCCAGTAAGATTCCACAAGATTATCAGGTTATAGAGGAGGGGAGAAGGGCAATTTACTTAACTACTTTTTATCAATATTTTCCTTGCTTTTTAAAAAAATAATTTTTTCTTGATTCCAGAGAGGAAGGGAGAGGAAGAGAGAGATAAAAAGATCACTGCTGAGAGAGAATCATTGATTGGCTGCCTCCTGCACACCACACACGGGGGATCGGCCTGCGACCCAGTCATGTTTCCTGACAGGAATCAAACTGTGACTTCCTGATTCATAGGGGGATGCTTTACCACTGAGCCATGCTGGCTGGGCTTCCTTGTTTTCTATTAATTTTGCCATTGGCCCTTGGCTATTGATGTTAATATACTAAAACTGTAAATGCCTTCCAAACAGGTGTTTATCTAAATAGTTTTGGTTTTGTCTGAAAGTTAGTTTTGTTCTTCTACATTTAGGAGAACAAAAGGTCCTTTTTTGTTCCTATTTGTTAGCATGTCTGGAACCAAGCTAAAACATGTTATTCTTGAGTGTTATCAATTGCGTGAATTGGCTTTATATGTGCTATGGAAGAGAATGAATTTTAATTCCAAAGTTTGTCATTAATTAGTAATCAGTTTCTAAACATATGACTCATTTTTATCAAAATGTGTTTAAATTGTTTTTTAGAAATGTTTTATTTGAATTCAATCAATCATGTCTATGAACTGGACTTAGTTTTCATTAAGCATAAGAGGTGGAGAAAGCATTCCTTATTTGAAACAATGACCGATGGAGCTAATGTTTCTCAGCTGTTTGAATAAGATTTCTTTCCTGAGGCACCTTGGCAATAATTACTTCAGTTCATGAAATTTCATGTGTTTTTAGAATTGAAAGAAAGAAGCTGTCATCATCTGAAAATTAAATATCCAAAACCATATTGAAAAGTGAAGATAATGCTGAATTACTAGTGATTCTTATTTTCTTCTCGGTACTCTCTCTATACGCTTGTATTCCCCAGTTTTCTATAATGAGCATGTATTACATTACTAGAGCCCCGGTGCACAAAATTCATGCCCGGGTACAGTCCCTAGGCCTGGCCTGCAATCATGGCCATCTTCCTCAGCAGCCAGTCTTCTCCCCCCTCTCCCCCCTCCCACCTCCACTGCTGCCACCCACCCCTGGCTCTCTCTTCCCCATCGGCCAATCGGGGCCTGCCGGCCAAGGGAAGGAACCAACAGGTTGGACAGTTGCAAGCTGGGGGCAGCTCGTGTGTTGAACGTCTGTCCCTTGGTGGTCAGTGCATGTCATAGAGCCCAGTCGTTCCGCTCTTAGGTCTGTTTGTATATTACTCTTTTATTATATAGGACTAATCAGAGAAAATAGTACTACTTTTTATAAAAAGTATATATAATACATTTAATATTCAGTACATTTGAGTACTTTCTTTTAAAAATCAGCACTTCTGCATTAGTCAGTTTGGCTCAGTGGATAGAGCATCGGCCTGTGGACCAAAGGGTCCTGGGTTCAATTCTAGTCAAGGGCACATACCTTGGTTGCGGGCTTCTCTCATGCCTGAGCCCTGGTCAGGCATGTGCAGGAGGCAACTAATCGGTATTTTTCTCTCACATCACTGTTTCTCTCTGTCTTTCCCTCTCTCTTCTCTCTCTAAAAATCAATGGAAAAATATCCTCAGGTGAGAATTAATGAAACAAACAAAAACAAAAACAAAAAAAGGAGAATAAAAACAAGCACCTAGTTTATAAATGAAATCAAGTGCTAAATGTGGGTAGGGCCAAAATATTAACTGCTAATTACTTGCAAGATTTATTTAACAATACTAGGAGATAACCCAGGCTCTCAGTGTTGGGAGAGTGATTAAAACTAATTTATTAGTGATGTCTTAAAAATTTCTAAAGCAGTAGTATTTGTATTTTTAGAGATTTCTATACTATCTTAATCTGAAAGTACTTATTTTTTATATATCATCTTAATTAACATTGTGGTCCCCCAAAACGTTTTTACAAAACCATTTAAACACATTTTAATAAAATGAGAGTCACATCTTTGGGCCTCTAGGGTTTTTCATATTCCTGTGTGAGGCTGGGCACTGTATTTACCATCATCCTTGTCAGTATGCTGTGTGCCAGGCGTGTGCTTTAGGTACTGTGAGAGGCCCTTAAGTGTGTGCTTCAGAGCATGGACTTTGAGGTCAGACTGCCTGGATTCAATTCCTGGCTTTGCCACTTACTAAAAATTAATCTCTTTGTTTCAGTTTATCTGTAAAAGAGGCAATTATTGTCCCTGCTTCACAGAATTATTATGAAAATTAAATGAGTTAATATTTACAAAGTGCTTAGAAGAGTTCCTGACATAGTTTATGTGTGATTATTAGTCAAATAAATATTTAATACTCATAAGAACTCCAGAGAGAGAGATAATAGCACTCACATTTTATAGATGTTAAAAGTTAAGCACAGAGAGCTTATATAATTTGCTAAAGGTCACACAGCTAGTTAACGTGGATCTGGAATTTAAATTCTGGGCTGTCAGACTCTAAAATGGTTGGGATTATAAGTGCCTTTCTTATAGTAGTCCTTGCACTTCAACATGTCCCTGGCAGTCATTTTATCTATTCTAGGCCTTATTGTATCATGTCAAGAGAGAGTAAGGCTTATGTTTCATAAAGCTTGACATAATTATAGTCAAGTAGGTGTAGAAAAATAATTAGACATGGTTCTAATGGGTAAAAAGAATATATGTGGGATTGCCTTACCTGTTTCTAAGATATTAGAAAGTGAAAGTTGTCTAAAATTTATAATACTCTCTCCCCCCCTACCCCCCCCACCGCCTCCAATACAGTTAAATAAGACACATAGTTTAGAGTCAACTTTATGTGACTGTAACAAATACCTCTTTGGGTGAAGTAACATCATTGGTAAAGGAAACATTATAATAATTATTCTGGAGAAAGTTTATTTATAAGGAAGTGTGGCTCTGGAAGCTGCTCTTTTCCCTACCATTTTGCCACAGCCTCTCATGCCTCAGTTCCCTAGGCTTGCTTGGGTTCTGACAGCCATGTGTTGAGATTGGGCGGCCTGGACAAGAATGTGGGTCAGAGAGGGTTTGCCACCATACCAGGTAGTTCACATGCTGGTTGAAGGTGGTTTATCCAAGCTAGCCGGAAAAATTCATCAGGACTTGAAGAATGAAGGAAGCTAGGCTAAGCAGCATCTTTTAGGGAAAGAGACAAAAGCTAGCATTGTTCTAAATGGGGGGGTGAGTTGAGCCAATAGGTCTTGTTTCAGAGACTGAGAGTCCTTCAAGTTTAAATTAACAGTTCAAATCCAAAACACTGACATTCTCAGAAAGCATACGTGAAAACTCAATTCAAGGTAGAAGATAGGATTTAGATTTCATATTCTGAAAATAGCTATTGCCAATCCTAAGGCAATAAACGGAGGTAGGCAAGGGCCAGGAAACAAATTTATAGGCCATTCTTTTTTTAAATATATTTTATTGATTTTTTACAGAGAGGAAGGGAGAGAGATAAAGAGCTAGAAACGTCGATGAGAGAATATCGACCAGCTGCTCTTGCACATCCCCTACTGGGGATGTGCCCGCAACCTACGTACATGCCCTTGACCGGAATCGAACCTGGGACCTTCCAGTCCGCAGACCGACGCTCTACCGCTGAGCCAAAATGGTTTCGGCTATAGGCCATTCTTTTATCCTGTATCCTGATTCTACTATCCTGTTTACCACACATATTGTCAAAATTTTGCCATCCACTTTGGGGTATGCCATGGTGGAATGCTCTAGTTGGTTATTTTGGAAATCCTAAACAATATATCAGGAATGTTTGTATTTGAAAAATGTTAGTGAACAATGTTAGTATTTGAAAAGGGGCAGTCAGCAGAATCCAGTCTTAGAGAACATGATTAATAAACAGTGCACTAGTACATATTTTAAAAGCACTGGCTAAGAAAAGTATCCTGTTACAATGAGCCTCCCTGTTTTGGAGATTCTCCTGGCTTTCTGCTGTGGACAGTGTGCTTCGCTGTCCCATTAGCATTGTCCACTGGCAGAGGCAGCTGAGGCCCAGAGAACTAACACTCAGCGCCGGATTAACAAAGCGCCCCACACCTGAGCCTGAAGCAGCTAAAGAAGGCAACATGTACTTTTTGGTCACTCCCTTAATTGATCTTCACTAAAATTTATTGGCAAAAATGGATTTTGACCTGAGGGTTCATCCCTTAAGTATTTGCGTGTCACATTCAGTGATTGTGATGCCTAAGAGGAGTGACCTTGGTGAATAAAACTGGTGATAATTTCAAATGCCATCTTTCCATCTAATAACTCAGATAATCTAAAGTAATTTGATAGTTGAAATAAAATCTCACAAATGATACCTTTGTTGCCCTTTTTGAATCTTGCTGTGTTTTGAGCATTTGCTGAAAGCTTTCAGTGTATTTGCTCACTTAATCCCCCATTTTTATCCTGTGTGGTAAGAACTATTATCTTCATTTCATAGATGAGAACACTGTAGTGTTTTTCATCATTTTCCAAAATGAAGAACTTGGGGAGGGGAACTTTATGAGAAATATTTATTATCTGGGTTTTCTCCTCATAGATAATATTCATAGAGGAGATAAAGCATCTCCCTATTTTTTTCAACTAAGTATTTATTAAAATCTATCATTATCTTCTACCAGGACATTCTTTCATCCTGATACCCTGTTTTCAGAAAATAAGACAGTGTCTTATATTAATTTTTTCTCCCAAAGTTGCGCTAGGGCTTATTTTCAGGGGATATCTTATCTTTCCATGGGCTAGGTCTTATTTTCGGAGGATGTCTTATTTTCGGGGAAACCGTAGTAGATCTCCATTCTGGTGTACAAAAGATAGTCTCTTAAAGTGCTAGAAAAAAATGTTACTTTGTGTCTGTTTTCCTCTTTCTGTTAAGAATTCTAAATTTGTGTATTTTAAAACATGCAAATACATTGGTATTAATCAAGTATTGCACTTCATTGCTTCTAAAAGGTATTTTCCCTCCACATTTTAACATCAGATCATGATCTTTCCTATCTAAGAATTATTATGAGTATCTTTTCCCAGTGGAAAATATAATAAAATGACTGTGTCTAAAATGATGAGATGTCTTAGATTCAATTAAATATAGAGGTACATGTAGAAAAAAAAATGCATACATATTAGGGATGTGTGTTTATTTTTTTATATATAATAATATGTAATCAAAATGTGTGGTTTTTTTGTTTTTTTGTTTTTTTAATTATCTCCCCTGCTTAGAATTCCTCCCATCATCTATGTTAACAAGTGCATTCCTGCCAGTATACATACTATCACGTGCCTTTTCTCAGGCATATACTGTGGTCCATGTTAGGATTGCTGGGGCAGGTGATGATCGCCTGCCATCTTATGATTAGCAAAGGTGACAGAGCTTTAGCACTCATTTCAGTGTTGTGCAGATTTCATTTGGCCTTGAACCCATTCATTGAACTCTTCTTCTATAACATTTTGACCCTGTTGATCTTCTGTATTCTCCTGGATTAATATTATTAGGCCAGTAAGCATTCAAACACTGACTGATGCTGATCTTCATACTATAATATCTTCCCATCTTGTAACTTCCTCATCTCTTGTTGATTATTTCCAATGCTGCAGGGTTCACTTTGTCCTCCACAGTTACTTCTGCCGACAAACATTTTCTCATCACTTTCAGTTATTGAAATGATCTCTGATTTATGTCTGTTGATTATACATCTTATTTGAATTACTTTTGTGTTTGTAAAAATGATAGGGTCACTCGTCTTTCTAAAACTGCATAAAACTAAGCATGACATGGATGAAATAGCAAGTACTGGAGTGGCTGCCTGTGACCACTGACGCCATCTGTTGGAAGCTAGTAGAGTTGATTCTTTGGCTCTAGAGGTTTTTCTTCCTTCTTTATGATGAAAATTTGAAAGTTGGAACTTCTGAAAGAGGGGTTTTCTGTATTTTGTCATAGATAAAAGTCTTACATGATTTTGTACGGAGATTCTATATGCAATTGAAAGTAAAGCTTTTACATTGCTTATAAACATGATGTTAATGGACTCATACTTTAAAAAATTAACAGTTTAGCAGTGTATTAAATAAATCCTCACGTAGTACTTTAAAATAGCACAATATAAAGGGTAAGTAAAGCAATTGGCCTCTAGAAGAAAATACAACATTTTACAACTCTTTGTAAACAAGGTTAAAGATGTTAGTCTAATTTTATTCTCTGAATCCCATGAAAATAAAGCATGCATTCTTGCTATTTATCTGTTTAAGATGTGACACAAATTAGTTTTCTTTGCATAGAGAATACATTGTTTTCTTATATGTAGACCAGTTAAATAAATGTCATTTTTTATTTTTATGTCTTGCATTTTCATTGAAAAGCATTAATGTTACCCTCAATTCAAAGTATTTACTTTTTTTTCTTATGTATTCCCCAGGGGCATGAGCTTTTCACTGTAGCTGCCCACAAGTCTTCCTTATTTAGAATAGGATGGAAACTGAATCTGACTCATGGTAGATTTTTAAAAATGCATTTACACTGTCCTCTCACCTTTCTTCAGCTTCGCCTTTACCCTAGATTCTGCAGAATTATGTGCTTGTGTAGTCCTTCTCACACATGGCCGAGTGCTCTACTTGAGCAGAAAAACTACAACTGACGCACTGTTTACTGCAGTTGTCCGGTGCTGCAGTCGAGCAGCTGTCATTGTTTTGCACAGTTCTGTTTTTCCTCCAAAACTGCCTGTGGCAATTTGTACTTATTCTTTATTACCCAAGGGTTTTTCAAGCAATAAAATAATGTATCTGACTACTTAGTGGCCTAATGTGATTTCCTTTTCAGAGAAGCAGCAAAGTAGAAGACTCTTTCACTTTTCCTCTTCGCTGACCATGCAGCATTAGGCCAGTTGGGGCAGGTTTTTGATGTGCTGCCAGAATGCAGAAGGAGATTTTACTGTATTGCAGTCGTATTTTCTTCAGATAATTCTGAACTGTTTATAAGTAAAACTCAGATCTGGTCAGAAATAATATCAAATATTCTACATGTAATCCTACCACGTAGAAAAATTTATTAACGTGATAAAATTAACATGATTTTAACGCTATCTTCAGGTCATGTAAAAAGATTAATATGACATAGTGAGAGTGAAAATGCTTTTCTTTATACCTGCTATCCATTTATTATACTCTGTGATCAGGCACGCGCATGCACACACACAAACACACACACACACACACACACACTTTTTTCTCTTTTTCTTTCAAAAGAGCCTACTTGTCCTAGATGCAGTGATGTATAGCAGTGAACAAAGTTGATGTGGATCCTGTCCTCCTGCCATTTGTGATTGATCAGTAGTTACAGAGTGGAGATGGACCATGTAGTGAGTGTCAAGTCTTGGTGCTGGAAGGGTGTCAGAAGAGCGCTCAGGAGAGGAATCTGCTCTTTTGGCAGCTTACTGCTGTAGAAGTCTCACTTCCTTTGTTGTATGTTTAAGCAGCCTTCCTGTCTGCCTTTGCCAAAGCAGCCCTCCAGACATTCGGAGGATTAATGAGACCCTGGGAACACCCTTCACACTCTACGACAGAACTAAGCTGCGTGTTGTCAAAGCCTCCTGCTTTCCCACTCCTGCTTTCTTCCCATGCTCCAGACATCCGGGGCACCGGAGTCTGAAGTTTGTAAGAGCAGAGAAGTTTAATCAAATTAACCTCTGTCCATAATAAATACTAACTGCTGTTTATATTTTTGTGTTAGTAATGTCATAGCAGTGGCACTAAGTACATATATAGCACAATTTTAAAGTTGTGAATTTCAATTAAAATTTGATGTTGTTGTTGTGATAAAAAAGATTTTTGCCTGATTAGTCTTAGGTCCTGCTGCTGTTAAATTCATCTGATTGAATGAGAGCTGTTTCTTAGGTATATAAAACTAGATAATTTATACTGTTTGAACGAAGCAGTAGCTTAGTAATTCCAAACAATGCTTAATTAAAATCACTATTTAGTGCTTACTACGAATACAAAAAAAGTGGTCTTCTAGGTCCTCTTCAGGGCTGCCTAGAGGCTATCACATACATTGTCTCCTGGGTATGGACAGAAAACAAGAAATGGCCTCGGTGTAAATGAGTGAAACAGAGTACTCATTGAGTTCAATATTGTTCTGGCCCTTATATTTGCAGCCTACAGGAACAATTTTGAACTTATTTGAGGAATAAAGGAGACAAGAGGAGGAGAAGCCAGCATTTTAGAAGAAGGTAGGAAAGGCAGAAAGTGTATCCACTTTCTGTGTGGGTCATCATGTAGACAGACTTGATTGGCTAGAGAAAGCAGCTCTCCTGGTTACTTAATCTTTACCTGCAAAAAATGTATTTTATTGAACTTTTCAAAGTTAAATTAATTTAAAAATTTGATACTTACCCAGCTGGTGTGGTTCGGCGGTTGAGCATCGATAATAAAACAGGAGGTCACAATTCAATTCCCAGTTAGAGCACATGCCCAGATTGTGGGCTCAATCCCCAGTAGGGGGCGAGCAGGAGGCAGCTGATAGATGATTCTCATCGATGTTTCTATCTCATTCTCTCTTTTCCTCTCTGTGAAATCAATTAAAGAAAATTAAAAAAATAAATAAAATTTGAAGCATTAGAAATGTGCCTAGTTGGATTAGAATTGGCACCAGGTATGATACTTTTAGTGATACACTGAGAAAGGCTCCAAATTCGGAGAAGGGGAGGTCATCCTGGGTCGAAATCACTGCTGTAGAGTATTGGTTGATTACTCTCATCCGGTGGTGGACTGGGAGCTGAGTAACATGCTGCATATCACTGGCCTGGAGAAAGACTAAAGTTCAAAGTTTGGTTTCTACTGACTGTATATTGCTTTCATCATAAAATTGAAAAATCATGTCGGAGACAGTCTTCTGTATTTAATATAAACCTATCAATGGAAATAGTTATTTCATGTGCCTTTTATAACCATAACTAGAGGCCCAGTGCATGAATTCATGCATGGGTGTGGTCTGGCCAACCTGGCCCTGATCTGGGTGGATCGGGGTCAAACCTGTTGGGAGGAGTAGATGGTGGGAGGTTGGCCAGCCAGCCCACCACAACTAGGGCCCCATCAGGTGTGGGTCTGGCCTACGGGAGGGGCTTTGGGCTGATTGGGGTGGGGGGACCCCTTGGGGGCAGGGTTGGCTGGCCAACCCCGCCCCTATAGGTATGTGGGGCCAATCAAGGGTGGAGCCAGCTGGGGGAGGGGCTACAGGCCAATGGTGGGTCATTGGGGGTAGGGGAAGGGCCTTCGGGTTGTTGGCCGGCCACCTCGCCCTCCATTCGGGTGGGAGAGGCTGATCAATGGTGGGGCTAGCTGAGGGGAGGGACGAGGAAGGTTGGCCAGCCAACCCCACCCCAAATCAGGCCAGTTCGCTGGCTGCAGTGGACATTTTAGCGACCGGTCATTCCGGTCATTTCAATGTTCTGGTAGTCTATTACTTTATTGTAACATCTCTATATAGTTGTATCATGTTATGATCTTTAATTAATGTATTTTACATTTGTGTTTATGAGTCTTATCTACTAAAAGGCATGAAAAACTGTTTTAGAATGTTATTCAGGGGGATAGAGGAATATGATAATATTTGAGAATACATAAATGCTAAATATGGAAGTCCATAAACATGTACTCTTATTCTTTTTAAAAACATTTTTTTTTATTGATTTCAGAGGGGAAGGGAGAGGGGAGAGAAATGGAAACATTAATGATGAGAGAGAATCATTTATCGGCTGCCTCTTGCATGCACCCTCCTCCCTCTCACTGGGGATCCAGCCCATAACCTGGGCATGTGCCCTTACCCGAAATCAAACCATGACCTCCTGGTTCGATTAACCACTGAGCCATGCCAGCTGGGCTGTACTCTATTACTGGTATTCTGTCATTGTTTTGCATTTGGCTAAATTTTTATAACTTTATTTATTTATTTATTTATTTATTTATTTATTTTACAGAGAGAAGGGAGAGGGATAGAGAGTTAGAAACATCAATGAGAGAGAAACGTTGATCAGCTGCCTCCTGCACACCCCCTACTGGGGATGTGCCCGTAACCAAGGTACATGCCCTTAACTGGAATAGAACCCAGGACCCTTCAGTCCTCAGGCTAATGCTCTATCCACTGGGACAAACCAGTTAGGGCTGGCTAAATTGTTTTAAATTCATCTTTTATTATTGGACAGCATTCTTTTTTCCCAGCAACATAGATTAAGAACAATTATTAGGAACTTAAAGTTTTCTCATTTCATCCTTTGATGATCTCAAAAAAAATAAATTGGGAGCTAAAAATAATTATATAAATGATTAAAAAGATAGTACTAGTAGGTTAACCCATGATTGGTTTCTCTCCACTATGGATAATGATCACAAAGTGAAAGGTCTTATTGGTGGTTTATTCTGGCATCAGTCAGTCAAATGGTATGCTACTCTTCATGTCATGTGGATATTGAGCCATTTATACTGAGCCATTAATAATGCAGCTAATTATGTGATCTATTAGATAAAACTTGTGGAGTTTGGATGCTGGAGATTTGGCCTATCTGCCAAGTTTACTGTGACTTTTTGTCATCTTTTAAACTTCTTTTTTACTTTTAGTAATCTCAGTATTTGTTTACATGAATGGACTTATGAGTTCACTACTGAGACTTATTTCCAGATATTTATGAGGGAAAACTGTTTTTGAATTTTAGAAGTTTAATATTACTTAGGTTGAATATTAATGAATAATGGTATATTTTCCTTGTGTACTTGTCCACATCTTAAAATGAGAAATCAGATCAGCTGAGAAGGATGTGTGCCTCAGATGGAATAGCCAATCTTAGCATTCTGATTTTTAGTCTTATGCACTTCTTTTAGAACTCGTTAAATAGGAAATAATGGCCACTTTTCAGTGTAAGTGTGCTAGCTGATTCCTTTCCTTGGTCAGAAAGAAATAGAATTATTTCCTATTTCATGTCTTTTGTGACTCTTCTTAGAACTTTAAGGAGTTAAAAACCTTTCCTAGTATATTTCTTGCCAGAAATAAGGAATAAAAATACATGGATTTTTTGTTTTTGTTTGAGTTCTTGGCTAAATTATAATGCTATCTCAAGAATACATAAGATGTTGACTCTAAAAGCATGATGTAATACATTTTAATGAACTGAATGCTATTTATAAAAGTACTAGATATAGATAGGTCATTGATTTTAAAACAAGCCTTCAAAGTTTACTTTTGTAACCATAGAGCTTTTTTAAAAAAAAAATTACTAAGTCTCTTTTCTAAATTAAAGTATTTTGAATACCAAAATTTGAAATCAGGGAATATTTTTTATTGCTGAGAGTCAGCTTTAAAGTTGAAGGAAATAGTCATATTTTGCCAGATGGATATAAAGTTACTAAAATTGACTTTTAGACTGTCTATCTCTGTGAATAAACTGTTTCAGAGACCATAATAAAGATAATTAGTTTGAATTTGGGTTAGACTAGGCTTGTCCAGCAAGAGAAAAGTAGTCATCAGTCTCTCATAAATAGAATGCTTTATCTTCATTTATTAGATCACTAGTGGCCTGGTGCACGAAATTCATGCACATTAAAAGGGTATTAGAGAAAATATTTTAATATTGCTATTTGCCGTTTCTCTATAATAGAAGTGTCAGAGATGAAAGAAAATTAGTAAAATGTATATGAAAATCTCCTACCTGTCAGAGTCTAGGGCATGCCACAGGACCTAGAGTCAAGTCCTGCCCACCATCCACACATGCTTTGAAAATGCAGGAGACCCAGACCTAGCTGGCCCCACTCCCATTGGGTGAGACCCAGACCCGGCTGGCCCCACCCATGTCAAGCTTCTCTGGGTGGGAGGGGCGCAGCCTCAGGTCCCCTAGGTTAGCACTAGGGCAGGAGGCACGGCCTGAGCTCCCCTGTTAAGCCCCACTAGGAAGGGAGTGTGTGGCCTGAGGTCCCTCACCCCAGCCAAACACCATGCAGCCTCAGGTCCCTGCTATTCAGTAGTGACTTACAGCATCCTGGCTAATTTGCATATTCCTCTATTATATAGATAGATTGCCTAGAAAGCTCTCTCTGGAATATAAGTGCTGATGACAGAGTATTCTGGCATTAGTCAGTCAGATGGTATGCAGCTCTTATAATACAACTAATTAGTTCTACCCCTAAACAAAAAATGTGATCTATTAGATAGGTCTTTGGAGTTTGGATGCTGGTTATTTGGCATCTCTTCTCAAGTTTACTGCTACTGTCTTTGTTAACCTTTAAGAATATTTTGTACCTACCTACACATGGAATGTGCCTTTGCCATTTCAGGATTATTAAGATGTAATCTCCTTGACACTTTGTCTGCCTTAAAGGCTTTATTTTATAGGGTGCCGTTTGGGCAAACTTGGAATAATCTGGTACGATTATTCCTTCAGTTATTAGTCTACTTCATTTTCTGTTAAAGGACTCTACTAATTTTCTCCAATATTCTGCTGCTGTTCTCTTTTGCTTCTAACTTACTAGTAACTTCGTTCACACAAGTATATATGTATTCTGTGAGGGAAAAAGACAATCTGTATTCTATAAATATTTTTTTTCCGAGTCCAGGCGGCTAGAGAGCAGTCCAGTTCCTGAGTAGGGGCGGTTAGGGATTGAGAAAACGAAAGAGACAGACACCGCGATAGACGGAAAAAGCTGGGGCCGGATGGAACCACTGTCCTCTGACATGGACAAGGACAAGGACAGTGAACTCAAGCCAATACAGCATGTTTACTTTATACAGCAAAAAACAGGAAGTTTTCCTAAAAGTCAAGACAAAGGAGATGGTATGCATTCTTGGGTGGTCCCAAGTCTTATTCATTCCTGGTGCTTGGCTGGATTTAAATAACAAAACCCACCCCCTGGCACCTGGTCTGAAGGTCAAGCTGACAACATGCTTTGCCTTTTGGCAAAGCCTGTTTCCAGGATGTGGCTTTGCCAGTGCTGCTGAATTCAGCTGACAATAATTAACGAAATACCCATGTGCCTTCCTAGGTGCTCTCTACAGTATTCCTTTACAAGAACTATCTATGTCAGTTGTAGGGGAAATATAGTAACCAAATACATTAAGTAACTGCAGTATATAACTAAATTTTAATAAATCTAGTAAGTAAGAAAGACAAATTCAAAAGGTTTACTAAGTTTTAAGGAAAGAAAGATCAGAGAAAATTTTATTTTTTATTTATCTATATTCAAATTTTTAGGATCGTTAAGTGCAATTTGAATTAATGCCCAAAATATATATTTTATCCTATAATTACAGTAGGTCCTCAGGTTATGTCGGAGATCCGTTCCTACAGTGCTACGTAACGCGATTTTCGCTCTAAGTTGGAACCCACCTACCTAAGCACCTATGCCACTCACATGGAGTACATACACAGCAGTAATGAAGTGTAACAGTAAAAAAAAAATAAAAAAAAAATAGAAAAATAAAAAAATAAAAGAAAGATAACAATTTCTGACCTTTGTGTTAAATACAGTAAATAATAAAAAACATAAAGCACATATGTACAAACATCAAACTGATGGAACTTTTAAAAAAAATATATAATAAACCTTTATTGTTCAGATTATTATAGGTGCTCCCCCCTCCCCCCCCACACCGGAATAGCTCCCCTCAACCTGATTCCCCACCCCACCCCATGCCCTTACCCCCTGCCACTGTCTTCATCCATAGGTGTAAGATTTTTGTCCAATTTCTTCCTGCACCCTTCAGACCCCCTTCCCCCTGAGAATTGTCCACTCCCTTTCTATGTCCCTGATTCTATTATATTCACCAATCCATTCTGTTCTTCAGATTTTTTATTCACTTGATTTTTAGGTTCTCTTGTTGGTAGGTATGTATTTGATGTCTCTTTGTTGTTCATAGTTTTTACCTTTACCTTTTTTTTTTCTTCTTCTTAAAGAATACACTTCAGCATTTCATGTAATCCTGGTTTGGTGGTGATGAACTCCTTTAACTTTTTCTTGTCTGTGAAGCTCTTTATCTGACCTTCAATTCTGAATGATAGCTTTGTTAGGTAGAGTAATCTTGGTTGTAGGTTCTTGCTGTTCATCACTTTGAATATTTTTTGCCACTCGCTTCTGGCTCAGCTGACAGTTGTATGGGTACTCCCTTGTAGGTAACTACCGTGTTTCCCCGAAAATAAGACATTCTCCGAAAATAAGACCTAGCGCATGGAAAGATAAGACATCCCCTGAAAATAACGCCTAGTGCAACTTTGGGAGAAAAAATTAATATAAGACACTGTCTTATTTTTGGGGAAACAGGGTAGCTGTTTTTCTCTTGTTGCTTGTAAGATTCTCTCTTTGTGTTTTGCCCTTGGCATTTAAAAAAAAATATATATATACATATATATATATATATATATATATATATATATATATATATTATTGATTTTGTACAGAGAGGAAGGGAGAGAGATAGAGAGTCAGAAACATCGATGAGAGAGAATCATCAATCAGCTTCCTCTTGCACACCCCCCACTGGGGATGTGCCTGCAACCAAGGTACATGCCCCTGACTGGAATCGAACCCAGGACCCTTCAGTCCTCAAGCCAACACTCTATCCATTGAGCCAAACCGATTTCGGCTACCCTTGGCATTTTAATGATGTGTCTTGGTGTGGTTCTCTTTGTATTCCTCTTGTTTGGAGTTCTCTGCGCTTCCTGAACATGTAAGTCTGTTTCTTTCGCCAAGTAGGGAAAGTTTTCTGTCATTATTTCTTTCAATAGACCTTCAATATCCTGCTCTCTCTCTTCTTCTGGCACCCCAAAAATCCGGATGTTGGTATGCTTAAAGCCATCCCGGGGGCTCCTTACACTATCCTCACACTTTTGGATTCTTCTTTCTTTCTGCCTCTCTGGTTGGGTGTTTTTCGTTTCCTCATATTCCAGATCTTTGGTTTGACTCTTGGGGAATATTGATCTGCAGTTGAGTTTCTGTATGTTCTTTATTTCAGACAGAGTATGCTTAATTTCTGACTGGTCCTTTTCCTTTTTTTTTTTTTTTGTTGTTGTTGTTGTTGTATTTTCATTAAGGTCCTTGAAGGTTTTTTCAAGTTTCCTAGCGGTTTTTAGATGATTCTTGAGTAACCTTATAAATGTCATTCTGAACTCTGTGCCGTCCAGTAGTTTACTTCCCCCCCATCTCTGCCATTTGTGACATGCTTCTGTGTCTCTACATTTTGGTTGCCTCCCTGTGTTGATGGATTTGCTTTGTGTGGTAGGTGACCAGTAGCTCAGTGTTCCCAATCACCCTAGGTGGTTGCTCTTGGTACACCCCTTTGTGGACTGAGTGCAAAGTCTTGGTGTAGTTAAGCCTTGATTTCTGTTGGTACAATGGGAGAAATTGACCTCCAGGCCAATTGGCTGTGAGGAATCACTGTGTCTATAATGGAAGAATTGCTGCGCTGGAGACACACTTATGGTGCAGGCCTTGTTTCAGTGGGGCTTTCATGCTCACTGAGTCCGCCTTCCTAATGTGTCACTTATGGATGTGAAATCTGGTGTCTCACACTGACCACTAGGTACACAGGCTTCTGGATCTCCAATGAGGTGCAGTTCAGCTACTGTCTGAGGCCACCCTGCAGGAGCTACAGGGAGAACCACACACCTCTCCTCCCTGCTTGGAGCTTGGAGGCTTTGAAGCTGTTTGCATCAGGTTTCAAGTTAACTAGGTTTAACTGCAATAGAGAAGTCCATTCATATGCAAAAGCTGCTGCTTGGAGCTTGGGTGTGTTTGTAAATTGTGCAGGGCTGAGTCTCAGGGCGACACTAGGCTAGGGCGTGGCTAACAGCAATATCTCTGCCTCTCTGACCAAGTGCCCGGGTCTCCTGGCCCAGCAGAGCAAACAGTTTATATTATTTACTACATTGCCTATTGTTTTATTGAAATGTATTTGATTTCCTCATTTAATCAAAATACACTAAAATCTCCATTATTCATGTATGGATTATTCTTGTAAATTCTTCCTATTCATCTATCATACCTGCATAGCTTCTCCTATGCACCCCACTCCCTGCCCCACTGCCCAGTCTTCCCAGTCTGAGTATATAAGCAGTTGTAATATTAGCTTAAGCAAAACAAGATTGGGTGGTTCATTTGTCAAAACCATGTAATGCAAACCAGAGTCCAACACATGATTAGTGATTTTTGTTCTTCACTGGCTGACATTTAAAAGTGAATGATGCTTTCCAGCTTTTCTCCTAAAAAATCACAATTGATTTACCACTTTTTGAATGACACCAAGATGTTTTTCTCAATTATGATGAAGCCTTAATTTCTACAGCACAGCTCAGTGAAATCTTAGAGCAGTTTTCTTACTACTCATGCCTTTAGGTTCTGTCTCCTGCGGAACCAGATGCCTTTCGGCATCCAAAATTGAAGTCTTAGCCTACTAAGCCCCACTTCAGTAATACCGGACCTAGTGACATGCCCTTCAGGCTTTGGTTTTCAGTGACTTTCAGCATCCTCTGTGCTGGCCTTTTTGTTCCTCTGTCCTGTCATCAGGCCATGTCTTTGCTAACGAAGGACAAGTCACTCAGCTTTGGATTCTAATTCTTGCCCCCTAACGACTCAGTTGCATTGTGCAAGATGTTTACACCCAAAAACTGTCTCTGCTTTTCAGCCTTATGAACTCTGCTTTTGAAAGTTAGTTAACTTTAGACTTAAAAGATAGAAAAATTGTTGGCTTCTGCTGCTATTAAATTGAAGGGCAAGCAAGAATTTGATTGTGGTTTTTTTGGGATGTGATTTCTTAATGTACATCTCTCTGAATGCTGAAGTATGCCTTGGTTCACCTTATTCCTTCATATCAGTGAATGTGTCTCCTCAGTGGCTCTGTCTTTTGCTATAATTGTTGCTGCTTATCATTATTCTTTACATATGACCTTATAGCCAGCTTTACCTCCACAATGACAGAGGTAATATGTTTGATGCATACAGTTTGATATGATATATTTTTAAAGTTTGTTGTACACTATTTGAAAAATGAGCAGTTTCATTAAGTTTGAAGAATATACATTTCTTGACCTATAAACTTAAATTAATTTTGATATTTAAAATGAAGCTGACATAACTATTGAATTAAAAAAATAGCATCTTCTAAGTAAGATGTGCTTTTATTATAGTTCAGAGGGAGAAGTCTTTAGTTAATTTTATTGCTTTTGTATTAGGTGTGACTTCCTGCCACTGGTTATTAGAATGCCTCAGTGGTGTTCCTTCTTAATTTCCTGTTCAGATGAAATATTTAGTTTATAGATAGAGTTTTAGTATTGATGGGGCTTGTTTCCATGAATACACAAAGAAATTTTATAGCATGCAACTTGTCTAATAAAGTTTTGGTGAAGTTGTTATTTTAATTTTCAGATTTTGTACATCTTTTCAATTATTCTGTAACTCACATACCATCCTGACATAGTAGAGTACCAGTATTAAGAAAGCTGTGATATGTCTTGTATCCTGAAGGAGTTAATTGAACTCTTTGAGTCAAAATTTTAACTTCATGGAGTTGTACCTGAAAGAATATAGTTGTGAATTATATTTTGGTATTTTAACAGGACATTTTAAAAGGCCAGTATAATGAAAAATCTTTGTTATTGAGATACAGAATTGAGGTTTATCATAATGTTTGATATTTCAAAGGCCTTTCAAATTTTTCTTGAGTTCATTAAAAGAAATGGGTCTTACATTGCAACCCAGCATATGTGTTTGTGTGTGTCTCTCTCACTTTTTTAAGCCAAAAATTCTTTCTATTTTTTAAAATATATTTTTATTAATTTTAGAGAGAAAGGGAGCTAGAGAAACATCAGTGATGAGAGAGAATCATTGATCAGCTGCTTCCTGCATGCCCCCTACTGGGGATCAAGCCTGCAATCTGGGCATGTGCCCTTGATTGGGATTGAACCCAGGACCCTTCAGTCTGCAGACTGACACTATCCACTGAGCCAAACCAGCTAGGGCTATTTTTTATTTTATTTTATTCTGGTTAAATAAAAAATATTGGTTGAAATCCACTAGTTGATTTTATGACCCCCTACCATTTGAAAAGTCCTAGAATTTTACTTCCCAGGTATTTTCTTACTCAATTCAAGTATAGTGCTTAAGGAGGCTGAATTTTCAGTTAGCCAGCCTATCTTTGTCACTTGATTATTTGGGGCAAAATAAAATGTCTATTCATGTTTGAATATTTGTAAATCCTTAACAAAATCATTAAATTTTGAGTATAAAGTAGAGGTTTTGACAGTGATTGTGAAAAAGCAGTCTCCATATTGTACTTACTTTTTTTTTTTTTTAACTCTGCAAATGATTCATGTATCACTGTTTGTGTGTGTGTGCACGCACCATTTGTTTTTTTGGTTTGTTTTTGCAATGCTGAAACTTTAAGTACTTTCTCTAGAGAAAGAGTTGTTTATAAAAGATAGGAGATTTAGCCCTAACTGGCTTGGCTCAGTGGATAGAGCATTGGCCTTCAGGGCCGCGGGTTCGATTGTGGTCTAGGGCAGTGTTTTTCAACCTTTTTTGGGCAAAGGCACACTTGTTTCATGAAAAAAATCACGAGGCACACCACCATTAGAAAATGTTAAAAAATTTAACTCTGTGCCTATATTGACTATATATAAAGTAATTCTCTTGAATAGGAATCAAATAAACACAAAGAAAGTATTTTATAATGACTTTATTATGAAATATTAAGTAAACAAAATAGTGAAAAATTATAAAATTCTTGTCTTGTCTGCACCTACGGCACACCAGGCAACATCTCGCGGCACACTAATGTGCCGCGGAACAGCGGTTGAAAAACGCTGGTCTAGGGCATATGGCTAGATTGTGGCCTCCATCCCCAGGAGGGGGAGTACAGGAAGCAGCCAGTCAATGATTCTCTCTTATCACCGATGTTTCTATCTCTCTCTCGCTCTCTCTTCCTCTCTGAAATAAATAAAAAAATACATATTTTTTTAAAAATAGGAGATTTATAATTGATGCTACAGAAATTATGTAATATATTCAAGAAGGTTTATGCTTATTTGTTATGGGGAATTTTTGGTAATGTAAAAGTATAAATTTTAAAAATTTAAATCATTCTAATTGGTCATTTAAGATCATTTTGAACTTAAATCATTTTACCATCATCTTAGTCTATTTCCTTAATTTTTACTTTTTAATCACTAACATTATTTAAGCCTTTGGTCATGGGAAATATGTTCACTCATGATGGTTTATTTCCATCGTGCAATTATTTCCATTTATGCTTTAACAGAATGACTTCAAAACTGAGCCTCTTCCAAAAGAGGCCGTCACGAAGTGCCTAAATCTAAAAGTGGTTTCTGTTGTCTTTGTTTTAATCTAGAATAGAACACCACTGAAAATAATAATATTCTGCTCCCGAGAAAATGTTAAGTAATAGAACCTATTCTTGTCAGCATGTCTAGTTGGAAGTACTGGTCTCTATATAAAAATATCAAGGCAAAAACCAGCCGGTCATTTCCAATCTGCTTTACTGCAAATGTCTCATTGTAGTATTCTTCCTTTGTAGTCAATAATTATGCAGAGCCTGATATTGAGTAATTTAGCTGTTACCTTGAGAACAAGGTTTAAGTAAAGACAATGCAAGAATACTAGCATATAATTGACTCTCCTCAGTTTTTAAAAACTATTTTTAAAAATAGTGATTTAAAAAATAGAAATCGACACTAGTAATGGCTATCTGTAACTTGATGGAGTGCCAACCTATGAATTAAAAGTCATAAGAAAAGACTGTAAGTAAGATGTAGATAACATAGCCCATTTTTCTACTTTTATCCACAAAAATTTTTTTTCAGTGTATTTAAAAAGACAAAACTTCATTTTGATTTTATGTCTTAACATTACCAATTGAAGAATGTGCCTATGTTGTATCCCAAGTATACTTCTTGGTTTGTCTACCTGTAAAATGTATTTTCTTTACATTTTCACAGTAATTTTTAAGGTTTCATCACTTTGCTCTCAGGTATTCTAATAGTCTTTTAATATTTTGACTATTCGTTTCGTGTTCCTCATCACTGTCATTTTCTTTTTTCTCTCTATTTAAAAAGTATTTAAGTTTACAAAGGTGGAAATGAAAAAGAAATACTAATTTTCTTTGAGTTTAAAATTTCCTCATGAATTGAACAGATATGTTTGTTTATGTTTTACTACTTATATATTAATCATTAAAATATTTACATATATACACCTATGTAAGGTACTATTGGAGTTAGGTTGAATGTTGAATTTAACAAAGAAGATAAAATATAAGATAAAGGCATTAAATATCCAAAGTGTATCTTAAATGGATATTCCAGCTATTATTTTAGGTGACAGAATTATTTATATTCTTTGACTTTGGATTTTGCATCATAGTATTTAATATTTCTTTTGTGATTTTTTTTATTTTTTATAAATGGGTCAGTAGATAGGGTATTCCAGTACTTTTCATGTTGATACTCAGTGTTTTTGTTTTGTTTTTACAATGACTGTTTAAAAATTAACTGATTCAACTTTTGAAAATAAGAGAGCAATTGAAAATTCTTTTACTTGTATGAGTGACTTATAAGCCACTATCATATTTTTATTTAGAGAGTAATAAGACTGAATTTTAATATCAGCTTACAAATAAGATACTTTAAAAACATATTTTATTTTTCTTTTTTAAGCATTAGTGTCTCCTCTCTCTCTCTCTCTCTCTGTCTCTGTCTCTGTCTCTGTCTCTGTCTCTGTCTCTCTCTCTGCTGATGTTCTCCCCCCCCCCCCATTGACTCCTTCTAGCTCACCCTTACCCCTCACCCCTCACCCTTCACCCTTCACCCCTCACCTAGGCCTTCACCACACTATTGTCTGTGTCCATGGGTTATGCATATATGTATACAAGTTGCTTGGTTGATCTCTTCCCACCCTACCTTCCCATATGTAGAATCTAATGAACAAAATAAACTGATGAACAAAATAGATCAGAGACATATTAGTATGGAACAGTCTGTCGAATCGCTAAGCATTAGTCTCATAATAGGCTTTATACGTTGCCTTAGATGTAAAAATAGGCAGTCATAAGTCCACACAGCCTAGTAAAGAAAGAGAGAACATACCAGTCAGGAGCTCTGAGCCCTGGTTGGTATAGCTCAGTTAGTTGGCAGGTTGTCCCATGCACCAGAAGGTTGTGGGTTCGAATTGATCCCTAGTTGGGACACATGTGGGAGGCAATTGATTGATGTTTCTCTCTCCCATCTCCCTTACTCCCTTTTAAAAAAGAAATCCCTGAGATCCCCTCTAGAAGCTGAGTGCATCTCTATTGCAGGATGATGGGAGGGAATTGTTCAGAGCAGCTCAGGTGGGAATTGAGCCTACAAGGAGTGCTTTGGCCTGAACTGAGGCTTTTGGTGGTCCTCAGCCAGGGGAATCAGTGCCCTCTCAGCCCAGAATTGGGACAGCTAGGTTAAAAGCAGAGAAGAGGAAAAAAAGAAAAGATAATGGCATTGTTCAAAAGGACTATTTCTAGCATTTTATGATCTGATTTTGAACAATATCCTAAACTGAATCCAGAAGAGCATGTAGCATTTTCTCTTGGGATTCACCATCTGAGAGGTACAGTCACTGAAATAAGAGTTCATTTTACCCAAACACATCCATACCAGCCCTCCCTGCATTTAACTGCTGGCATTTATTTTTGTGTTTGTTTTTTTTAAAATATATTTTATTGATTTTTTACAGAGAGGAAGGGAGAAAGATAGAGAGCTAGAAACGTCGATGAGAGAGAAACATCGACCAGCTGCCTCTTGCACACCCCCTGCTGAGATGTGCCCACAACCAAGGTACATGCCCTTGGCCGGAATCGAACCTGGGACCTTTCAGTCCGCAGACTGACACTCTACCACTGAGCCAAACCGGTTTTGGCTATTTTTGTGTTTTGTATGTACTATAGAGTTTATTAGCATCTTTATGTCTATGTGTGGCACTTCAGATTATTGCTTAGTGAGGGAAAACTAGGCAGGGGAGTATGATCGAATCTACACACACTTATTCAAACCACCATGCAATCGACATAAGACAGACACATCCTGCTGATGGTAGCTTGTTAGCTGGTGTGACTTCATATTCTATGGACAAGATGATGAATTTTATAAAGATATTTTATTGATTTCAGAGAAAAGGTGATAGAATCATCATTATAAGAGAGAATCATTGATCAGTTGCTTCCTGCATGTCCCTGACTGAGGGTGGAGTCCACATCTCAGGCATGTGCCTTGACTAGGAATCCTATGTTGGCGCTCAACCACTGAGCCACACCAGTTGGGCAAGATGATGAATTTTGATGATGTGCTTTGGTTCACTTGTTTAATCTTGAGTAGTAGTGTTTTGTTCTACTTTGAGGTTAAAAAAATAAAACAAACAAACAACAACAAAAAAACAACAGACAAAAGACTGTGTTCTTTCCAGATGTCTCTTTGAGGTTACTATTCTGGGGATTAGAGAGAAATGACATTCAATATTTTCCACCTGATGATTATTTGTAGGTCATGGTAGTTAACAGGATTCTCAAAGGTTGTCACATTTTACATGTCCAGAGAGATTCCTTCAGTGTGACAGTTAATGTAGTTAGGCTTTTGAATTTCTGTCTTTAGATGCTGTGTGGTCTTCTGAGTTTTGATTACTGCCAATAGCATGGCCTTTTAAAAACTCTTCTTCCCACTAAGTATCACAGAACTGATCTTAAACTTTACCATTTGATTGCTCTGTGTTAGGTGAAGTGAATGCAGAGCTAACATTCACTGTGAGCTTTCCTCCCTCAGGAATTGTTTGAACTGGCAGAGCTCCTGGGTCAGCATGTATTTGTGTTATGCCACATACAGACTCCACTTTTTCAGTGCTGGATCTACATCCAACGTTAATCGCTTAATTTTTTTTTAAACACTTACTTATGGACCATTTGAAAAGTGCTGGTGTTTGCTTTAAAATTTCTGAAGCTAAATAATTCATTTGTAATGCATGGTGTGGCCCCCAGAATACAACATTGACTTATTCTTGTGGTGAATAAGATCCAGGAACAAAAAGAAGGACAGATCTCTTTCTCTTCCTATTGTCAAAGTAAAAAGTAGCATTGAGTACAATGTTGTCATTCTTAGTCACGTGAACTCTTAATGCTTTCTTGACACATTTTTTTTAGAAGAAATATTCTTAAAACACGGACACCTGCTTTACATGCATTGCTAAAAATCTTTAGACTACACATGATTATTGCATTGAATTGACCCTATTAATTAGGCTTCAGAGTTATTCAAGGAAAAAAGACACAGCTTTGTGGCAAGGTGCCAAACACATGCCAGTTTGAATAAAATACATGCTTTTCTGTTACTTATCCCCTTTCCTGCTGTTTCAGCATCATCAAATCATTTTACCCTTAGTTCGGATAGGAAAGAGGACTCAGCCAGTAGTGGAGAGGGGTTGTGTATAGTGGTTTTATTTCTGGATGTATATTTTATACATAATCAAAATAAATATGTGCATTCATTCTCACATACTGTGAAAAGCCAGGTGAAGGATACACTCCAGGTTAGCTTGCCTTTTTTAAATTAAGAAAATGATGACATGTACTGATTATGCTAACATGGAGCATGCCCTATTTTCAGTTTGAGATTTCTCTAATAAAATGCATTTCTTTGCTATTATCAAACATAATTAATGTACCATATAGGGTTAACTGTGCTGTTTCCCCAAAGACATCAAATGGGAGGCTGTAAGTAGAAGCTAAATTATTCTATTTGAAGAGAAATCGGTGATTGATTTAAATATAAAAGGATTAATTGGTCCCTGAACCAGACTATTAAAGTGTACTGTGATCCTGACTGAAAGTGGAAGAATCACAAGTGCATTGCATAGAGTAAATTAATGCAATTTAATAGCTGTAATTCTTTTTTTCTGTGTTGCTTATTATGGTTTTATGTACTGCACTGCATTGTATGCTTAACTGATGTAAAGGGTATTCTGTGTATAATGACTAAATAGGATAGAGGCATAGACGCAGCCATTGAACTTAGATGGTAGTTCTTCCGGGGTAGCTAAAAATATCTCCAGAGAAGGAATATTTCTAGGAACTCATAGCAGCGGTGACCCCAGGTGCAGAAGTTAAGTGTTACTGAATAAGAAATGTAAAAGCTTACATTCTCTGAATTCATCGTTCAAGATGAACATCAGCTAACAATGGGTAAATACAGCCCTTTATCCTCGAAAGAATTTAATTGAAACTTCAGCTCTTGAGGGTAAATAGTGTAATGGCACCATACTCAGGGACAATTTTCTTCTTTTATAACTTTCTATTCAAACAATATTGATTTTTCTCATTCCAACTCACAGACTGATACTTCAGTCTGACAGGATGCTGCTCTTGAAGGCTATCAGCCTCATGTCTCCTTTTCATGGAGAATAAATGTAGGTTTATTCACTTCTGTCACTTGCTGCTTTTATAAATATAGGTATTCATGTAAGTTGTGCTTTCAAATAGTAATCCTGGTAACAAAGGGAGAGCAGAAAAGTTTTGGCTCATCGAACTGTTTTAAGAATTCATGTATTTGAGGCTCTACACATTTCCACTTTTAGATCAGTGTTTTCAAGATACTTCCCTTTACCTATTGCAGTATGTCTTATAATTTAATGTGCTTTGCCTTTCAGTGTTCTCTATGCTTCTGAGTAATCAGTTAGTGTGGGATATTTTAAAATAGGCACAGCTTATCTGAGAATTGCGATACAGAATCATTAGAATCTCGGAATTGAAGGCACCGTTAAAGGTCATCCTGTCCCTCCCCCCTCTCAGTGCACTTGTTTCCTCTGCCACTCCTTTAGGGATAGCAAATAAGTCACCATTCATGTGAGTCCGTTTTTTCTTTAAACAGCCTGGTTAGAAAGTCTGCATGTTATAATGAACTGAAATACAAATTTCTTTTACCGTACATCAGTAGTGTTTGACCCTTCTGCCTGAGTTTGTATACCTGATGTACATGGTCCAGGTGTACCATGAAGTATTGACTAGTATATTGCTATAGTTTGATCAGTGTGTACAATTGATATCTACACTAAGAGCAGCATATACTATTCCAACAATGATAGTAAAATACCATGCTGAGCAAAATAGGTTTTATGTCATGGTGTAATTGAGAGTAGCTTGTGCATCAAATATTGTTTATTTTCGTCCCTAAGTTATCTCATCTCTTGGTTAAATATCTGCACTTCTATGTTGTCATGTTGGGTGGTTTAAGTTCTTTTGAATGTGTTCCAGTTTGCTTTAGATCCTTTTAAGTGTGGCACACAGAATTAAACTAAACACTCCAGGCATGCTCTGACTAGCTTAGAGCTCGAACAGGGTGGATCATTAGCTCCCTTGTTTTCACCCAGTGATTTTTAACATTTTTAACATTTTCGCCCCTGCCTGTCTGATGCTCATCAGTAATAGTGGCTCCTCACTAGGTAGGCCAGTAGTTTTCAGGAGGGATGGGCCTTTCTGATTGGGAAAGCAGCCTCCCATGGGGATTCTAGTTACCATCCACTTCCCAACACTGAAGTTGTGCATATTCTACACCTAGTTCTTTTGCTGCATTCTGTGATTGCTGCAGCTTTTTGCCAGTTACATTTAGATTCCTCCTGTTATCAGTTAAAACCTTCTTTAGTTGTTCTTTGGAAAGCCCTGAACTTACACAAGCCTGGTGGAATTTTAGGTAACTCCATCTGCATTTAATATACATAGATCTCACACACACACACACACACACACACACACACACACACACATCAGTGAGCTTTCCCCAGTTGAGCACATTTATGTAACCTTCACTTCCATCAAGAAATTGAATTTGTCCAGCCGGTGTGGGTCAGTGGTTAAGTGTCGACCTATGAACCAGGAGGTTGCAGTTCTATTCCTGGTCAGGGCTAATGCCTGTGTTATGGGTCCGATCTCTGGTAAGGGGCATGCGGGAGTTAGCTGATCAGTGATTCTCATCATTACTATTTCTATCTCTCTCTCCCTCTCCCTTCCTCTCTGAAATAAATAGTATATATATACATATATCTCATATAATAAAGAGGTAATATGCAAATTGACTATCACTCCAACACACAAGATGGCTGCCCCCATGTGGACACAAGATGGCCACCACAAGATGGCCTGCAGGGGAGGGTAGTTGTGGGCAGTCAGGCCAGCAGGAGAGGGAAGTTGGGAGGGAACAGGCCTGCAAGGGAGGGCAGTTGGAGGTGATCAGGCCTATAGGGGAGGGAAGTTGGGGGTGACCAAGCCTGCAGGGGAGAGCAGTTAGGGGCGACCAGGCTGGCAGGGGGAAACAATTAGGGGTGACCAGGCCTGCAGAGGAGGGCAGTTAGGGGTGACCAGGCCAGCAAGGGAGGGCAGTTGGGGGTGGCCAGGCCAACAGGGGAGGGCAGTTAGGGGTGACCAGGCCTGCAGGGGAGGACAGTTAGGGGCAATCAGGCTGACAGGGAAGCAGTTAGGTGTCGATCAGGCTGGCAGAGGAGTGATTAGGGGGTGATCAGCCTGGCAAGTAGGCAAGTGATTGGGAGTCAGCAGTCCTGGATTATGAGAGGGATGTCTGACTGCACTGGGATCAGGCCTAAATGGGCAGTTGGACATCCCTCGAGGGGTCCCAGAATAGAGAGGGTGCAGGCTGGGCTGAGGGACACCCCCTCCCCCCGTGCATGAATTTTGTGCCCTGGGACTCTAGTGTGTGTGTGTAAGCAAATTGATTTTATCAATAAAAATGAAATATAAATTTACCAGTACCTCAGAAACCTACATTTTCTTTTCAAGTCACTGCCGTCCCCTCCCAATGCTCTCAGTTCTAACAGTTTAATTTGTTTTGGCATTTTATATAAATATAATAATACAGTAGTTACTCTTTTTGTCTTGTTTAATGTTATTTGTGCTAGTCATTCAAGGTGTGTGTAGTTGTAGATAATTTGTTTTGATTACTGTATAACAGCACTCCATTGTTTGACTATACCTCAATTTATCCATTCTACTATTGATGGGAGTTTGGGTAGCTTCCAATCTTGATAAATGTTGAAAATTAGTAAGTAAGACTTTGCCAGTGCCATTCAGTGAGTAAGTGGTAGATCTGATGAAGTCTCTTATTCTTGAGTAAATGACTCAGCTTAATCCAGAGAAAAATAACTAACACATCTCCCCCCCCCCCCACACACACACACATTTATTAGCAGTATGAAAGAGCAAAATTATTTTATGTAGAAATCTCTGAATTTAGTGTAAAATAGAGTGTGATTGCTTCATTTGTGACATTAATCAGGTTCATAGGTGTGATTACTAATTAGAAAAACTTATTCAGGGATAATTTGATTGAAATAGTATTTTATAACTTCATTTGTTTTCAGTGTGTTTTGTTACTAAACTTAGTGAATTCTACTTTTTAAAAAGATAGTTTTGAATGGAGAAAATATGAATGGGTTTGCTTGACTTAGTTAAATTTATTAAACTCCAAATGGAAGGGAAAAAAGGAGGGAGGAAGGGAACAGTGTTTGTCATTAAATAAATAGCTACATAACTCCTACACACATGAGGATAGTTGAAGAGCAGGTACTGACTTTTTCACTGCTCCATCCCTGAAGGCCCTTGTGTTCTCTGTTTGTCCCTTTAATGAGATGCTAATGCCATTCTTATATTGAATAAATACTCTCCCTCATATTTCAGTACCTAATGATTCTTTGTTAGTTCCAATATCTCATTTTTTCTTTTATATTCTCTCAGTTGAATCTTGCCTCATTAGGATAAATGCTTTTAACTGTTAAGAATTAAAGTTAATTCTGTTTAGAATTTTATGACATATTGTAAAACATGTATGTAGCTATCTTGAGTTCATAATTTTGAGCAGACCATAAGATAAGTATGGAATTATTTTATGTTTATTTTTCTTTTGGTTTCAGCCATCAGATTTATTTCCTTATGTTAAGGATAGGAAGTTGGGATCACAAACAGTGCTGCTGATTAAAGGCTAAACTGTTTTGTTTAAAGAAAAAGTCCTGACCGGTTTGGCTCAGTGGATAGAGCATTAGCCTGCGGACTCAAGGGTCCCAGTTTCGATTCCGGTCAAGGGCATGTACCTTGGTTGCGGGCACATACCCAGTAGGGAGTGTACAGGAGGCAGCTGATCGATGCTTCTCTTTCATTGGTGTTTCTAACTCTTTATCCCTCTCCATTACTCTCTGTAAAAAAAAAATCAAAAAAAAAAAATCAATAAAATATATTAAAAAAAGAAAACCTAGCTCTTGGTATAGGCCCGTAGCATGGGAAGAGTATGGAAGATAAATACTTGCTGATAACAGCATTCTACCAAATACCGTATTTTCCGGCGTATAAGACGACCTTTGAAATGAAAAAAGTCAACCAAAATTCGTGGGTCATCTTATACGCCGAGTATATCCCAAAAAACATCTCGATATGCCGCTAAACGAATTTTCCAACTCGGTTCCGAAAATTGTCTGGATATGCCGCTAAACAAATTTTCCAACTCGATCCCTCACCAATCACTGCAAGGCTGCTTGGATCGCCTCTCTAACTCAGCCAATCCAAGCAGGCTTTTTATGCATGAAAATTATACATGTTCTGTACCCGAAGCTACACTGTGTTCTAGTAAAAAGCCTGCTCAGATTGGCCAGAGTCAGAGAGGTGGTCTATTATAACCTTTGAACCTTTGCTTGTTGTGATTGGCTCACCGTGGTACATACAGTTGCAGCACAGGAACGTTCTGTGTAGCCAAAGCTGCTGTATCAGGACACATACAGTGAGTTAAAAGGTACCGTAATAGAACATTCTGTGTGTAGCTGAAGCTACAGTACTGTATAACCCCGGCCTAAAAGATTAGTGGGTGTACAACAAATGGCTGGTAGAAAAGAACCCATCATGGCTCCAGCAAGAAGAAGGAAATTTGAAGCCAGTTTCAAACAGAAAGTTGTAAATTTTGCCAAGGAACACAATAACTGTGCTGCGGCAAGATAATATGGAGTAACAGAAAAGATGGTCCGAGACTGGAAAGCAAATGAAGATGCATTAAAGAGTATGCCAAGGAGTAAGTGTGCATTAAGAAGAGGCATCCCTTATTGGCCAGAACTCGAAAAGCATGTAGCAGACATGGTTCTTGAGCATCGTAAAAATGGTTATGTAGTGACACAAAACAAAATACGTATGTTTGCACTTCAGTGGGCCAAATCTAACCCAGATAACAGCAAAGGATTTAAGGCCACTGTATCCTGGAGTACGAGGTTCTTAGAAAGGCACAATCTGGTACTGAGGCAAAAGACCAAAATTGCACCAAAATTACCTGCAGATCTTGACGGCAAAGTAAGTCTTTCCCATCAATATGTAATACAACAGTGCAAGAAACATGGCTATGCATTAAGTCAGATCGGAAATATGGATGAAACTCCTATGAATTTCAATATGGTTGGAAATAAAACTGTTAATCCAAAAGGTGCAAAAACAATGTTAATTAAAACAACAGGACATGAGAAGTCCAGTTTTACAGTGGTACTAGCATGTACAGCTGATGGTGCCAAACTAAGACCAATGATTATTTTTAAAAGAAAAACAATGCCGAAAATCAAGTTCCCTGTTGGAGTTTTTGTACATGTGAATGAAAAAGGATGGATGGATGAAGAAGGGGTAAAGCTATGGCTTGATAATGTATGGAGTAGGCGACCAGGTGGACTTTGTCAAGAACGTAGCCTACTGGTGTGGGATATGTTCAGGGCTCATTTAACTACCAGCACAAAGAACAGACTGGCAAGAATAAACAGATGCGGCAGTTATTCCTGGAGGATTGACATCATTGGTACAGCCAATGGATATGTGTCTAAACAAGCCATTTAAAGATCGCATTAGAGAACAGTGGAATGAGTGGATGGTTAGTGGCGAAAAGTTATTCACAAAAGGAGGAAACATGCGTGCGCCACAATTGGATGTTTTGTGTAACTTTGTCATAAAAGCCTGGAATGATATTATTGAAGAAACAGTAATCAGGTCTTTCAAGAAGTGTGGCATATCAAATTCTTTGGACGGTATGGAGGATGGATGACTTTTTGTAGCAAGATGAAGGGGAAGCTGAAGCTGAAGCCACACCATCTGATTCAGAATTTGATCCATATGATGACTGTCTTACAAATGTACCACAAGAGGTCATTGATGAACTTATGATGTCAGAAGAACACGATGAGGATTTTGAAGGATTTTAAGCTCACAATGGTCCTCTGCCTAGAAAAACCTCTTATCATCCCAGTCAGTCACAAACAAGTGTTTTCTGCAAGTTCTTCATGTAATTTTCTTTCCAGATGACGCCATCATTGTTAATGTTCTCTTTTGGATTTCTTGTTTCTCGGTCAAGTTCATGGCATTGCCATTTGTGAAGAGACCTTCCATTTATCGTATCAATGTACGGTATATTACGGTATGTTTGAAAAATGTCATTCATTAAAAATTTAATTAAAAAAAGAACTGGTGTTGCCTCGGAAGTGGGGGGTAGTCTTATACAGCGAATATAGGCCTAAACCTATGTTTTAACTGTAAAATTAGGGGGTCGTCTTATACGCCCAGTCGTCTTATATGCCAGAAAATATGGTGTCAGCTCCTCCAATTTTATTTTCCTTTTGCTGGGAAGACTGTGACCCCCTTTGAGTGCTGGTGAGTGAGACAGTTTACAGCAGTGCTCAGTATAAAGGGCGCTGCTCTCTGGTGGGTGAATGCCAAATGGTGGAAAGCCTTTAAAGGACTTGCCAGGCCACACTGAGTGTCAGCTGCTAAATCTGAAATGGAGAACGTAAAAAGGTAGACTTTTCCTGCTTGTTTATTGTAGGCAGTGTCTCTTAAAAATATAACTGGAACCTTTATGTGGATAGGGTCATAAGATAATTGTCTGATGTTTACTGTTTATATATATCTGCTTCCATTAAATATGTACTATAAAATAACACTATCACACCATCAGTTCCTTAAATAGAATTGGAGTATAAAAGGGAACATCTCAGCATGGGTCCCCCTCTCTTTTTCCTGCCTCGCTCATTCCAGAACTATTTAAGGTAGTTTACATATAAGAAATTGAATGATATTCATTTGTGATGGAAAGTGCAGTAGAGGAGTATGGAGAAACAAAACTATAAAAGTCGATGCCGCATACCTAGCACCAGAATTTAACAGATTTCCCTTTTTTTGCCATTGTTTGTTTGACTGGGTAGGCGAAATGACCTACTTGTTGTTCACCTGATGAATAGCAGCACATTGGAATTCCCAGATGGCCGCCTCTCCCACTGTGAGCTGGGTGTGGGAACCTAGGCAGATGTCAGAGGTCTGTCCCTAGGTGTCTTTCAAGCTGGCAAGAGCTCCACCACATCTGCCACTCAGCTCCTCCTCCACGGAAACCAGTCCCAGTGGTTGGGTGTTAGTGTGAAGTATAAGTAAGCATTCATGAGTTTAAGATGGACTGTGCAAACGTATTTTGTGATCTGGGAAGGTATAATGTTTCACTTTAGCAGTAAGCAGCAACAGAGAAACCTAGTTTGTGCTCTCAGGCAGAGAAGCAGAAGGATAGATCAAGTCTTAGCTACTTTAGTGGCAGCTTTTGTTTTTGTCTTTTGCTTCTTAGTAACGTAAAATGCCTTAGTGTAGTATTTAATGAGAAAAGTGGTAAAAAATTTTTATGTGGTTCTCCATTACTCCCTCTCCATTTCGCTACTCTCCGCTTTATTACTATCTTTTAAAGTATTCCTCCCCCGTTCCCCCCAAAAAGATGAAAAGTTTTGTGCTATACTTAAAAAAAGGGGGGGGGGGTTTGAAGGGGGGGAGAATCCAAGCATGTCTTAAAGTGAGCAATAAAAGGACTTTGGTGGTTATGAGTTGCCTAATATAAATGTCACTTGAACCTGTATTCTCTGCCAGGCACATTCCCATTGAATTTTCAAAGGAACATCCAGAAACTGTGACTACATAACCTGGCCTAGTTTAGTTAACCTCAAGAGAGATTTTAATAAGATGACTTTCATAACCCTCCTCAAATTTTGTGTGTGTTGGCTTCTTATTTGCAAGCACACATCACTGACTAGAGCAGCTCTTATGTCTATTTTGGCATCTTCAAAGTGATCTGACATAGTTTGTGCTGTCAGGATGGGAACCCTCACACACTGCCAGCCTTTGGGTCGAGGGCATACAGAGGCCGTCCCTCCTCGCTGTCTCTGCTTCTAGGGAGTGAGTTTGCCCAGACAGAAACATTAAGGCCTTTAGGCCACTAGGACTCTGTTGTGCATTAATGCAAGATGTGTTGCTGCTCTATTAGCGCTCCATCCAGTGCTAGCCATAGCCCCCATGTGATTGGGAGCAGTTAAAGCACCACCCCAATGCCACATTTTCTGCTGGAGAACAATTTAGCTATGAGGCTGGAAGGGTAGAAGGGAGCAGTCATAGTGCTTTCCTATTTAATTTCTCTTATAAACACATGTGTATGTGTGTGTAACACATGTATATTCTATATAATTAAAGGCTAATATGCAAATTGTCCCCTTGGGAGTTCAACCGCTTGCTATGACTTGCGCTGACCACCAGGGGGCGGCATGGGATGAAGGAAGGCCCCGGCCAGCAGCCGGTAGCCAGGGGAAGGAAGGCCCCAGCTAGAAGGCCCTGATGAGCCCTGATTGCCAGCCAGGGCTGGGGACTCTACTTGTGCATGAATTTCATACACTGTTCCTCTAGTATTTATATATGAAGAAAATTGGCCACTAAGGCAATTTTGTATTGTAGCAATGTAATTGGTAACTTATTTCTCAGAAGAGTGATGATTCATAGAATGGTGATGTTAATTTAACAGTATCCTTCATTTAAAAAAAACTATGTGCAATTAACTTTCCTGGTCATTTTCATTGCCCTTGTAATCAGGTTTAACTTATAATTTAAAGGGAAGATAAATGAAATATTATAAAATAATTTAACCAACTCTTACTATTTGAATACTGTATACCATCTTCTTTTAAAGTGAAGGCCTATCCACTAAAAGAAGGTCAATAGGCTAGTGAGCAAACGATCTAGACATAGTCTGTGAATGCCACCAAAGTAAACGGTATATTTTTAAAGAAAGGAAATGATAAAATAACATTACCAGAATATTCCCAAATGAGGATCTCTACAGTCAGGCAAGTTGTTTCTTATAAGAGATTTGGTACATGACAACTTGGAAAATTTTTAGATTATAGGTTCATAACACAGAAAGTATTTAGATAAAATTATCTAAATGTGTTATGTATTGTGAATTTGTTATCAAAACACTCTTACACCATGAAAAGAACAGGAGTTTATTAAAATTCATAATGCATTTGAAAGCACATTGCATTCTGTAAACTCAGTGTAAGAAATGAAAAGAAACCCACTATTTTTTTAAAATTTAGAATATTGTAAAAAAAATAAAATGGTCTGGCATACTAATTCCTGTGTTGAATTTCTATACGTCCTTGCCTAACTACACAGGCACAACCCACATCAACCCTTGTGTTTAATAAGTAAACAGTTTTAAACGTTGCCCTTTTTTCTATCACTGGAAATTGCATACTACCTCCTTCTACTAATAATTAAACTTCTCCCCACTTTAAAAATATTCACTGTGCGCATCAATTGCTGGGTTTTTTTTTGTTGTTTTGTGTGTGTGTGTGTGTGTGTGTGTGTGTGTGTGTGTGTGTGTGTGTTTTGTTTGTTTTGTTTTGTTAATCCTCATTGGAGGGTATTTTTTTTCTATTGCTTTTTCAAAGTGTGTGAAAAGGGGTGAGAGAGAGAGAGAGAGAGAGAGAGAGAAAGCACGCACGCGTGTGCGAGCGTGAGCGTGATATTCATGTGAGAGAGACACATTGATTAGTTGCCTCCTGAACTCGCCTAATCAGTGGCGAGGATCAAACCCACAACCCAGGTATGGGCCCTTGACTGGTAATTTAACCTGAGCCTTTTTTTTTCCTGAGCCAATGCTCTAACTACATAGCCATACTAGCCAGGGCCACATCAACTATTCTTGTTCTCCTGGTGATGGACCTTTCTAAAGAGTAATTTGCTCTTTGGTTATGACTAAAACTGCAATTACTCATTCAGTGACTATTAAGTTTTGTGTGTCGTGAGCTGTGCTAAGTGCTGGGGATACAGAGGGCAGTAGGATAGACATGGTTATTTTTTTCAGGGAACTTATATTTTGGTAGAAAAAAAACAAAACAAAAATAAATTATTGCAAATTATGACAAGACCTGTGAAGGCCAAAAAAAAAAAAAAAATTGGGTTATGGAAGCATTGGATGTATGAATATATTAGCCATTCCAAACTGGCTGTCTTTGAGAGCTTGTACAGGGAAGTAACAGGGTTGTACCAGAGTACAGAAAGCCTGGTGAGATTTTTTCCCTCTGTGCAGTGGTGGCCTGTGGCATGGGATTGAGTACTGTAGATTTTGATTACAATTGATTTTAGGAGGATTGATTTAACCATACTACTTAGGGTGGGTAATAGAATAAAGGCACAGAATTCCTTAATGGCATTTACTGAAGAGAATATCCTACTAATCTTTATGTCTAGTCCTTATTCTGTGCTAGTCTCCTTTCTTGTTCAGAGATATAAACTATCTTGTGTCCAAAGAGAGTCACACTATATACTTCACGGCTGTTAGTGATACGCTCCAGGCAGGCTCCCTCCAGAATAGTTAGCAAGATCATCAGAAATTCTCAAGAGCAGGGGTAGGTATCCCCCAGTGTGTTCCTGGATGGAATATCACAGTTTACACTTGTGTTCTCCCCTGTCTCATGACTCAGGATTCCTGGCTTATTTCTGAGGCAGTGTAGTGCCAGAAAAATTTAGAGGAACTATATAAAGTATCACAAACTCACTAAGTATTAATTCAGCATCTGCCTATACCATGCTGAGTACAGGGGTCCAAAATGACAGGTAAAACATGATTTCCATCCTCACAAAATGCAGTCACATGGACGACATAAAACTTAAGGACATTGAAATGCTTTGACTTGAGATATACGTAGAGAAGCATGAGAGCATTGAGCCTATTCCAGCACTTTAAAGATGGTTTCTTGGCAAAGATGAGTAGGAGTTAAATGAAGGATAGGGGTAGATTATCTAGACAAAAGGACAGCAGGAGTACAGACATGGACAGGTGAAGCAACATGTCATACATCTTAAATCAGACTGGCCGGATGAGCTAGAGGAGTAGTGGAGGGGGGATTGTGCTAGTGGTGAGGATTTCTTTTTAGCGTGTTTCTTGCACTGATTGCCAGGAAGGAATACATTTATATTATCTTTAGCTATTCAGCACTTACAGGGTAGAAGAGCTTTCTCGTTACCCAGGGCATATATCTATATACTAGAGGTCCCTCTGCACCTGGGACCCGGGCTTCCCTGGCAGCACCAGCTTCAGCTAGAAGGTCATCCAGAAGGATGCCTGTTCTAATTAGCATATAACACTTTCATTATTATAGATATCCCTCATGATTTCTAGTTTAGAGAAATATAAATATAAATATATGGCCTAAAACCCTGATTCTAGGGAAGCTCCAAGGGGTCAGTTATTTTGACTGCTCACAAACTGATGTTGCCATCTTTACCCAGAGGCTTACTGTGAAACAATATTTTGGTGGTTTCATTCTTGTTTCAGTTCTGAAAGAAAAAGGTCTTTGAAGCATGTAATATAATGTTAGAAACATCTGTGTAATATTTTGATATATACTTGTAGCATAGGTGAAATAATAAAGTATGCAGAGGGAGAGAGGGAGGGATCAGAAGAAGAGTGGAGAGAGAGGGAGGAGATGAGAGAAGGGAAAAGAAGAGGGAGAGGAAGCGTAAAAGGATTTTAAACTTAATAGGCTACCTAAATTATGTTCTATGCTTGAAGAATTACCTTCATATTTTGAAAATAGTTTATTAAACTGCTATAGTGATTCCTTATCTCATCAATAGTGTTTTGGCATTTGTGTTAGCGAGTGAATTGTTAGGTGATGACTTACCTTTTTTGTAACCACATCTAGTTTTGCTGTCAAAGCTGTATAGGCCTAATGGAGAGGGTTGGGAGGCACTCCCTTGTTTATCATTTGTTGAAACAATTTGACTAGACATTGTTCTATGAAAGTTTTGTAAAACCTCCTAAGCTGGTGGGTAGATTTAGTTATTTTTAAAATTTTCATTCTCTGTAGAAAATTATTCATTTCATACATCTCAGATTTATTGACATAAAGTTACTTATAGCATTTTTATCACTAAAACATTCCCCTTTATCTGCAGATACTTCCTCTTTTTCTTCCCAGGATTGTTTATTTATGTCCCCTCCCTCCTTGCACCTGTCTTCCCCCCATCTCTTCCTCAAATCATCAGTTCAGTGGCCTGTCTTAGACTCTCCAAGAACAAGTTTTCATTTTGTTGATCCTTTCTATTGCTTTTCTTTTCTTTTATTTTATGATTTTGTGTATTTGCCATTATTTTCATATTTCTATTTTTATTGAGTTTCCTTTTTTGTTTTGTTTTTACTTCCAACGTCTTGATTTGAATACTTGATCTCATTTATTTTACAGTTTTCTTTTAGGCAAATAAGAGTAAACTGGGTGTACCAATTAATAATGGCGGATTTGATAATCAAAGAAAACAAGATAATTTCAAGAGAAACATCAAAGTGCTTTATTCAAAATAATGTCCATCACTAGCTACACATTATCCCCATCTTTCAGGTGATTTGTGGATACCGTCCCAACAGAACTTTTCTTGTTTTGAGGCAAACCATTCAGAGATCCAATTTCCCACTTCTCCGTACATTTTGAAGTGCTGCTCAGAGAGTGCGTGTGCCATTGATAATGGTGATCTGAAGGAGCAAGGTCTGGTGAATAAGGTGGTGGGTTAATACTTCCCAGGCAAGCTCTTTTAACCTGTCTTTAACTGGTTTTGAAGTGCGTGATCATAAAGCAAAACTACTTTGCAGTGTCTTCTGGCACATTCTGGTCGTTTCATGATCAAAGCGTGGTTCAAATTGATGATTTGTTGTTGGTAGTGATCAGTATTAACAGTTTCACCTGCGTTTTAAAGCTCATTAATACACCACACCTTCCTATCCCACCAAACGCAGAACACTGTCTTCTTCCCAAAGCAATTCAGACTTGCAGTCGATGTTGATGGTTGACCTGAATCAACCCATGATTTGTGCATTTGAGATTCTCAAAATAAATCCACTTTTCATTACCAGTCACAATTCAATGCAAAAAAGATGTTCTTTCGTGCCATTGAAGCAACATTTTACTGATGACTTTTTGATTTTCCATTTGTCCTTCGTTCAGTTAATGTGGCACCCTATTTTCCTTCCTTTAAAATCTTTCCCATTGCTTTTAAACGATTGGAAATTGTTGGCTGAATAACATTTAATCTTTCTGCAAGTTGTTTTTGAGTTTGACACCCATCTTCATCCAATAATGCTTGTAATTGTTGGTCCTCAAACTTTTTCAGTTGACCTGGACATTCTTTGCCTTTCACATAGAAATTATCACTTTTAAAGTGTTTAAACTAGCGTTCACAAGTATCTTAAGATGGAACATGTTCATCATAAGCTTCCTGAAGGATACGATAACTTTTTCTTAAAAATAATGAATTAAAACTTGCTGCAATCGCTTTTTTTTTGGCACGAAATTTGACATTTTTAAGCCTAAAAATATCTATGATGTTAATACCTTCAGCAAATTTGACATATGAAGTTTTGAAGCTTACTGTCAATACAACAAAACAGCATACATATCAAATCACATATATATCAACATATGTGTAACTTCATCTATTGAAAAAAATCTGCATTATTAACTGGTACAACTAGTAAATTACTCTCTAACTACTGTTTTTACCAGATTTTGACATTATTCTGTTTTCATTAATTTTAAGTATTTTGTGATTTCCTCTGTAACCCATGATTTATTTAGGGAGTGTATGTTTAAGTTTCCAAACAAAGGAATTTTATTTCAACCTTTTTATAAATCTGTTGATTTTTAGTTAAATTGCACTGTGATTAGAGAATTTTTAGTGTATGTGATATCAATTCTGGTCTTGTGTCGTAGTACTCAGCCCTTTCTTGCACATGTTCTTTGCATTCCTGGAAGAGAATAGATGTTTTATTTCTGGAAATTACACACACACACACACACACACACACACACACACACACACACACTGAGTGGCCAGATTATTATGATCTCTGAGCCCATAATAATCTGGCCACTAAGTGTATATCCTATATAATAAAAGGCTAATATGCAAATTGTCCCCTCTATCAGGTGTTGGACCAGCAGACAGGCTGGCCAACCCTCCATACCCCTCCTACTGGACAGGCTGGCTGGATCACACCCATGCAGGAATTCATGCACTGGGCCTCTAATACACACACACACATGCATGCACACACACACACACACACACACACACACACACACTGAGTGGCCAGAAGATTATTATGCGCTCAGAGATCATAATAATCCGGCCACTGAGTGTATATACTCAAGTTTATATATTTTTGTCATTTCAGTTTTTTGTATTCTTAATCATTTTTTTCTACTAAATATTGAGAAAATATGTTAAAATCCTTATTAATTGTGCATTTGTCACTTTATTTTTGAAGCTCTCCCAAATTTTAAAATATATTTCTGTTATATTGCATGCCCTATGTTCAAGATTATTTAAATTTCTTGTTGAATTCCTTTATTATAATGTACTTATTAACCTAAGTTTAAAAAAAAATAGTTATTGTTATTTATATACCAGATTTATTTTTTATTGGGATTTGCCATGTACGTCATTTCAACCTTTATTTTCATTTTTTTATGTGATTTTACTTTGTCTTTTGCAAACAATATGTAGATGGATTTCTTAAAATTTTTTTTTAGCCAATCTGCTGATCTTTGTCTTTCCCATAGGCAGAGAATGAATGACTTATATTCATCTTCATTTTCACAATGATATAGCCACATTGCCTCTTTTCAAAAATTACCTTTAAAATGGAAAACTCTCTCTTATGCAATGCTGTTGCACATACAATTTTCTTGGAAAAGAACTTTTACCACTTACCTCTTTTTTAAGATTCAAGACTCACTTTCAGAGTTCCCCCTTTTTTTCAGAGAAGCTTGACTCTGGTTTCTTTCTAAAACAGCACCCCTCCCATTTTCTACCTTACTACCTACTTATTTCTTTTATAACACAAAAGTTATTTAGGGATAGATTATTTAGTGGTAGTACTATCTATACTAATAAAAGGGTAATATGCTAATTAGATCAGATAGACTGGATGTCTTCCAGACAAAGCCATGGTGGCAGGTGCTGAGGCAGAGGTGGTTATGGGTGATCAAGCAGGCAGGCAGAGTGGTTTAGGGGCAATCAGGCCATCGGGGGAGAGTGGTTAAGGGTGATCAAGCCATCAGGGGTGAGTGGTTAGGGGTGGTCAGGCCAACAGAGGAGAGCAGTTAGAGGTGTTCAGGCAGGCAGGCAGGTGAGTGATTAGGAGCCAGTGGTCCTGGGTTGCGAGAGGGATGTTGGACATCTCCCAAGGGGTCCTGGATTGGAGAGGGTGCAGGCAGGGCTGAAGAGACACCTCCCCCCCGCCCCCCCCCCCCCCCCCCCCCCCCGCCCCGCAAAACCCATGCATGAATTTCATGCACCGGGCCTCTAGTGAATACTATATTATACTAATCAGTTTACTTACATGTAGGTTATTTAATATTGGTACAGGAAGAAAGATATGGCAATAGCCCTAAAGGAAGTGACATGGTAAACAGAAGGTATTTCATTGTTAGAAATAGAGTTTTCATTGAGTGAAAAGAATAAGTATGGGTTTACCTTTACAGAGAAAATAAAATATGTGGTCTTCTAGGACTCTGGGAAAGGGTGAGATAAGTAAAACTACTGACATTTTTAAGGTGAAAAAGATGTTAAATAAAGAATTACCTGAGTCAGACCTGATTTACCAAGAATAAATGGAGTTGAGAAGGCTCAGAATACTTATCAAGTGGAGTGCCCTCAAGGAATAGGGGTGAAGCTCCAATTTTAGTTTGATTGAGTGAAATCACAATGTTTTTGGTTCTATGTGTTCATTTGAAAGTACCTTCTGGTCTATTCTAGTAGGATGTTATTAGAAATGGTGCAGGGACTGGTTTAAGTTACCTGTGTGATCATGTTAATGGTGCATGTATTCTAGAGGGGTGAATGCAGCATTGGTCTAAGGTAGAACGTTATGAATGTGCTATGAACACTAAGAAGCAGGACCTGAACTCTTATTCCACTATCCTCTGAACTGCTTGTGTAACTTTGGGCCCAGACCTGCCTTCACTATGAATTAGAAAGGGGTTGAGCTATATCATCTGTAAATCCCTTTTCATTTGTCAAATGATGAGATTGTATAAAATAAATAAAGTTGAGGGTTAAAGGGTTCAGATAAAAATGGTTTATAGAAGAGGAGAAAGAATGGAGCTTGTAATAGCTTTTACCTCCTAACTTCCTCATAGCACTCTATAACATTATATCTGTAACTGTACTTGTAGAGCCCTTTGTTTTTAATATCCATTCACAAATGTGATCTCATTTTACTTATATACAAATATATGGTGGTAGGATAATAATTAATATCCCCATTTATAGTAACCTAGCTAGAGGAATGAACATTAAATTTTAGGTCTTGTTGTAGTTGTGCCTCTAAGAATGTCGTTGGCTAACTGGACTTTTGAGAGTATGTTAGGATTTTCTCATATCAGTGTGATCATTTTCTTTTAAATGATTATACAGTATTACTTTGTAGGGGCATGTCAAATAGTGTAGTTAACCAGTCCTTTACTGATGGACATAATGGGTGTTTTAGTCTTTAATTTTTATAAGTAGTGCTATAAGCAATCACTGTATAATAGTTTTTTTTTTTCCTGTGGAATAAAGTCTTAGAAGTGATATTGCTAGGTCAGAGGGGAATTTCACTTTCCAGTCTCAGTATTGTCATTCTTGCACTCTTGCTTTTCATAATCTTAGAAAAGGTAGACTTTTATAGCTGGAAAGGGATTTAGGCACTATCAAATTCAGTGGTTCTCAAAGTGTGGTCCTTGGATTAGGAGTAGCAGCAGCATCACTTGGAACTTGATACAAATGCAAATTTGTGGGGCATACTCTAGACCTCCTGAATCAGAACTTCTGGGGGACCCATCAGTTTGTGCCAACAGCTGATTTTACATATAAGGAATCTATAAACAGAAAGGTGAAGTATCGCCCTAACTGGTTTTGCTCAGTGGATAGAGCATTGGCCTGATGACTAAAGGAAGGGTCCTGGGTTCGATTCCGGTCAGGGGCATGTATGTACCTTGGTTACAGGCATATCTCCAGCAGCTGATTCATGTGTCTCTCTCATTGATGTTTCTGACTCTCTATCCCGCTCCTGTCCTCTCTGTAAAAAATCAATAAAATATATTTTAAAAAATAACACAAAAAAGAAAACTAAAAACCAATATCTCTGATAAATATAGATGCAAACAAAATATGGGGATTATTCAAGTGGCACAGGATGATTCAACAAATGTAAATCAATCAGTGATACATTGCATTAAAATAAAAAAGAAAGGTGAAGTATCTTAACCAAAAATTATATAATTATTGGAGGCCCAGTGCACGATATTCATGCATGGGTAGGATCTTTAGGTCTGATAGGCAGGCAGGGCCAATTGGGGCCTTCCAGCTGCCAGCCGGGACCTTCCTTCTCCAGCTGCCCACTCGGGGCCTTCCTTCATTTCACGTAGCCCCCCGATGGTCAGCACACATCATAGCATTTGAACTCTCAGTCTCCTGATCGAACTCCCGAGGGGATATTTTGCATATTAGTCTTTTATATATATTTATAGATTGGTAACCTCTGTTATATTTCAACTATAACTTGCTGTTTTTCTTATGTTGTTTTACTTTAAAAATACATTTTGTTTTTAAAGTTATCAATATAAAAAATAGTTCAGTGATTCAATTCCTACTTTTTTCCAATTGTGCTTCTCTGCTGTGTATTTTGGGACACAGCAAATTCAAATGAATACTGTTTTGAAGTTTCATCATGATTCTTTAGATTCAGCTGACTTTTTAAAACCAAATCTTAAATTAGCTCCCTGGTATTTTTCCCATACAAGTCTCTTTGTTGTCTCAAAAGGTGACCTCTGACTTCTTTTTCATACTCCTTTCCCATCCTGTCTCGCCATTCCTCCATTAGAATTTCCAAGCTATATTCTGCTCTTAGCTACTCCACTCCTTGCCACATTTTTTCTCTCTTACCTTTTCTTTTCTCTGTACTACTAAAACCTTCTTTTTACTGGTTCTTGTCTTCTTGAAGCATTTGGGTCTTTGAGATTGAACAAATCAGTATGGCTTAGCATTCCTATAGCATTTTGTTTTTCCATTCTGTTTCTGTATTTTCCTGGCTTTACTTTATTGATGTGTGTTCATATCAGTCTTATTAGCTTATGTGCTCCTTGAGGGCAAGGGTCATGTTTTAGTTGGCGGATAAATGTTGGTTAGCATTGTTCTTATGTACAGTTGAGAACCAGTGGGAAAAAATCTATTCTGTACTACCCTCAATGTTTGTAACCCCAGCTGTTTGTAAAATGGTATTGATTACATGGGATTGTGGGTATAACTAAGCATTCATTTTATATCAATCTTTTCCTTGAATTTTATGGGTGGAAATTTAACCAAATTAACTTATATTTTGATCCTGTTATATGCCAGGCATAATGTTGTTTGTTGAAGATGACCTGTTTCTAGTGTGATTTTCAAACAGAAAGGATAGTTTGATGCTATTATGTTATTGTAAACTTGAAACGTAAGTATGGTATCAAGAGGATGTTTACATTTTTTAAAATTCTTATAAGGTTATAGTTACTGTCTTGTTTACTGTGTTGTGCTAAATAACCATATACCCAGACTAGGTGCTTCTTAATGATGAAACTTCACATTATAGTAAAACACAAAGTTTTCTCAGGTTATCTTACGATATTTGCCAAGAAAGAATATATATGTTTTGCTATGTGATGAAATAAACATTTTATCACTTCTATTTTTCTTTTTCCTTAAAGCCTTATAATTTTATACTTTCATAAAATTTATTGTTTTGACTGGTACTCAAAATACGCTTTATAATATTTTAAAGAACTTTTGAAAAGAAGCAAATTTTGGTGATGAATTTTTACATGGTTGCCTGGCGCCTGCAGTGATTGGATTCATCAGGCACATGCTCGTGTGAGCTGTCTTGAGAAGTGGCGATGTTATGGCTGGCTTAGGGCCAAAGTTAACTACTTTGAAATAATGTGCCACTGTAGGAATTTTGAAATTATCTTTTCCAAGACACATGATTTTTTTGTGAATTTTTTAGCTAATTGTGTGGAAAACGGGGGATGTGTTCAATGCTTTAATAAAATTTTGTGATCAGAAGTAAATTGTAAAAATAAATATAATAGATTACCAGCTCATTTAGACACTTGCTTTACTTTATCCGCTGTATATTGGGAACTTATATACAGTGGTGTCTTTAATTGCTATTTTAAAGTCAAAAGTGTTAACCTTACTGTAATGTAAGCTTGTAAGTTTAGTGTTATTGTTATAGCATACCAAACCTAAGCAAAACTGTTTTATCATTATCTCTAGGCTCAATTAAAAGCCAGTACATGAGAAGGTAGAAAAATGTCCTTCTTTTTCTGTTCCCAGGAATGTATAAGTCAGCACAGGAGACTTTTTGCAAATGAAACAGGAATCATTCTTCACAACAGCTTTTAACATTTCACAATGCTACATAACTAATTTTTCAGACTTATCTGGCAGCTTTAATTTAGTTAGTTGCCAACAAATTATTGTCATATTACTTGTCCACAATCAACTGGAAATTTATGCTGTTAATATCACCAGTGGCAGGTTTTGCTGAGTGGTTAATAAAGTGAAGCTATAGTTATTGTATCTAGCATTCATTTTATATCAAGATGTAGAGTTGAGTTTCTCATTGTTTGTTTTCCAGTGAACATTTGTCCTGTGCTTTCACATTCTTTCTTCATGGGGAAAGTAATGTATGCACAAGTGTGGAGATTGCCCAACACCAGCCAATTTATTTGATCAATGAGGAGCATATACACATGGCTCAGTCTTCACCTGCACCATTTCAAGGTAAGTAAATGCTGATGCTCTGCTCTCCTTCTTTGCCCTCTCCCTCCACCTTACTGGCTAGCCAGGCATCTGCCCAGTTAGGTTTTGCAAAATGAGATATTACCTTTAATGGATATTTTAAAGGTAAGCCTAAGTCACAGTTTCTGAAGAAGAAAGACCAACATTTCACAATCCTTCTATATAATACAAGCCTAATATACTAAGTATCCAGTCATCCAGTTGGCTGTTCAACCAATCAAAGCATAATATGCTAATGATATTCTAAAGCCGCTCAACCACTCATGACATGCATTCATACCAGTAGACCAGTAGCATGACGTGCACTGACCACCAGGGGGCAGATGTTCTGACCAGTAGGTTAGCTTGCTGCTGGGGTCCCGCTGATTGGGATTGAGGGAAATAGGCTGGACATGCCCTGGAGCCCTCCTACAGTCCCTCCTTAGTTGGCCAAACTCCTGCGTCCCTCCCCAGTCCCGATCGTGCACCGGTGGGGTCCCTCAGCCTGGCCTGCACCCTCTTGCAATCTGGGACCCTTCGGGGGATGTTGAAGAACTGGTTTCAGCCTGATACCACAGGCCAGGTTGAGGGACCCCGCTGGTGCATGAATTTGTGCATCAGGCTTCTATTAAATTATAATAGCTTGCTGATTTTTTGTTGGTTTGTTTTTGCTGAAAGTTTATCACATATATAATAAGGTGGTTTTATGTCAGGTTGAGTTGAGAAATAAAATGTAGAGAATTCCTTCAGAAAAAAAGATGAATAAGTATTTGAAAAACATAATCCTTATAAATTAAAGGTTTTTATTGTTTGTTCTGTTTCAAGAATGCCATCATTTTCAGATAATTACTATTAGACTTAGTATTTGAAATTTTAATCAAAATAAAATTTCTAGAGTTGTATAATATATAATTTCTTCAGTGACAGTAATAACTTTATTACTTACTCTTAATTATAGGCTACATTGATTGTAGGCATTTGGTTGTAATTTAATAGACATTCATATTAATTCTCAGCTTATCACCGAAATATCACCAAAATAACTCCATGTCCCTTTTCACTAATTGTGCATTCTATATATCTTTGGGTTTGTGTTGGGATTCAGAATTTTCTATGAATAAGTTTTAAAATATTTTAATATTAGATTGAACCATATGGAAAAATCTTTTTTTTTTTTGACCAGTCCAATTTGTCTTTGCTAGAGATGTCTGATTAAAATAGTCTTAGTGTATTACAAAATATAATTTTTAATATAATTTAAAAATATAATTTTTAAAATGCTGATATTTTAACTATAACAACATGACAAGTATCTTTATTGATATAACCACCTGTTATATTAGATAATTGTGAATGTTTATTCTCCATATTATTTACTAGAGGCCCGGTGGAAGAAATTCATGCACTTGGTCGGGGGTGTCCAGGAGCCCTGGGTTGGGGGGGTGTCTTACTGAGGGCTTATCATTGCCACGGAGGTGGGAGAGGATCCCACCACTGCTGCTGTGCTCTCCAGCTTGAGCCTGGCTTCTGGCTGAGCGGTGCTCCCTCTGTGGGAGCATACTGACCACTAGGGTGTAGCTCCTACATTGAGTGTCTGCTCCCTGGTGGTCAGTGCACATCATAGTGACCAGTCATTCCACCATTTGGTCATTTGCGTATTAGCTTTTTATTATATAGGATGATTGTCTTTTTGGTTTTCTACAGTTGGTTCTCATTTAATTTGGTAAAAGCATCTGCTATTGCCCTAAAATATTACCTACTTTCCCCCTACCTCCCACTCGCAACATATTTTAAACTATATTCATTATTATTCTGTAATTTGGGGCGTTTTATGTATGAGCTGCTATAAAAAACAGCCCCATTCTCAGACTGTACGCTTGAGAGTTATACATTATGCACATATTATGGATTGTCAAAATTTCTTAAATGCTATGTTTCCTTGACTGTGAAGGTGCTGAGGACCATCTGATTTCATTCTAGACGTTATCACTCAAAAGAACAGCATTTCTTTATGGTTAGAAAAGGAATTACTAGTCATAAGGGAAGGTAACTAACCTAAGTTGGTAAGGATACTTTTAGGAATACTAGGTCCCTATAGACCACTTATTTTAAATCTTACTACAATAGTTTGTTGCTAATGCTTCAAATCATAGAGAAAACCTTGTGGGACATTATCCTGCTTATTTCCCTAGATTAGTGTGAGGAGGTACATTCTTAGGGCAGGTGGTGGCCTATAGATAACTGTAGTGAAAATGACATTGATGTACGAATTTCCTAGAAGTGTTAATATAGGAAAATTGCCCTTGATTAACTGTGTTTGGAGTCAGTAATTTTATCCCATTCGAATCAGTGAGAAACAGCAGAAAGGCACCAAGAAATATGTGATGTCTACATATTTATCTCTGTCTTGATTGATTTGGTATACCATCCAGCTGTTAAATAAAGCCATCAAGAAGAAAAAGAACATCCCATTTAATAACTATGCTGAGGTGTTTGTTTTTGTTTTTTGTTTTTTGTTTTTTTGTTTTTTGTTTTTTGTTTTTAGGAGTTAGAAAAAGTGACCTCTTTATCCCAGAAAAGTGTTATTCGGAAGGTTGAAATACTCACCCTGAGGCTAAAAACTGGCTGGGTTACACACAGCACTATGTAAACTACATTTTTTGTGTCTATCTCAGTGAAAATGAGATCAAGGTCAATTACTGAAGGAGAAAGATAGAAGGATTTTGAGTTCTTTAGTAAAATAAATTTTATTTGGAGTTGTTTTATCAACAGCTCTCTAAAACAGTAGAGATAATACTTGAATAACAAGCATATTGTATAGTAGGTAAATTAAGGCTTTTCTGCTATTAGAAGTTTTATTTATGCATTTTGGTTACTACAGCCTTTAGGAAGTATCAGGAACCATAGGAAGAGTGTTCAAGTTCTTAGCAAGTTTTGGGATTGTATTGAATGGTTTTATTCTGTTATGGAAGACTCAGTGTTTATGTTGTATGAGCTATTGTCAAACTGATAAGTATAAGCTTTAACATAGAGATAATTTATATACTGTATGTTGATATAGCTGTCTGATAGTACTGTATTTCCCCCATTTGATTTCCTTCAAAAATTGATGTGAGTTGAGAATATAAATAAGTAGTAAAATGAAAAACTTAAAAAAAAAAATCACACTTTGAAAGGAGTTAGCAAATAAAGAGCAATATACATTAAGTGATGCTATACTTTAACCTAAAAATACCACAACACTTTAGTAGGAATTATTACTGTGATCTGTAACCTATGTTTCTCCTCCCTGCCTTAGTACTGGTAAGTCCTTATGGATTAAATGGCACGCTAACAGGCCAAGCATACAAGATGTCCGACCCAGCCACCCGTAAGTTGATTGAGGAATGGCAGTATTTCTACCCAATGGTGCTGAAAAAGAAAGAAGAATTGAAAGAAGAGGAGTTGGGATATGACAATGATTTCCCCGTGGCAGTTGAAGTAATTGTTGGTAAGAGAAAGTATTTTGCCTGAAGAACTTTATTCTCTCTTCCTCTTCCTTAATTTAAAAAGATAATCATTCAGATTCATCAAAAATAATCTCCATAATTTTCCCATTTTTAAAATTCTCTTGACACAGTGGTTATACTGAATAGTTAGCTTGCCTGAAGCACCAATGGCCCCTGGATTCCAAATGCTATTATTATAATTTTGGAACACATGGTTAAGCAGCTATTAACTTATGGAAGAATGAAACATACCACTTTTTGCAGGACCTAATGAGTATCCCATGCTCACCAGAGCTTTGACTCTGACCACTGGAATAATAAAGTTGGCAGTCTAGTGTGAACTTTCTCTCAGCCCTGATTTTCTCCTTGCTCTTTCCTTATAGGTGGTGTCCGGATGGTTTATCCTTCAGCTTTTGTTCTGATCTCTCAGAATGATATCCCAGTTCCTCAGAGCACTGCGAGTGCTGGAGGCCATATTTCCGTTGGGCAGCAGGGACTTGGTAGTGTGAAGGACCCAAGTAACTGTGGGATGCCTCTCACCCCGCCCACCTCTCCAGAACAGGCTGCCACAGGTGAGTACAACCCAGGAATATTCTGGGTGGACGAGATCCCAGAAAATCATATAGTTCCCGTGCCATAGAACAGGGAGAAAACTCATCTTGAGAAATTCATGGAGAAAGAGATGGAAGTAGGGTAACACAGAAATTTTACAAAATGGAAAAGGAAAAAATTTAAAGAAACAGAATTTATATGTTTCAGAATTTTAGTCTCTAAATTATCCAGTTAAATAATTTAGTTGTTTCTCTTAAGTTCTATACACACATCTGCCCCTTTTAACACATGTGCATGCATGTGCTTACATATTTCCAGGAAACAAGGTGAAGGCTGCTTCTCTACTGTAAACAAATGGGAAACACTACATCAGACTGTGGCTGGAACTTTTGCTCAGTTGACTATTGCCATACTGGTATATGTCTTGGACAGTTCTTTTTCTACTTTGATAAAGTTAGGCCAGCATCCAGGAGCTCTGAATGAATGCTTTGTCCTGTCAGTAATCTTTGTCCATTAATGATGTTTTTCAAAATGTGAAAATTTTGACAAACTGTTTTCCTTCATGGAAAAATTCAGAAATTGTTTAAATTGAGAGGATTTTGCCTTTTTGTTGAACAGTATATTTTATATATTAAATTTTGTGGTAGTTGACTTTCATTGGAAATCTATTCACTAAGGAAAAGATATTCATCATATCTGAATTGCAGTGGGATTATTTATAGGCATTTAATGTGGACCATGTTGGCAGGAACATCAAAATAAATAAAGTCTTGGCTGCTAAGCTTTAAAAACACTCTCAAGCATGCTGCGCACCAACATGGTAATTTTCATGAGGATTAGACATTTCAGTTTCTAGCATACTGCTTGCCACATAGTGGGGCTTCCGAAGAAGTTCATGGTTAAACAGTATGTTGGGAAAAGTATAGATATTGTGATTGAACACACCTATTTTTAAAGCTTGTCTGTAGCTTTTTAGGTTAGTGACCTTATTTAATTCTCATATTTGTTCTGAACCTCAGTTTTCCTTCTCTGTCAAATACTTTGTTCTTTTTTAAAATATATATATTTTTATTGATTTCAGAGAGGAAGGAATAGGGAGAGAGAGAGAGAGAGAGAGAGAGAGAAAACCAACATCAATGATGAGAGGATATCATTGATTGCTGCCTCCTGCATGCCCCACACTAGAGATCGAGCCCACAACCTGGGCAGGTGCTCTGACTGGGAATCGAACTGTGACTCCAGGTTCATAGGTCAACACTCAGCCATTGAGCCACACCGCTGGGGACAAATACTCCATTCTTTACAAGGTTGTTATATGTATTAGGTACTATACTTGACAGAGTTGTATAAACAGTTTCACAGTATATGCATGAATTACTCTGATACTGTGTGGGAGACAGAAATGAACATGTGGCCTGTGTTTCCAGGGGTTGTGTAGTTGCTAAGATGGCGGAAAATATGCATCTGGCTCTAAGTTGGTAGAACAGAGTTTGGATGATTCCTTGTGAAAGGATTTGCTCAAACAATTTTTATTAAAACTACTTTAAAATGAAAAAGAAAAATTACTTTTATCATCTTTTATAATAATCACCATAAAGAAGATACATTAAGGAAAGATTAGAACTATCATTATTTTGAAGTTTTAATCACATTTCATACAAAGGTTCTATTTTTAACAATTGCACTCCGTAAGTTGTTATCGCTTTTTGTTTTGTTTTTTATTTTGCCCAGTATTTAGTGAAATTTGTATTCAACTTAAAATTGAAGACTTACTGTATGCATAAATAAGGCCTTGACCTCTGATGGATAAGTTCAGAACTCTAAATGTCATAACTCAAAACTGAGAGGTTTTGTTTATGGTGGTTTTTAGTGTGGAGTTCATGGCAATAGATCTTCCAGCTCCTTCCCCTCTTACTCTGTGTGTGTCATTGTGCTAGGTCCTGGGTAAATAAGTCCCCTGATGCTTCCTCCCTAAAGCAAGCAAGCAAAAACAAAACAAAACAAACAAACAAAAAAAAACACCAAACACAATGAAATTAAAGTTACTGGAATCTTTGTTATAAAATGAACTTGTCCAAATGTGTACATGATGATATGTGAGTTATAGCTTAAAACTTTTAAATGCTCCATCAGAAAGAGTCTTGCACAGCCTTGTCATTCTGCAGTTGACTAATATTGGGCATTGCCCTGGTTTTCTAGATACAGGATGAAATGGGTTACTTTGCCTCCTAAAGAGGCCAAGGTTCCCTAGAGTAACAGGACCATTGGTTTTGGTGAAGTTACTTGTGAATAGGCACATCAGCTTGCCACTTCTGTTTATGAAGACACTTAAAAGAAATAACATTCAACATGCATTTAACAGGAGTACAAATCTTATTTAGTTCCATATAAGATATCACCCAGACTCAACTTTAATCAGAAAAGACTGTTGTTTGTTTTCTGTACCCCTCTCCTTTATTGGTCATACTTACTTCCTTTAGTACCATGGACATATGATCTCTTTAGCTATATTGTAGGGTGTTTGGTGGCAAATACTGAGTTATCTACTTCTGCTGTTTGTGTTTTCACTTTGCTTTGTTTTAGAATAGGCATTTGAAAGCCCATTGTAAAGTTGAAATGAATTATTTTGCATCATGAACCAAGTCGGGGAACTTGTAAGATAAAAGGTAGCAATGAAGACCAATTTTCTGGTCTCCTTTATCTCATTTGTAATGTAACAGTACTTTTCTGGGGAACAAGAAAGCTTCCATTTCTTAGAAAATATGCACTTGGGTTGGTTTCTTTCTTTAAAAAAAAAAAAAAAAAAAAAAAAAAAAAAAAAAGAAAGAAAAAGAAAAAGAAGAAGAAGAAGAAGAAGAGAGTGAGAGAGTGATAGAGAGCACGCGCGCTCGCGCGCGAGGACTGAGCCTAACCATTCAACTCATCATCATTTTGTTGCATTGATGCCAAGAATATTAGTTTGTGATAGAGGTTGCTGATTTATTTTTCAGATGAGAATAGAGATTTTCAGAGTTCTAAAAATAGATTATTTTGGTCAGGATGTTTTGCATCTTATTTCTGTTCAGAATAAAACCCACAATATATTTATGAAAATCAAATAGATGAAAGTAATTGATATTTAATACTCGAAATTGACTTCAGTATTTTGTATGAGATAGAAGTAATAAAATACTCATGACATAATCAATAATCACTATTATCAGCAGTCATAATGGTTATAATAGAAAAAAATGGATGACATACCAACTATAGTTGGAGAAACAAAGTAGAGTTAGAAAAAAAGTGACTTTTTAATCCACTTTTATTAAAATGTCAAGACAGCCTCTTTCAATGTTTTAGTACTACACTTTCATAAATAGTGTCAGACATTAGGACAAACAGTCCCCAACGCAAATTTGAAATTTGACCTTGTTACAGCTTTGTGCCATTAAGCTTTTTTCTCCTACCAGGGCATTGTACATAGTTGTTACACAACCATTTAGCTAAACAAGCGTAAAGTTCCCTCTACTATTTCGTTTTGCCTTGAACCTTATTTACTGCATTGGGATTTAAAAAGTCCAGAACAGTCTATGTATGTTTATGTCTTTGATGTTATGATGTATGAACCCTTCTGTGTAAGTCATCACCAGTTCCCATTTGAGCAGGAATGCCTCCGTGTGGTATATGCCCATGAGGGAGTATGAGTATGTGAGTATGGATGGGATTAACTATTTTAGGGAGAACACAGAGAATCAAAATGCCAAAATAACAACAAAAATCTGTACTGTCACAAATTATACTCATAGCTACAGAGAATGTTGTTATTGCAAGGGGTTAGGGGCACAGTAACATGAATATGAGTCTTAACATTTAAAATGTTTATGTTAAATAAGCTAGCTTTTCAGAAAAATGACCTTGCAAATTATCTGCCTTTCCCAGGTGAGAGTGGAGGTGCTCAGAGTGCCGTCAGTCACTTAGGTTCCCAAGATGGGGGGATGGTAACTCTGCACAGTCCGAAGAGATCGGGGAAGATTCCTCTAAAACTCCACAATCACATGGTCCATCGAGTCTGGAAGGAGTGCATCCTCAACAGAACGCAGTCCAAGTATGTTTGTTTGCATTATGTCTGGAATGTGGTTTAGTAACCATCTCTTCGATTACTATACAAAGAGGGTCAGTCATATTACACTGTTGTGTGACTAGCCTGATGGGTCATTAGAGAGGTATTTCTTTATTTTGAAAATAATATTATGGATAAAAATTAAAAAAAAAAAAAACGTCTTTATTGATTTCAGAGAGGAAGATAGAGGGGGGGGAGAGATAGAAACATCAATGATGAGAGAGAATCGTTGATCAGCTGCCTTCTGCATGCCCCTATTTGGGGATCAAGCCCACAATTTGGGCATGTGCGCTGACCCGGAATAGAACCATGACCTCCTGGTTCTTGGGTTGATCCTCGACCACTCAGCCATGCTGGCCATAATAGGATAAAAGTTAACATAAACAGGTTAAAATACAGATGATGACTTGATTTGATTATTCAGGAAATTTTGAAGCTCCTGATACCAATTTATGAATGTTTCCTTTTTACAGTGAGAAAATACCTTCTTTGTCACATTTTCCATTTTATATTGACCTTATGTTTTAATTGACAATACATTTCTGAACTGAATTAATGACAGAGGGATGTGTACCAGCCTCTGTGCTTCTGTTTGTCCAAATTATATTCTTTTCTTTCCCCTATCCAACTTTCTTATCTTTCTTCTTTTCTTTCTTTCCTCCCTCCTTTTCTGCCCTCCATTTCTCCCCCCCCTTAACGTATTTTTGGAAAAGAGGAAGAACTGATAATAAGAGATTACTATTGATTATTTTAATTGCATGAATAATAATGACAATAGTAGTCAATGCATTTTACTTATCAGGACTTAGGTAATCATTCAGCTTATTTTCATATCTATTTTAATATGATTGAGATGTCCACTTTATTAACAGATACAAGTAAATAAATGAACCTTGATTCTCTGAAATAGAATAAATATGGACATTCTTGCCAAAACTAAGACCTCCATTCATTTAGAAGTCAGTTAGATGTTTTTTAGTGACTACTATGCAGTCTTTATAGACAGATGTAAAACTTGTCCTTTGGACCTAGCTTTTAGCTAATTCGATACTATATATTTATTTCTCAATGAATTGGTTCTAGAATAGGGTGCTGAAGAAGATGTAGTAAATAAACTAAAATAATTGCCATGAAAAATCATATGTCACATCCTAGAATTAAAAAGTTATCTCTAGTCATTTAAAAATGATCTTTTCCTGTAGAATAATAATTTCCCTTTTATCTGCAATACCTAGACCATTTCCAAGTTAACATTTTCTTTTCCTTTCATTTACCTTTTTTTTTCTTTTTTATTACCACTAACCTTTTATCTCCACCAACTCTTAACAGACAGTGTCCCCTCTATCAGTAGCATAGAACAAGGTAACAAGACACCCAGAAAGGCAGGAGAGGGTGGAGAGCAAAATAATTCCTTGCAGAGCCGTCATCAAAACACTTTGCAGTGTCAGCTGTAGCAAAATCAGCGATAAAAAATTTGGCCTAGTCTTATTTTCACTATGTAATAATTAGCATCTCCTTTTCCTACCAATTGTCAGTGATGTGTAGGAAATATTTGTCTTTAGTTCACATTCCAAGTATGGAATGCTTCCCTTAATTGGTAGCAAATACAGGAGTTGTAAAGGCGATTTCAGCAGCCTATCTGAGTACATATAATTCACAGATGCTATGAAAAGATACTTTTTTAAAATTTAGGGTATTTCTGCACAATTTAGGCGACTTTTTAAAAAGTAACAATGAATAGTGCCAAATAGTGTTTTAATTGCTATGTGTACTGTCCATTTTAAATGTGTTTTAAGCTTAAATATATTTTGAATCCTGATTCTTCTGATGCAAAGAACAAGTAGCAGTCCATCTCCCCACCTTAGATTGCTCTGAACTATTATTTGCAGGATACCATTAATATGTAAAATGTATAAATATTTTTAACATTTTTTTTCTCCAGAGATTATGATTACACAGCTCACATTTTTAATCTTTTTTAGGAGGAGCCAAGTGTCCACTCCAACTCTTGAAGAAGAGCCTGCTAACAATCCTGCTACTTGGGATTTTGTGGATCCAACCCAAAGAGTCAGCTGTTCTTGCTCTAGGTGGGTGGAGAAAAGGCAGAGCAGTCATCTGACCTGTCCTCTCAGACCCCTTCTTCCCCATTGTTTTGTTAAATCTTCCTCTTCTAGTAAGTAAGAAAAGGATAAGTCTTTTCTTATAGGCAGATGATATAGTTTTATTGTCAGGTCTCGAAAAGAGTTTTTTTAGACAACTGGCCCTGATACTTAATTGCTCCCATGAATTTTTTAGGGCAGCTGTGTCAAAACTAAAGGCATTTATTTGACAAGACAATCACTTGCCCTTTAAATGAATTTACTTAACTACTCTAATTTTAAAGTAGAGATAAGTAGTAAACAAGTTGTCTTGAGTTAATAGAATTTGGATTAAATATACATTCCATAGATAATTTGTTTTGTTGTGGGTGCTGATTTTTTTGATGACTGAGGCAGGTATTTGTAATAAAACCCACCCAAGGTGTTGCTCATTCATTAAGATATTAGAATAGGAACCCAAATTGTTTTCCGTAGAAAGATTTTGCACTCCTCTTGGATATTTCCTTGACTTATCACTTTTTGTGGTGATAAAGAATCATAGTGTCATGAGTTTTTATTAGGGTTCTTGATTAAATGTATATCCACCTTAACTGCTTTCCCTACCCCACCCCAGCTCACTGACTGTTAGAACCCATGCTGTTGATTATTCACTTAATGAGTAGCTTAGAGTGGCTTTGCTTCCGAAGTATATATTTTCACGTTTGATGTTGCTCCATACTTATAGAAAGTTTAGAAGAGATAAGTATATTTAGAACATGGCCATTCATTTCTCTAATTTAAATGGGGTTCATAGTGTGGCATAAATTGAACTGGCTTATTGGCTTTAGGAGGAAGGGGTGTGTGTGTGTGTGTGTGTGTGTGTGTGTGTGTGTGTGTGTGTGTACACTTACACAATAATTTTGGCACCTGCCTGATTCCCCTTAAGTTGAACCCCTTTTTATCAAGCTCTGCCTTGGTAGTCAGCTTTCTGTTGAGAGATACTCTAAAATTCATCTAATGAAAACCATGATTGATTTTTCAAGGAGGGAGTTTTTTAAAAAGTTATTGGCTCATCAAGGGATCTCTCTCTGAGCAAGGTGTGGTATAGCAGTTGAATACTTTTGTCTTTAGACTGTTGTAATTTGTGTGACATAAAGTATTTTTCTAATATTGGTTTTTAAATAGCTCATAGCCCAGGTTTAATTCACCTTTAGAAAGCATGTAGGCTATAAATTTTAGTATATTTAACTTCATTAGTTCCTTCATCTTATTTTTTTTTTTTTGCTATTTTCCTTATGTTAGATTTCTTTCACTATAAAAAAGAACCCTTTTACTGATTTATATCATATTTTTATTTACTACCTTGAATTATTTTTACCTGAAGTTCAAATAAACAACATTTTTCTTTTGTCCTATGAAGTTACTGTTCTATTTCCTCACAAAAACCTCAAATATCTCAGGTCTTTCTTATAGTTATGCATTGCAGCCCATTGATTTCCAAATATTTATTTACAGACCTGGCTTCTAACGTGTACTTTAGTCTTATATTTTTTGGGGGGGTGCCATTTATATTCCTTACATTGACATGTCTGTTTCCTCCCAAATCAGGTACCCTATTGTGATCATTTTTATGACAATTTCCTTTCTCAGTGTAGAAACTTCATCATTTATTTATTTTCAAGATTAGTTTTATTATTGCATTTTATAATGACTTTCTTTGAAATGTGTATTGTAATGTCATTCTACTTTCCTCATTCTTTTAGCCTCCATGTGTTTCAGCACTGTTTGGCCCTGCCTCTGGTTCCTTCCCACCACTGGACCACCCATATAGTTAGCCTTCTGAGGCTGATCTTCCTGTTGCCTGCTTCAGTGAGGTCCCTTTCTGTTCAGAAATTTGCAATACTTGTCTGTTACTTACTGGCATATTCCTAATTCTAACCATTTCACAATGTAGCTGAGTCATTAAATATAATTGAAAAAATATGACTTTATAAGATTATCCACTTTGCAAAAAGCCCTTACTTTGAAGAGGCTACTATAAAATATCTATCAAAGGACTGATGTGGTTAAATGCTCTCTGAGAAAATCCAAATCAAGAAGTTTTATGTAAAAGACTTTTGGTTTTAAAATAAGCACCCTTAGAAGATATCATTGAGATATTCTCAGATGAGTCATTCATCTCTTACTGTAGTACTGTGCCCTCGGGACTCAAAGCACAGTTTTTGCCTTATTGACAATAGCTTTATGGTTAGACAACCTTCTTTAAAGTCAGGATTTTTGTTTTCTTAGAGGAGCAAAGAGTTTTCAGATTATCTACTGCAGGATTACCACACCCATTATGGGATGGCCTACTCCTCACTCTATTTAATGGCCTTTTGGGGCAGGGTGGCCATCCTGCTGTCCCACTAAACCATCCCATTATGCCACACAAATCTGTTTTACTGCCCACTAGGGCATCATTGAGTGCAATGCAGCAGTAATTTAATGCCACCCTAGTGGCCTCAGGGAGTTACAGGAGAGCTTACATTTCTCCCTGGGAGGGATTTATATATTGGGAGGAACTGGACGACCTGCAATATAACTTGGTTGCACAGATTAAACCTTGGCATCATCTAGGGTTCTTCCTGAGCAGTTTCTCAGGGCCACCTTGCTGGGAAGAATGTGAGCAGACTTGCTGTTCCTGCCTCGATTCTTCATGTGCACTTGGATATGTGTTCACTCACAACAGCCCTTTTACTTCTGTCTCATTTTAACCCTATGTAAGATCCAAAGTTATCTTTCCCCTTCTTTCTTAGATAATAGTGTCATATAAGGTTTCAGGTATGTTTAAGGTATAAGGTATTATAATTCACCCTTATTATCTTAGTTTCACATTTTGGGAGAGAGTAGCATAGTTATTTTATTCCTCATTTATAACACTACAAAGTCATTATAAACCATTCTATATTGGAGTTAGTAAAGTGCTGTGAAATATAAATTAAAAGTTTTCTTTTGGCAGATGATCTCAAAACTTTTGACTTTTAAGATGGAGTATGAATAGAGACTCTCACCAAGTTGGAAAGATTTGGAGATTTTTTCAAATCAGTAATTTTGTAGGGGTTAGGAATGTATGAGTTTATGTTTCATAATTCCATCTCTTCTTAACTTGTATGTGGTTGATTTATTGCTTTTCATCAGGGTGTTTGCAGTTTTTAGTCATTAAAAATACAATTAACACTTAGAGTCTTTTTTGGTGTATTAGTGCATCTGCTGAGTACTTAACAAGACATAACCTCATCAGAGGCATCTCTTTTGTAATGTTATAATGATGCAGTCATTCTCATCTGTGTATTTGTTGACATTGTTTTAATTCTCATTTCAGGCATAAACTTTTAAAACGTGCCGTAGGAACCAACCGACCTCCCACAATATCTCAACCAGGGTTCAATGCAGGACCATCATCATCTTCATCTTTACCACCTCCTGCTTCTTCTAAGCACAAAACAACAGAACGACAGGAAAAGGGAGACAAGTTGCAAAAAAGACCCTTGATACCATTTCACCATAGGCCCTCTGTGGCCGAAGAGTTATGCATGGAACAGGATACACCAGGGCAGAAGCTAGGGTTGGCAGGGATAGACTCCTCCTTAGAGGTGTCCAGCAGTAGGAAGTATGATAAGCAAATGGCCGTGCCTTCCAGAAACACAAGCAAGCAAATGAATCTGAATCCTATGGATTCACCTCATTCCCCTATTTCCCCTCTGCCGCCAACACTCAGCCCTCAGCCGCGAGGTCAGGAAACGGAGACTCTGGACCCACCATCTGTCCCTGTGAATCCAACCCTCTATGGAAATGGGATGGAACTCCAGCAGTTGTCTACTCTGGATGACAGAACTGTCCTTGTAGGCCAAAGACTGCCTCTGATGGCAGAGGTCAGCGAGACAGCCTTATATTGTGGGATTAGGCACTCGAACCCGGAGTCATCAGATAAGTGGTGGCATAGTTTTTGTCTCCCACCCATTGATGATGTTGAGTTCCGGCCTCCAGAGCTTCAGGGTGAGAGGTGTGATGCCAAAATGGAGGTAAACTCAGAGAGCACTGCATTGCAAAGGTAAGACGACTCTCCGAACTATCTACCTGATCACCCCCTAAATAAGGGCAAAGGCCATAGAACCCTGAATCAGGCTTTCCTCACCTCTCCCTGCAAACTTTCAGATCCAAAATGAAAGAGGCTTTGCTTCTTCATTTTAGACTCTGCATTTGGAAAATGTTTAAAAGTCAAATGCTTTGTCATTTGTGAGGTTTAACACACATGTCACTATGTAAACATGCTGTCATATAAAGGTCTTGTGGCATTTAATGTACTAGCATTACTTTGTTTTGGTCCTGTTACTAATCAAAGAATGTAGCTTTATGAGACTTACGTTACTATGGTCAGTACCTTCTTGTTTCTTGACACTTTATAAAAAAAACTAGAGGTTTGATACACGGAATTCTTACACGGGGAGAGGGGGTTTCCTTCAGCTCAGCCTGCACCCTCTCCAATCTGGGACCCCTCATGGGATGTCCAACTGCCGGTTTAGACCCAATCCCAGGGATTGGGCCTAAACCGGCAGTTGGGATATCCCTCTCACAACCCTGGACTGCTGGCTCCTAATTGCTTGCCTACCTACCTGGTCGACTCTTACTCTCCCCCCTGCCAGCCTGGTCACCCCATGTAGTCTTTTTGTTCAGTCATCTGGTGGTCCCTCGTGCCAGCCTGGATGTAGGCAGCCATCTTGTGAGGGCATGAGGGTCAATTTGCATATTACATCTTTATTATATAGGATCCTCACTCAAGGGTATTTAGTTTGTGTTTAAAAATATATTTTATTGATTTCAGAGAGGGAGAGAGAAACATAAGTGATGAGAGAATCATTGATCAGCTGCCTCCTGCATGCCCCCTACCTGGAGATCGAGCCCACAACCTGGGCATGTGCCCTTGACCAGAATCGGACATAGAACCCTTCAATCTGCGGGCTGACACTCTATCCACTGAACCAAAATGTCTAGGACAAGATATGCTTTTATTGATTTTTTGAGAGAGAGAAAAACATCGATGTGAGAAAGAAACTTTGACCAATTGCCTCTCATATACATCCCAACCACAGCCTGGGTATGTATTCTTACTGGGAAAGGAACCTGCCACCATTTGGTGTACAGGACAACACTCTAACCAACTGAGCCACCTGGCCAGGGCTCTTGACACTTTTAAGAAACGATTTGTATATATTAGTTATGTATTATGTGTCTAGTAATAATGCTTAACATTTCTAGTGTTTTTGAGCTACCCTTGATTCTTAACAGTTTACACAGATTATCTCATTTAATCTTCATGTTACTACCTTAACTTCATAGATGAGAAAGAAGCTAGGGTCATGCAGTTAGTAAATGACACACTTAAAATTTGAACCTAGATAGTCTGTCATGAGCCCATCTGTGCTCTTAAGTGGAATCCATGGAATCAGAGACAAAAATATATATTCCTGACAAAGGCTACTAAGTTTTATTTAATTGTGAATACAGTCACTAAAAGAAATTCACTATGTAGATGAATTAATTTTAATTTCAGTGTAAGCTTTACAAATGCTTTAAATAATTAGTGCTTTTCTTTTAAAAACATCATTCTTTTTATTTTATCTTGCCTAGCCTAACGTGTCATTTATTTTCCCTTTTTAGACTCTTAGCACAACCTAATAAACGGTTTAAAATCTGGCATGACAAGCAGCCCCAGATGCAGCCACTCCACTTCCTTGACCCATTGCCTCTATCACAACAACCTGGAGACAGTTTGGGAGAAGTCAATGACCCATATACCTTTGAGGATGGTGACATAAAATACATCTTTACAGCAAACAAGAAATGCAAACAAGGGACGGAAAAAGATTCCCTGAAAAAGAATAAGGTACCATTTAACGTGGAGAGAGTTCCATGTGGTGTGGGTTTGATCTTTGTCAGCACAGCATGTGCGGGAGAACTTTTGAGGCAGAATGTTTGAGATAGTCTTGCCTGATTGCTCTGTCCCCATACTCATGCTCTTGGTACTATCGTATTGAACAGCGTATTGTTCCCTTTTATGTCATGGCTCACCTTTGTTGAAAAGTCAGCCGAACATAAATGAAGCCTCATATTTTCCAGGCTATAGCTTGTACAACGCATGTTTCCTCTCATATGCTAATTCTTGTTGGCCTATGCTCCCTGTTTATTTCTTTTAATTATGATTCCAAAATACCCAAAATGTAAAGAAAAAAACGTTGATAACAATCCTACTGTTTATTATGCGCTTACTGTGATTACTGTGCCAAGCGCTTTACCTATATCTCTTCTGAATTAATATTAACATCACTCTTGGATTGTGTCAGTATTGATTATACTGTTTCATTGTCCTGAAAATGAGTACTGGGTGTATCAGCTGTCTTTAGCCTTAAATGTTAAAACATTGTAAAATACTAGCCCATTTAAAGAGGTATTCTTGAGCATAGAGGAAGTAAGACAATTAAAGGAGGCCACTATAATTCAGGGGACTGCTTGTAGATTCCTTACAGAGACATATCCATATCTAGAAAGCTTGAACCATAATTCAGCATCCAAAATTTATTAAAGGCAGCTTGTAACACCATGGCAGGTCTGTAATCAAATGCCACCAGTACCATTTAGGCATAAAACCCTGATTGACTCAGAATACTCCATAGGATTGAGAGGAAAGTGCGGGAGTTTGGGTTCTGTTTAAATTCAGGGGAAAGGACATATCTTTTATTTCTTTTGGTTGCATAGACCATGGTTTATCATACTTGTGCTCATAACAAGTTCCATTCTACCCTCTAATTCTTTGTGTTCTCCCTCATATTCCACACTTTGGGTTGGTGTTCATGTGTTTTGTTTGGCTGAATTTATTATACAGTCAGAGGATGGATTTGGTACCAAGGATGTCACTACACCAGGTCATTCCACGCCGGTGCCTGATGGGAAAAATGCCATGTCTATTTTCAGTTCTGCTACTAAAACAGGTGTGTACAATGATTATTTGCCTCACTTGGATTGTTGCTAAAATAAAATGCGAGGGAGATGCTTCTCAATTTCAAATTATATTCTTACAGTAATAGCAATATTTTGATCTCATCTTTAATATATTTTTTATAGTTTGTTTTTCAGTTCCTTTCAAAACTGATAAACATATTAGGAAATAATTGTCTCTAAATTTAACTGAACACAGGGAAACGTTCACAGGCAGGTGTTGCTCATTGAGATCCATGTCCTCTCCTCATTTTTTCTTCCTTAATTAAGATGCTCATTCTGTTTATTTTGTCTCCTTTCCCTTAGATGTCCGGCAAGATAATGCTGCTGGCAGAGCTGGCTCCAGTAGCCTTACGCAGGTGACAGATTTGGCACCTTCCCTGCATGACTTAGACAACATCTTTGATAATTCTGATGACGACGAACTTGGGGTGAGTCTGACATAGCTACACAAACAAAAATTTCCCTAAATGGAAGGATTTATGCGGGTGTCTCAGTATTTCTTTATAATTACCTTGCTGAACTTGGGGGTTTTAATCCAGGTTCTTGAATGTTCTTAAAAAATACTTGTGTACTTTGAAAGGATTCGAAAAGTTATTAGTCTGTAACATTCCTTGGGTTTTGCTTGTTGATGTCTTTTTTTTTCATTAATGTTATTCCTGGTGTAAATACTAAAATATTTTACATTTGTTTTTTAAAATCCTTTTAGATATCTTAAGACTAATAAAAAAGTATTATGTAGTTCCTTTAGCTCTACATTTTGATACATAAGAATAGTCTATACCTTTTAAGATGATGGCATCATAGTAGGAAAGTAGAATTTATGCACATGGAAGTTAAATAATACCAGACATTATGTGATTAAAGTGACAGATAAGAATTACAATTCTTTGGAGAATAGCTGACCTGAGTCGGGAAGTTTGTGTCCTTGTCCTCCAAACCAGCTCTGTGTGTTTGGGCAAATAGAAATGCTGTTATTTCTGGGGTGCCTAGAGATTAGTAAGGTAGGCTTGCTCTTCAGGAAATCAGTTTATTATTCTTCCATTAATGTATTTATCTTTCTTCCCATCCATATGTTTTACATATTTGTTAATCATTTGAAGATTAGTTCCCTGTGTCAGCAACTCGAAGTTACAAATATTATTAACTTACCATGCTTATACTTGACATACCCACAGACTTTAGGAGAAATAGTATATAAATAAAATTTATACTTATTGCTATGAGAGGAGTAATTAACCCGAATCTAAAGATGCTGGACATTCAAGTACAAAGTGACAAGCAAGCAGTATTTAACTGAAGGATTAAAGATTAAGTAGGAATCATATTTCTAAAACCCTTTCTCACTTTAAAATAAAATGTATCTGATTAACAGGTATTATACACCATCCACATATTTAAAAACCTAAGCGACTATAAGGGTGGAAAGACCAGAATGATTGGTCACTATGACACACACTGAGCAGACAGGCAGGCGAGCGGTTAGGGGTGAGCAGTCCTGGATTGCAAGAGAGATGTCCAACTGCAGGGATTGGGCCTAAACTGGCAGGTAGACATTCTCAGAGGGGTCCTGAATTGCAAGAGGGTGCAAGCTGGGCTGAGAAACTCTTCCCCACCCCTTCCTTTGCACGAATTTTGTGCACCAGGCCTCTAGTTAGTATTATAAATACTTTGAAGGTTATCTATATATTGGAGGACCGGAGCATGAAAATTCATGCACTGGAGAGGCCCTTAGCCTGTCCTGCCCACTCTCATAGTCTGGGAGCCCTCAAGGGCAAGAGTCAACACCCCCATCCCAACTTTGCTGCTGCCACTGACAGCAGTGCAAGCTTCGGACAGCCCTGGTTACCTGAGCCTTGGGCAGCCACCATCCAAGGCTTGCTTGCACCTTGGGCCAGCTCTGAGCAGCTGGTGGGGGGTGGGGGAGGTTGAGGGGACAGCGGGATTCCAGAAGCAGGCATGCAGAGAGGCAGGACCACCTGGTCTGGACCCCACGCATGCACAAATTCATGCACCAGGCCTCACACACACACACACACACACACACACACACACACACACTGAGTGGCCAGATTTTTATGCATTCAGAGATCATAATAATTTGGCCACTCAGTGTTTACATTTAGAAGCCCGATGCACAAAGATTTGTGCGAGAATGGACCTTCCTTCCCCTGGCTGCCAGTGCTGCCTTCACTCTGGCCGGAGCCACCTTTCTGCCTTCCTATGCTGCCCAGAGGCCCGGAGTGGCTGGGGTGGTGTGGAATGCCTGTGTCATCGCCATGGCAATGAAGCAAGCATCCTGCCTCGTTCCTGGCTGCTTGGCGCCTGCCAATGCAAATTAACCTGACATCTCTATTGTGTTAATTTGCATACCCACTCCTGATTGGCTGTGGGTGTCTTGAAGGTATGATCAATTAGCATGTTACTCTTTTATTAGGTAGATTAGGTAGATATAGCCGTGGTAGATTTGACTCAGTTGTTAAGAGGGTCAGCCTATGGACCAAAGGGTCTTGGGTTTGATTCCCAATCAAGGGCCTGTACCTCAGTTGTGGGTTCCAGGCCAGCCCTGGTCGGGGTGTGTGCGGGAGGCAACCAATCCATGTGTATCTCTCACGTCAATGTTTCTCTCTCTCTCTCTCTCTCTCTCTCTCTCTTCTCCTTTCCTACCCCCTTCCTTCTACTTTGTCTGAAAATCAATGGAAAACAACATCCTCAGGTGAGGATTAAAAAAAACACACCAAAAGAAATAATGTGTGTGTGTGTGTGTGTGTGTGTGTGTGTGTGTGTGTGTTTTGAAAAATAAAAGAATAATAGTTGTGGGGGGGAGGGAATTGAGATAATCTCCTTTAGTTGCTTTCTTCCAAACAGAAGGAAAACCAGACTGATAGCCAATTACTACTTAGAGGCACCAGCCTAATGTAATTATTGTGTTCCTGAAACTATGTCTCTAATGACCTGGGAGGGAAGATTTGCTTAAGGTCTGCAGGCTCTGCTTTGATGGCACAATCTGCCCTCACCAGATCCATGAAAAGACTCCTCACTCCATTTCTCATACTTGATGAGCTTGAAGCCACCCCTTTGTTTCACCGTCTGCTGGTATTTCTAGTGGTGAACACTTAATAAAGAAGCATCTTTTCTGTTCTTAGGCTGCATCACCTGCACTTCGTTCATCAAAAATGCCAACGGTTGGGACTGAAGACCGACCTCTTGGGAAGGATGGAAGAGCTGCTGTTCATTACGCACCAAGTAAGAAAAGATTGAGCTTTGGCTCACTACTCACACCTTACATGTAATGTTGTCACACCCAGCAGTGCCTTAGTTGAGATCCCCCTCCTTTTTTTATTTCTGTTTAAAAAATACTAATTATGATTTAAACTTGTATAAGTTGGCATTTCTAAGATGGCAGGTAGCTAAGTGTCCATGTTACTAGTAATTTGAGTTCCTTTGCTCTTTGTTTTCAAATTAAGAATTAACTTTTATGGTTTAAAATGTGGAAAAACATGTTCTAGTTTGTTTTTCAAGTAGCCCTTTCCTAGTAGGATAAATGCTGCAGGGTGATTTTCAGAGCAATTCCCAACTGTAAACACTTGTGTAAAATGTTTCAATTTTCAGAAATTTAATTCACATGAGAATAAGGAATACTGTTTGTTTTCTGTGGTTCTTTTTCTGATTCATAGTGAAGTTTTGTGCTTCCTTTTGAGATCAACTAGCTTTATTATCTAAGCTGACTAGAAGAAAAGCTTCCTTTCTTCTAGTTCTTCTTTGCCCCGAGAAAACACATTACTCTACAAGAGAAAAGAAAGTCAGGGTAGCTGTGTGGACACTGCAGCAGGAACACAATTCCATTGCAAATCATTCTGTAATACCTTCTCATTAACTTCAGCCGTAATGAGAACAAATTGAGGAGAAAAACCACCATGTCATAGGGATGAGTCAAAAAGTTTTATGAACCTATAAATGTAGAACTGATTTACTCAAATGTAGAAGTATGAAGTATACAGAGATTGGATTTTGACAGCTTTAATGGTTCCGTAGCTCTTTAAAATATGCAAAGCTTTTTCAAGCATGACATGTATGGAAGTGAATAATGATAGCCAGCCAGTTGCTGTAGTTTTTTTAATTAAACATTTTTCTTTTTTTATTACTCTGCACTGCAGAATTTTACAAACATGGAACTCACAGATTAAAAGGACCAGTATTAAAGCAGATACATATGCAGTAGGTCAAATGAGTGAATTTTCCCCCCTTGTGTTGAACCAGTTAATCCTCTGCCTTTTTGACAATAAGTGATACATAGTGATGTTACATGTTAACATGTCTAATAACTTGTCCAAGATTATTCAATCACAAACCATCCTGCTGGTTAGTGTCTTGCCCAGTTAATAAAGTATATGGTATACACTTTTCCTTCCCTTAATTCTATTCAAAATGAGATTGTTTTAAAAGGAAGCTACTCAATCTTTTATGAAAAAGTACATTTACAAAAATTAATGAATTTGAAATGTAGCAAATATATTAGTATCAGGAAAATACAGGTATATGAGTCAAGAAGATTGTTTTAATGTGTACCAAGTATGTGTGTGTGGACATACACACCATATTTCCTCCCAAGACATGACAATGAAAATGATATGGCAAGAAGTTCTCATCTCTGCAGTAGCTTTATTATACACTAGAGGCCCCATGCATGAAATTCGTGCAAGGGTAGGCCCTTGCAGCCCCAGCTGCCTCGTGTCCCCTTGGCTCCACCCCAAACCCATTGGTTGTTCCAGAAGGTCATTCCATTATCTGGTCTAGTTAGTATATTAGCTCTTTATTATATAGGAGGATTGAGCTGAAAAGACAGACATAACATTTAATGTCTTGAACAGCTTCATCCAATAGAAATGCAGAGTTTCCACAAATGAGATCCATATAAGTAATTTTAAATTTTCTGGTAGTTACAGAAAAAAAACAAAAAACCACCGTGTGAAATTAATTTTAATAATATATATTAAATAATGGCAGTATCTAAAAATTGTCATTTTTACAAGTAAAAAGATAATGAGCTATTTTCCTTTTATTTTTTTTGTACTAGCTCTTGGTTATATTCGACACATAAGCAATCTCAGTTTGGACAAGTCCCATTTTGAGTGCTCTGTGGCCGCATGTGGCCAGCAGGTCCTATGTTAGAAAGTATAGGTACATAATTATTCATTTGATTGTAATAATGCGGAAAGCAATACACAGTAACAACTAGGTCTAGTTTAATATATCAAGTTAAGTACCCGAGGCCTAGAAAAGGTAAATTATTTAGAATTATATAATTGTTTAACTAGGAAACATGGTAAAGATGATTGAATCCAGAGGTTCTCACCTTTTTTTCTCCCTCCATATGGTGGAGGCTTTCCCTTCCCCCCATTCAGGAATGACAGAAAGCCTGGTGAGAGTCACACATTTAATCAAGCCTTCCTTTTTAGATGAAAGAGCATTGGTCCCAAGAAAGGAAGTGGCTGTGCTGGGAGCACCTGGGTTGTGGAACCCAGCCCACTACTACTTTAGACAGCTGTGCCTTAGACTCTAGCCCAGGGGACAGTATGGTACAGTTATGCTTTGTTATTTTCTTATTCAGAGCTAAAAGTCACATCTTAGTTTATTCATAGTAGCTACTATTTGCCCCATAAAATGTTGAGGTTGCTAGAAAGAGCAATGTGACTGGAAATTGGGGTATCAGATGCCATTCCAAATCAGTGTTGCTCCAGATTAGTAAATGAATTTGCTGTACAGGGCACACCCTAGTGGCCAGACTTCACAACCACAACTTGTGTTTTCATTCCATTTATTCCTACTTTAAAAAGGCTTGTGGGGGAGAAGAGAGAAGGTAATGGGGGGTGGGGACATATGTAATACTTTCAACAATAAATATTTGTTTTTAAAAAAATTAAGTTTCTACTTTTGTTTAGTTCTACTAATGCATATTAGAAACACATATTTGATTTTGATACATTATTTGTAAAACTTTTTAACTTTATAAGTTATTGCTTGTGATGATTGTATCAAAGTTAAATATGACTAATGCCAGAGAATAATGATAAATTTTAAATTCTGGTTGGTCTGCTCCTATGATTTTATTTACTTAACTTCTTAAGTAACTTTTATTTAACTACTCTGTACTTGGAAAAAATAGTTTTTATAAAACTAATTTTTTTTTTTTTATAATATATTTTATTGATTTTTTACAGAGAGGAAGAGAGAGAGATAGAGAGTTAGAAACATCGATGAGAGAGAATCATCGACCAGCTGCCTCCCGCACACCCCCCACTGGGGATGTGCCCGCAACCAGGTACATGCCCTTGCTCGGAATTGAACCCGGGACCCTTCAGTCTGCAGGCCGACGCTCTATCCACTGAGCCAAACCGATCCCGGCTAAAACTAATTTTTTTTTTTACAAACTTTTAGAAACCACCAGGAAAGACAGAAAATACTGTAAACTGAAAAGTAGTGATTAGAAAAAATAAATTGGAAATGTATAGTAAGAAAAAAAAGAAAGAAACAGTGCCTTAATGAGCCACTGTTGATGTTGGTTAATCTCAGGTATAATAAAATTATTTTTTAAATGATTGGTTCTAAGCATTTCTTGAAAGATAGTTTTTTAAAAGTTAATTCTCAATAAGTTGTCTTTTGGTTCTAGGTAGGTTTGTTAATCTTAACTGAAGTTTTATTTTATGTCAATTTGGAAAGAGAGTGTGGAATCATTTTCTCAAAAGAGCAGTGAGTGTTGCAGATATGTCAAAAACTAGCTAAGTAACCCTGCTACATATAAATCATCATTATAGCTTAGGCAACTTTTCTTTAACATAAATGCTTGATAGATTTTTCTATGTAAAATTTGCTGCGTAACAATTATAATTCTGAAATATGACATATATATTTAAAATAGCAATAGAACTTTTAATACAGTGATTACTCCATCTAATTGCTTCCAGCTTCTTAGGCTTCTCCAGGAATCAGTTGTTGGGGGAGAATGTTGTGGACTTCTGCTCCCTTAATTAATGTGAGGCCAAGTCCTGAAGGATCAGGAGGAGAGTGATGAAGTTCCAGGAAAGGATGACTTTCTGCTTATGATCTTTTTCTCAGAGACTTCATTATTCATATTCTGTTGTGTAACTGATCTGGTTATGAACTTGGATTTGCTTTTTCAGTCCTGCCGGTTAAAAGAAACGGTTTGTATCTTTGTGTTGTGTTTTTAGCAGTTGCAGACCTGCAAAGGATGTTCCCCACCCCCCCTTCTTTGGAGCAGCACCCTGCCTTTTCTCCTGTGATGAGCTATAAAGACGGGGTCAGCTCAGAGACAGTGACAGCATTAGGCATGATGGAGAGTCCTATGGTCAGTATGGTTTCAACACAACTCACCGAATTCAAGATGGAAGTGGAAGATGGCTTAGGAAGCCCCAAGCCAGAGGAAATAAAGGTAACTGCCAATTCCCAAGCAGAGTGGTTTTTTTCAAGTGGATTTGCTGCATTGTCTTTAAAATAATACTGTCTTTATGCCAAATGTACATATGTTTCTAACAATCCTCTGAATTGGATCATGAGAAAATTACAGTGTCTTTTGGTTAATTTATAAAACTTTGGTATTAGCATTTCCTACTGATCAGACAAGAGAAATATTGAATTACAATAGTTTTTGTCACTACTGTGCTGTGTACTAAGTCATTTACCAACATTATCGCCGACCTCACTTTTTCGTTACAGGACTTTTCATATGTGCACAAAGTTTCAACTTTTCAACCTTTTGTGGGATCCTCCATGTTTGCTCCACTGAAGATGTTGCCGAGCCAATGCCTGCTACCTCTGAAGATACCTGATTCCTGTCAGTTTCGGCCTTCGTGGGCAATCCCTCCTAAAATTGAACAACTGCCCATGCCCCCTGCAGCCACTTTTGTTAGAGATGGCTACAAGTATGTGCCATATTTCATGTGACTTTTATCTCAACTAAATATTTATTTGAAATCATGACAGTAGAATATGATTTGAAGCTTTTATTGGCCATTCATGTTTTGGGGCGCATTATTTTGTGTTGAAAATGTACATTATTTTCTAAGCCAAATTTTATGTACATGGGAAAATTTAGGTTACTTGTATAGAGCAGTGGTTCCCAACGTGTGGGGCACATGCCCCACAGGGAGGAAATTTGATTTTTAAAGGGGTAATTCGAGAATGGGTTATTAACAGTGAATTTTTTGCATTTCTTAGGGTTCTAGGGGCCTCACGAACAGTATATAATTATATGTATTGTGACATATTTATGCATTTCACTTCTCTATTATGTTTTGAAACTTTGCTATTTTTAATATCACTTCATATTATTTTTTTTTAACAATTTTTTAGTTATTTCTTCCTCAGTACTTCAGCTATCTTTTCGTCTTTTCTTTTTTCATGGATGCCATGTTCTTTGGAAGCTTTTTTAGACCAAGTGAAGGGCCTTTTTTAGACAAAATGAAGGGCCTTTTAGGCTTCCTCCACATAAATAGGAGCTCACTTTTTTAATTATTAGGATGATATGTCACGGGGGAGGCATCAGGATTTTAGAGATGCTTAGGAGAGGCATGGCCAAAGAAAGGTGGGGAACCACGGGTCTGGAGAATTATGGTGTTCATGCTCATTCAATGTCAAATTGTTGTTTATCACAGAATCAAGCACTAGATTGGAGTAGTGATAATTTTGGGGATGATGGTAATGCTTTGTTTATATAAACTGATGATTTTTAAATATGTTTACTTAAGGCCCTTTAAAACAAAGTATTAACATAGGCAATATCTTTATCATTGACCCACATCATAAGAGAAAGTAACAAAAGAATGGTGATGTGGTATGGGGAAGGAAAAGGTGCTTGTAGCTTGGGCATGTTTCATACTATCCGGAAAATATTACTTAAATCAACAGTGTACAGTCAATCAGTTTCCTGTATGATGAATAATTTCTTAATACAATAATTTCAATGCTATAAAATAAAATGCTACAAGCTCAAATTTCTATCAATACCAAGTAAGCAATATAGGGATGAAATAGACTGCCGTAGTAAAGCAAAAGTCTTGGCACTGATGATGCTGTTCATAGACATTGCTATGATGAAATGTTTTCTATCTTTTCTTCTAATATGGCATCTACTGTTCTCATACTGTAGCTATGTCCCATTTGAAATGTGATTATTTGAGATCAAGATTGAATTTTTAATTTTATTTAAGTTAATTTAAATTTAGCACATGGGGCTAGTGCCTACCTTATTGGAAAACTCAATTCTGAGCTTTGCGAAATCCTGCTGTGGTCTCCATCACTCTGGACCTCCCCCATTAACACTTTCTCTACACACAAACACACACCCCACACTCAGCACACCAGCACTTATTTGCATGATGCCTGTCACACTTGCTGTGAGCTAGCTTTTCTTTCTCTTTTTCATTGTGGAATATCTAGTATTTAGCATAGGGTTGGTACTCAGTTCATTTTTATTGACTGGGAGAAATCAGGTTACTATGCAGGAGAATACTTTCTTACTACCTAGGGAGCAATTTAATTATTTAGGTTTCAGTTAGTAGTCATAGCTTTTTTTTTTTCCTGATCTGAACTGCATAGTAATTTTAGGGTTTAGTTGAACTAGAAAAATTTGAAAGGAGTCCAATTACACTAAAAATCATTATTATACACGTTATTTTGGTTCTGAGATAGCAATGATTGCTAATCAAGGTTTCTGGGTCATTTTTTTAAAATCTGTATTCAAAGATATCAATGTGCTTCTAATTTAAAATATCTTTACAGTGCCTGATTTAGATTTGCAGGCTGGTCGTTTAGGCATAGCTAATTAAAAATCACAAGAAAATTATTTGAAGAGCCATTACTTTGTGATATTTTTCTTTCAAATTATAAGTGAATGAATATGTAGTTTATTGGAGGAACATTAGTTTAAGTACATTATTAATAGATTTGAAAAGAATACTAAGCACTAAAAAAAAATCTGGGTTCTTTTCTAATTGGAAAGAATGGCCTCATATGCTGATTTACATATATCTATAAGAATGTTCATCAAGAAAATTTTCTGCAGTAATAAAACAGTAGAACATTGCAGATATTTTGTTTTCTATGTGGCTATTTGAAAAAGAAGTCACTGCTTATGAGAAAATAGCGCAATGCATTCAAGTCTCTGGGAACTAAAAATAATTGTGCATAGGTAATGCATAGCATTTTGAAATTAATAAGTGAATTAGAATCACCTTCCATCCCACAGAAATCTTACAAGTTTGGGAATTATAATACAATATGTGTACTTCTGTGCAGTCATCTAATTAATACTAAGGCCTCTTAGCAGTATATGTAATATTTTTATTAACTGTGGTATAGTTCCAGCCAATGGGTTTCCTAAAATAGAATTCCCTCATGGTCACACATTACTAATAAAATGCAAGCCTAGATAGGGCTGCATTTTGAAAGTTAGGAAAATGTTAAATTTTCTTGTGCATTTGATTATAACTACTTTAGAATCATATATAGATTATAGCCTCAGAGAACAAGTATGTTGGCAGATTTTCAATTTCAAAAAATGACAAAAATGTAATTGCAAATTAGATGGAAATTCCTTCCTATGGTTTTCTAGCTAATTTAGTACTTGAACTCATGTTCAAGTTCCATTTAGTAGTTACAGTTTTTCAGAATTACATTGACCAAATCCAGCATTGTGTTTTCTGTAAAAATACTAAAAGTTTCCTCAAAAGATTTAGATGAGGATTGCTTTAATATGGAATGAGTAGAAGGAAAGTGCCGTATTGATTTTTTTCTTCATTCCTCATTTTTTGCTTTCCCACATACTGCACTGACTCCTTTGAATCCTTTTTTTTAAAAGAGAAAGTTGAATACACCAAAAGATAAACACATAAATGATAAAAAATGCACAGGCCAGGTCAGGGTGATAGGCGTGCATTCCAGCTTCTGCGCCCTGCCTTTGTTCTCACTTGGTGCTGTGTGTGTGTTGCAGCAATGTGCCTAGCGTCGGGAGCCTAGCAGACCCAGACTATCTGAACACACCCCAGATGAACACACCAGTGACGCTGAACAGTGCTGCCCCAGCCAGCAACAGTGGAGCAGGAGTTCTGCCATCGCCAGCAACCCCTCGCTTCTCTGTCCCCACGCCACGAACCCCCAGGACCCCAAGAACTCCCAGAGGTGGGGGTACTGCCAGTGGTCAAGGGTCTGTTAAATATGACAGCACCGATCAGGGGTCACCAGCCTCTACCCCCTCTACCACGCGGCCCCTTAACTCTGTGGAGCCTGCCACCATGCAGCCAATTCCAGAAGCCCACAGTCTCTATGTCACCCTGATTCTCTCTGATTCCGTGATGAACATCTTTAAAGACAGAAACTTTGACAGCTGTTGCATCTGTGCCTGCAACATGAACATCAAAGGGGCAGATGTCGGGCTTTACATCCCCGATTCTTCCAACGAGGACCAGTACCGCTGTACCTGTGGGTTCAGTGCGATCATGAATCGCAAGCTTGGTTACAATTCGGGACTCTTCCTGGAAGATGAGTTGGATATTTTTGGGAAGAATTCTGATATCGGTCAGGCTGCCGAGAGGCGCTTAATGATGTGTCAGACCACCTTCCTTCCTCAGATGGAGGCAGCCAGAAAACCCCAGGAGCCACCTATAAGCCTTCTCCTCCTCCTCCAGAATCAACACACACAACCTTTTGCTTCACTGAGTTTCCTGGACTACATTTCCTCTCACAATCGCCAAACCCTTCCCTGCGTAAGCTGGAGTTACGACCGGGTGCAAGCAGACAATAACGATTACTGGACGGAATGCTTTAACGCCTTGGAGCAGGGGCGGCAGTATGTGGATAATCCCACGGGGGGGAAAGTGGACGAAGCGCTGGTGAGAAGTGCCACTGTGCACTCTTGGCCTCATAGCAACGGTAGGTGTCCCAGAATAGTGATGCCCTTTGGAAACGAGCTTGGCGTGATGGTGGCTTACACGCTTACTTTACTTTTTCTCTGAATTTCATTTCTTAAAAAATAAGATAGCTAAAGTGAGCGCTATGTTGCTATCATCCTAAATTTAAGGACTAAGGGAATGCTTTATATTGAAACACCTTTGGAGAGGAATACTTGCTTTGTGGAAATTTCTTCTATTAATTCACAGAGGCATTTCATATTGGAAGCCTGTGACTGCTGAGTATCAAAGTCATCCAGGATATAATTTGCACAGTTTTTCATGTTTAAACCCACTCACTCTTCTAGGTCAAGTTTTCATGCTACTTCTTCCATATAGTCTTCTACCCAATTACAGGTGTCATTTTCTTCTTCCTCCGTTTTCTCAGTATTTTCTCTCTTGTAACAGTGATCACATTTTACTTTGTCCTGTGGTTACTGGTTATGTCACTGGCTCTTCTATTAAAGCTACAGTTGACAAACATTTTTTGAATTGAGCTTTAAGAGTGTCGAGCAACTTGCTCTATCCTTCCCTTATGCATTCATTATCAATAACCTGGTGCATACTGGGGAATAAAATGTTGACTGAAAGAGAAAAGGTACCTGCCCTCGGAAGTTTCTAATCTATTTTGGATAATGTACATTAATGAAATAATTAATATTATCACTAAACATTACAAGTGGTGAAAGCATGGAGGGGGAGAGGAACTCTGGACTGGAGGAAGACTTCTTTGAAGAAGTAGTAACACTTGAGATCTCAACCACGAGTATAAATTAACTGGGCAAAGAGGATAGGAAGCAAGGAATTGTGTCCCAGCAGGAGTGGCGAATGTGAAGGCCCTGAGTTTTACAGAGTGTGGGCCTTTATAGAGCCGAACAGAGGCCAGCAGGGGCTAGATGACTATGAGCCTTTAGAAACGTGATAGGGGTTGGGTCTTCATTCATAGAATTCTAACAAGTTACTATTGGTTTTATGAAGCAATATTGACATCAGATTTGTGTTAAAGAAAAGAAAAAATATGTACTCTGACCCTAATGTGGGCTGTGGTTTAGAAAATGGCAGAACGGATTTGGGGAAACTAGGAGGGTAATGTAGTAGACCAGATAAGAAACAGCGTTCTAGCAAAGAAAACACAAAAGAAGTGGAAGCATTAAAAAGATGTTTAGGAAGTAATACTGCAGGACTTGATACTAGGTTGAATTTGGGGGTTCAGAGAGAGCAAAATCTTAAAGATGATACCCAGGTCTGTGACTTGTATACCTGAACAGAGTGGTGTCATTCAGATAGGCAGGTGGACTGGAGGAAGACCAGGTCTGAGGAGTTAAGTTCATAAATGGAGTTTGGGAAGTTGTAAAGATCGATTTGAGATAAAGATGTGAAGTAGACATTTGGGAGTTGATGGGCCTGGAGCTCAGGGAAAAGAGAGTAGTGGGCCACACAGATGATGCCAGGGGCACAGGGGAGGGGGGAAGCTCCCTGAGGAGGAGAGCACAGAGTGAGGCCGGGGCAGGCTTTGGTGAAATCTGCCAAGTCACCACATTTCAAGAAAGAAAGTGGTCAACAAGCATTAAGGTGCAGCTGAGCTTTTAAGGTAAGGACAGTCGTGTACCCATAGTGAGAGCTGGTTCTGTAGAATGGGGGAGGGACAGAGGCCAGGCTGGCGGGTTACATGATGAAACAGGGACCCTGCTTCTGAACAGCTCTCAGTGCTACAGGGAGAAAGTTATATGAGCATCTTAAATTGAACTCTGGAATAATAAAAGAATGTTCAGAGGACAGAGTTCAGTGGAGTAGGGAATGGCAGGTGTTTTCTGAGCAGGTTAAGCAGGGAGACTTCTGAAAGTGGAAACTCCTAAGGAAGTGTTCAAGTCATACTTACTTTTATGACTGCTTGGGTTTAAGCACAGTGCCTTATACTTATCAGACCTTTAATTAGTGTCTGTTGGATGAATTTATGAAGGAAGTGCAGTCTTTCTCCTAAAGAAATGTGGATGATTATCTTGGTAGTTCCTTTTAACTAGATAGTGGCCTTCAGACAGAAAAGCAGTCTGTGTGGGAGGAATAGTAGTGTCATCTGTGCATATGAAAAATAGCACCTTTTATGGTAGGGAAGGTGTGGGTTCCAAATGCAGATGCTTGGATGTAGCAGACAGGTCATGTAAATGATTGATGTGGGGAGCCAGATTGGCAAAATGCAATGCCCTGAAGTGTGTCCTTCCACAGCACACTTTCTATCTTACGTGCACAGGACTAGGGTTCACAAAGAACTGTGTCTGCTTTTACTCTGGTCCTCTCAGTCTCTCATTTTCCTGCTTTTGATAGAGTAAGAAGTACTTTACTGGGCTTTTTGTTTGTTTATTTTTACTTATAAGAAAAAGAGAAGCACAGGCTTGGGAATAAAGACTTGAACATTGCTCCGGCCTCAGGCAGGCAGCCAAGGAGGGACCGTGGAGAACTGTCTGAAGGGGCGGCTGCTCCTCGCTCCAGCCAGTGGGGGCTGTGCAGGAGTGTGGATCTCAGCTTGGGTTGCCAGGTCTCCCAATTTGTCAAGAGAAACTGGAAATCCAGATTTGTGTATGAAATTTCCTGGAGAGATTTACTCCAAAATTTAAAAAAATAACAATGGCCACCAATTTGCTAACTATGTTTGATGTAAGGACACAATCTAAAAGTGTCTTAAGAACCCTCAGCACTCTGTGTCTCGGATTTCTTTGGTTGGTAAATCTTAGATTTTCATCCATGCTCCTTTCCTAATTGGAGAAAAGTAAAAGTCAGGAACCCAGGATTGAGAGCTGATCACCTTAAAATTATTTAGTTTGTCCGATTGTTTTGAGAATTTGAGGAGCATTATGGCTCTTCTCTTCTGGGGACAAATGCACATATGTTCATATACATATGCATGCAGTTTTGCAGAGTTTCAGAAGTTTTTAAATTGCTGGTTAAGATCCCTCCTTTACCTGGGTATCTCAAAATGATCTTTACAACTTCCAAAGCTCAGTTTGGAAGGAAGAGTGTTTGGTCTGAAGCCACGAGTCCCCTCCCTTCCTCTGTGCACAGGTGGCTTATCATTGCTTCTGCTATGTTCTCAGGCACCTCTCCTTGCAGGAAAGGCTTTCTTTCTGAAGATGCATTTTGTGAAAATACTTGATAGTAAGAGCATTTTAAAGTTTTCAAAATCTTCACTCATCATATAATCTAATCATTGATGTTTATAAATTAAAGTTATACAATCATTAAGAAATGTTTGCAGCTCTCTTTTCTGGTAAGCAACTTGGAAACAGGTTTATATGATTTAAAAAGCCAGGCCTATGCATCTTTCCACTCTTAAACAGTTCTATCGTTACCACTTGACTTATATAGAGTTACCTATTTTCCATTGTATTCTTTCCAGTAATAAATAATAAATTACTTTTTCCACTTCTGTAGAAGAATTTCTTTCCTTCTGACTCTGAGTCAAGTATTTTGGAGTCTACTAAAAATAGACTCTATCACTAATAATGTCTTTGCCATGGAGTATTACTGAGGTCCAAAATGATGGCCAGAAAGAGGAGAGTGCCAGTCTAGTCCTCCTTTATGATTTCCATTTATTTTCACTTACTGTCCGTTCCAGTGCTGGACATCAGCATGCTCTCCTCCCAGGATGTGGTCCGTATGCTGCTGTCCCTGCAGCCCTTTCTCCAAGACGCCATCCAGAAGAAGCGCACGGGCAGGACCTGGGAGAACATCCAGCATGTGCAGGGGCCGCTCACCTGGCAGCAGTTCCACAAAATGGCAGGCCGGGGCACCTACGGTACGGTCTCCTCCCTGTCCGCGTGCCTTCTCCCCTTTCCGTCTCCTGGAAAGCAGCTTTAGTCAGGTCCTTGCTTCCCTGACAAAATAGTCTTGAGTTCATATTCTTTTTGTTTTCCTAAAGTCAGTAGTGGAGCCAAGCTTTCTAAACATGGGTGGCGTAATCAGGGTCAATGAGGGAAATAATCCCTAAGTAGAGCATTTATTAGTCTCCTCTTCCTTGTCTTCGTGGCATTTTTATTTGGATGAACTTCTGAACTGGTTTTGTCAAGGTCCCGACTATGACACTTATCTCAGAGGAAGTGACATAGTGCTGCTGGGAAATGAACTTCAGCTTCTTCTGCTCTGCCCTCCGGTTGAACCATTAGAACATGTTCAGACTCATTTAATTGAGTTGTTCATCAGGGACCATGTAATGAGAGGCTTTGGAGAATACTTTTAAGAGCATCATGTCAATCTACGATGAAATTTCCACTGCCAAAATTAAGAGAGGGCACCAGGAACTTCCCAATGGTTCGGCGGTGGGAATCGGACTGCCAGGCCCCTTCCTAACCTGCACTGTTGTTTTAGGTTCAGAAGAGTCTCCTGAGCCGCTGCCCATCCCCACCCTGCTGGTAGGCTATGACAAAGACTTCCTCACCATCTCGCCCTTCTCCTTGCCGTTTTGGGAGAGGCTGCTGTTGGACCCATACGGGGGCCACCGGGATGTTGCCTATATTGTGGTGTGTCCAGAAAATGAGGCCTTGCTCGAAGGAGCCAAAACTTTCTTCAGGGACTTGAGCGCTGTCTATGAGGTGAGGAAGACCTGAAACCATTTCTTTGATATGAGTCCTCAGATTGTTTCTGGTTATGACTTAATCTTTTTTTTTTTTTTTAATTTATTGATTTTTTACAGAGAGGAGGAGAGAGGGATAGAGAGCTAGAAACGTCGATGAGAGAGAAACATCGACCTCTTGCACACCCCCCACCGGGGATGCGCCCGCAACCAATGTACATGCCCTTGACCGGAATCGAACCTGGGACCTTTCAGTCCGCAGACGGACGCTCTATCCACTGAGCCAAACCGGCTTCGGCATGGTTATGACTTAATCTTAAAGAATAAATATCTTCAAAGTAGATCTTAAAGAAAATTTGCAATTAGTTGGAAGATGAAGGAAAGAATTAAATTGGAAAGTTTTTTTAGAAATAAAATGAGTTCCCATCTTGCTTTATATTTCATTAGATATAGAAGACTCTCTGCCAGCCTTACCACACATCGTAAAGTCCTCTTAGCTCTTTCCCCCATTGATGTGTACACATTTGAGAGGATCGTTCACCAGGGGAAATGGCAGTTCAGAGGATGAGCTGTGCAAAAAGAAGGCGTGGCTACCCTTTTTGTGGGGAGGGCAGAACTGAATAAAAATGTTCAGCTTGAAAGTGTCTAAATCAAAAGATAAATTTAATGAATTATGCCCCTGTTATCTTTTGTTTAACACTACATTCGTCTGAATACTGAAATTTTGATACACATTAAGAATGTAATCACCATCATAATGTAACAGCCAGGTAGATAATTTTATATATTTAGTACATAAATTCCTGTTGCTTTTGAAAAATTAGAATCATGTCTGTCTTTGAAGACAACGTACCACATTTCTTCTGCCAAAGTACACACACACTAAGTTCTTTGTACTTTATACTTCTGATATCATATTTGGCAAGATTAAATTGAGCTTTTTTATTACATTTATTGGGGTGACATTGGTTAATGAGATTTTGTAAAGTGTTTAGAACCGTGACAGGCATATTATAAGTATTACAAATGTGGTTGTTAAATAAGATGCCAAGTGGAGTTTCAAAAATATTCCATAGCAGAACATCCACTTTCTATAAACATGAGCACACATGAAGTAGTAGACGTATGTGTTGCTGCAAAGAAATGAGGCGATGTTACGTATTAGGTAATGGCATCAATTAAGCCACTGAAGGAAACCCTTGGATACAGTAATTTCTAAACAGTGCCTGGCCCATGGATACAGAATAATATTAAGTCATACTTACCCTAACACAGAAAACTTGTCTAAGCAATTTCAAAGCCCAGCCGTTCTCTTGAAGGAAGCCTACATATAAGTTACAAAACATAAAAGGCTTGCCAGGTCTTTTTAGATCTTAAGAACTTGCATTTGGCAGCAACACATACCTGCTTAAGATTTTGTAGGGTCTTCGTAAGCCTTCAGTTCATTAACTCTAGCAAGGGATAATAACATGGGCTTTCCAGGTGGTGAGCAGATAGTTAAGTAGTTTACTTTTGACAGGTATATTAATTATCTGCCGTTTAGTATCCTGGAAATTGACAACAGCATCTCTCGCTAAAACAACCATTTACTTTATAAAAGTGATCAGCACTTCCGTGGCCTCCGCTATTAGTGATCTCCAAATGTCTGTAACAGTCTAACAGATGGCCCATACATTTTAATGGTATCTTATGGGAACACGGTTTGCGGGGGGATTACTTAAGAGGTTTTAGTGGACAGATGTCTCGGTCAGCCTCAGTAGGCAGGGACCTATTAGTTCCTTTTTGACCCCTAGCAGTCAGTTGTAGCGCTCTGCAGTTTTTCCTCAGGCTGGAAGAATGAATGGGCTGGGCTGCAGAAACATTTCTTTTCCTTCAGAAGAAACACTTGTTTTTCTGTAGAGGAGCTGCTCCAGGTTTTGGAGAAATATACAGCAGTATCAGGGTACATGATAATTACCAAATAGGACCAGTTTATAATGTTGGTGTGGTTGCATGTGGTCACATTAAAAAGAAAAAGGAAAATGCCTCCACATGTATGTACAGAATGTGCCTCACTAACACTACGTGCTGAACAAGGTGATGCGTTCTGTCATAAGTAATGGTCTTGTTTGTGGTGTCAGATGTGTAGGCTTGGGCAGCATAAGCCCATCTGCAAAGTGCTACGTGATGGGATCATGCGTGTGGGGAAGACCGTGGCACAGAAGCTGACGGACGAGCTTGTGAGTGAGTGGTTTAACCAGCCATGGAGCAGCGAGGAGAATGACAATCATTCCAGACTCAAACTTTATGCGCAAGTTTGCCGCCATCACCTAGGTAAATGGGAATTTATTTGGAAAAGTAGAATTTGAGAGAGCAAATAGCAAATTGCACCCCCACACACACCTGTTAGGGTCCAGCATTATATTTATTTTGTCTAATGTCCATTACTGTGTTTATTTAGATCTAATTTTTACATTCGGTTTAAATGCTAATTTTCATGTGCATGTATATTCTTTAAAAACTATTTAAAATTGCCTAATGCAGTCATATCTAATTTACTCCAGAGTTCAAAAACTTAACACCATGATTTAAGATCAACTGCTTAATTTTAACCCAGATTCCCAAGAGAATCTAAGAATCTTGTAAAGCCCTATATGCATAAGAACATAATATACCACGATGACTGGTCTCCCATTTTTCATTGATGGCATATGGATTCAGTCTGAAAGGAAAAATGTTATAGATGATTTTCTTTCTTTTCAAGCAAGGTTCTTTTTCAGTATAAGTATTTCCATGTCTGTCTCTGTTTTTGCATAATATATAAGCATGTGTTCAAGTGTGGAGATAGCATTTTGGGTGTTGTAACCAGAATATTGCAGCCTGAAAGCATAGTTTTAAAAAAAGTGGCCATTCTGAATTTCTGATTGTCTAACACTGCAGAGCCTCACTAATGTCGTCTCTCTGCATATGTTCTTTCAGCACCTTATTTAGCCACTCTGCAGCTTGATAGCAGCCTGTTGACGCCACCTAAGTACCAGACCCCACCAGCAGCAGCACAGGGACAAGCTACTCCTGGGAACACTGGGCCTTTAGCTCCAAATGCAGGATCTGCAGCTCCCTCCACTGGTGGTGCATTTAATCCCACCTCCAATGGCAGTTCTGCGAATCCTGCAGCAAGTAGTTCTGCATCTGGTTCCAGCGTGCCACCAGTCTCATCCTCTGCCTCTGCTCCCGTCGCTAACCAGCTAGGCACTACCTCCTCGTCAGGATTCAGTGGTAGTGTTGGAGGGCAGAACCCCAGCTCTGGGACCAGTTCTGCTGATAGAACACAGGGGAACATAGGCTGTGGTGGAGACCCTGAGCCTGGGCAGAGCTCCTCTCAGCCCTCACAGGACGGACAAGAAAGGTATGTTACTCATTGTTTGAGGTGGGTGGCTTCCGCGTGGACTCTTATCTACTTTTCTTCTATATCCTCTCTCCCCGTCAACCTTGAGAGACTCTAAATCTAGAAAAGGCCTCTGATTTTCTTCTTCCCTTGAGAAAGTAACAGTTACCAATCAGCAGCATCAGTGTTAAGAAATATGAGACTTCTTGCCCTAGTCAGTTTGGCTCAGTGGATAGAGCATTGGCCTGCGAACTGAAAGATCCCAGGTTCGAATCTGGTCAAGGGTAGGTACATGCTCAGGTTGTGGGCTCGATCCCCAGTAGAGGGCTTGCAGGAGGCAGCGATCAATGATTCTCTCATCATTGATGTTTCTATCTCTCTCTCCCTCTTCCTTCCTCTCTGAAATCAATAAAAATATATTTTTTTTTAAAAAGAGAGACTTCTTGTAAACTAACTTACCTATTTAATTTATTATTAAACTTACTAGATGCCTGGCGCACAAAATTCTTGCACAGATAGGGTCCCTAGGCCTGGCCTGTGATCAGGGGTGATCTTCCCCAGCTGCCGACAGCTGGCTTCACCACCCACTCCCAGTTCCCTGTTCCCCATCAGGTGATCAGAGCCTGCAGGCCCGTGGGAAAAGTCTGAGAGATTGGCTGGCAGGTCCCAATCAGGCAATTGGGGCCTACAGGCTGGGGGCAGCTCCTGCATTGAGCATCTGGCCCCTGCTGGTCAGTGCACATCATAGCAACCAGTTATTCCACCATCTGGTTTATTTGCATATTACACTTTTATATATATAGATTAGCTTAATAGTAAGCTATTACTATTAACATTTTTGTTATATGAATATAATACATGGATAAAAGTAAGCTATTACTGTTAATATAATAGTATTCAATATTATAAAATATCTTTGTATACTACAGCTATAAGAAAAAAAAGATCTCCCATTTAGAGGCAGTTACTGTCATTTATATCTATCTACCTTGGGTGCTAACTGGCTTGGTTTGCCTTTATTTCAGTAATATGACACATGTTAATATTACATTTCACCTGTAATCATTGCTCAAGGAGTCAGTATGCACTAGAATTGACTTTATTTTTATATAATTTATGTTTACTTTTGCATCTCATAAGTGACTTTTTCTGCAGTGCTACAGAGAGAGAGAGAATAGGAATTCCCACGGAGCCTGACTCCGCAGACAGCCAAGCCTATCCTCCAGCTGTTGTCATTTACATGGTGGACCCCTTCACCTACACTGCAGAGGAAGACTCTACCTCTGGAAACTTTTGGCTGTTGAGTTTGATGCGCTGCTACACAGAGATGCTGGATAATTTACCTGAGCATATGAGAAATTCTTTCATTCTCCAGGTAAGTATTTGCAAGTTTATTTTATTTTATTTTATTTTATTTTATTTTATTTTATTTTTGTTTAAATATATTTTATTGCTTTTTTATAGAGAGGAAGGGAGAGGGATAGAAAGCTAGAAACATCAATGAGAGAGAAACATTGATCAGCTGCCTCCTGCACACCTCCTATTGGGGATGTGCCTGCAACCAATGTACATGCCATTGACCAGAATTGAACCTGGGACCTTTCAGTCTGCAGGCTCTATCCACTGAGCCAAACCGGTTTCGGCGCAAGTTTATTTTTTTGCCTTTGTTGTTGTTTAGTATATGAAAGTAAATACAAGTTCATGATTTTTTAAAATAATTTGAAGTACATAAAAATATAAAAGGAAGTATATTCATAATTGTATCTTTTTGATTCAGCCTTCATTACCATTTCTAGCCTTTCTTTCTGTATGTTTGTTTACCCAGTTGAGATCATACTTAATGTAACTTAGTAGAGGCCCAGTGCACGAAATGCATGCACTTGGCGAGGAGTCCCTCAGCCCTGCCTGTGCCCTATTGCAGTCCGGGAACCCTTGGGGAATATCTAACTGACGGCTTTGTGGGGAGTGGGCCGAAGCTATTAATTGGACATCCTTAGCACTGCCACAGAGGCAGGAGAGAGTCTTCCGCCACCACCACTGTACTCACCAGCCATGAGCCCAGCTTCTGGCTGAGTGGTGCTCCCCCTGTGGGAGCTCACTGACCACCAGGGGGCAGCTCCTGCATTGAGCCACTGGTTGTTCTGCCATTCTGTCAATTTGCATATTAGCCTTTTATTATATAGGACTAGTGGTCTGGTGCACAAAATTCTTGCACTTGCAGGGTGGGTCCCCCAGCCTGGCCTGTGCCCTGTCACAGTGCAGGAGCCCCGTGATCCATTGCCCCAAAGAGGTAGGCCCCGCCCACCCATCCGGGACTCCTCAATGGATTGCCCCAGAGAGGTAGGCCAGAGACAGGGGTCCTGCCTCCGCAGTGCATGGAGCCGCAGGACCCCCGAGCCTTGCCACGTGGAGCCATGGGATGCCCAGGCCTTGCTGTGCAGAGGCCCCTGCCAGGCCCCCCTCCAGGCCAGGCCACACAGAGGCCCCTGGACCCCAATGCAAGTGCATGGAGGCCTCTACTGGACCCCATTCCTGGGCTGGGCTGCATGGAGGTCTGTGGATTGGGCAGAACTGTGCGGAGGCCTCTGCTGGGCCGCAGGCCTCCTGGTAATGGATTCTGAAGGCATTGATGCAAGTCCCCGAAGCTGCAATTCCCCGCCCACCCATGCCTGCTGGGCATACAGCCTGTTGAGAGCGTCCTGACCATTTGCATATTACCCTTTTATTAGTATAGATATTATTTTTGTACTTAATGCTCTTCATTAATACTTTTTCATGTTATTTAAAATTTTCACAAGCAACATTTTAAATGACTGTATATCTTCCTTTTCTAATCATGCCTGTACAGTTACTTAATTAATTTCCACTTTTTCACTATTATAAATAAAGCCATAACAAACATCTTCATGTATAATATTTTTCTCACATTTCAGGTCATTTCTTAAAGTAGATTCCTAGATGTAGATCTGATAAGCGTTATAAGCATTGCCAAATTCCTTTCCCAAAAGGTTGTACTTGCTTACATTTCTTTCAGCATGAGTGAGCATGCCCGTTTTCACCGCACCCTGACAGCTTGATGGCATAATAATTGTTTTTAATTTTATAATTTAATTGGTAGAAAACAATGTCTTAGTTGCTTGGGTTTTGTTTTACTGTTACTTTAAAGTTATCTTATAGAATAAAAGGTCAAAGTTAAAGTTACCAGGATAGATTGTTACTAGTTTTTTATTGTTTTGACATTTGTCTCTCAAATGACTAGACAATACCACCAAAGATGCTATGCACACTATGTGTATATATAAATGATATATCTATTAAAAAACAAGTTTTAAAATTGGGGAACATAGATACAGTACATTAAGAATTTACCCCTAAAATAGGAACAGGGTTATTTCTAAGTGAATATTTCTAAGTGTCTATTGGACAGTGTAACTTGACCAACACAATGGCACCTCTTCTTAAATTGCTGGTGTACATTTGGAATACGGGATTTTATGTCACTGGAAGGAATTATGATTGAATTATATGATGTTTGGCATTCATGTATTTTATAACTAAAATTATCTTCCCCATTCAAGTTAAGAATTCCTGCCATTTCATTTTCAATTTTCTTGTTAGCATGTTTGATCTCAGTTTCTAGTTTTATTATATTTGTGTTTGTATCTGTAGATTGTGCCTTGCCAGTCCATGCTGCAGACAATGAAGGATGAACAAGTTTTCTACATTCAATACTTGAAGTCCATGGCATTTTCAGTGTACTGCCAGTGCAGGCGACCTCTGCCTACACAGATCCACATTAAGTCCCTCACAGGGTTCGGGCCTGCCGCCAGCATTGAGATGACTCTCAAGAACCCGGAGGTGGGTAGTAGCAGGGCAGACCTCTGCAGAAAGCCAGGGGAGTCGGTAGCTGGATTGTTCCTCCTTTATTTAAGAATGGGAGTTAAATCCTTAAGTCAAAATGAAGAGATACTCCTTTGAACTTGTAAGATTTTTTTGAGAAAGGCAAGCAGACTCTTGCTATTTTCTGATCTAGGGCCTAAGGCAACAATATGTTTATTACTGTTACTTATATTCTCCTCTCCTATATTTATCTTGTTCTTTATTTTTTTATCTGAATCTGTGGCTTCAGTCACTGACTTTCTACCTTTTCCAGTTCTCTCTTGATCAGAAGTTGTGTTGGTATTCATTTCATAAGGGCCCCTCGTTTTCTGATGCACATTCTTACGGGGGCTGCTTTCTTCTCTTCTGTCTCAGGCTTCTGTATACAAATGAATGCTTGTTCTCTCCATCTTAGTAACCTGCTTCCCACAGATAGGCGCCTCATGGGGAATTCCAAAACACCAAGACCAAACTTTTTTAAACAAAGTTGTACACTTCTTTTGTTTCTCTAATCTCCTTACACTAAAGGTAGACGCACAGAGCAAAGTTTAGCAAAGTTTAGCCTTCAGAATGCAGTTCGCACAAATTTATTGCATGGAAGATTACCCATTAGTGAAAGCCAACAAAACTGCTGATTTTAGTTGGTAATGAAAGAGTGTTTTGTGTTTTGGGTTCTATTTGAAAACCCTATAAAATGCTTTCCCTTCAAAGAGTAAAAACTTAGAAATGGAAAAGTGATGCAACTCGAGGTCACACTGCATTTGTTGTCACTTGGGGACTTTTTCCCCATTTTTTTCAGTGTGGTCCCAGGAGAGGAAGCTGCTTGGCTGACAGCATACATTCTTTCTGGATTATATACATTTTCTATATTTGGCAGTTTTATTCTTTTGAGTTTGAATCTTTATTTTTGTGAGCAATTCATCTATTTTTCTCTTACTAGCTTTTCTGAAATTAAATAAATCAGTTTTTTTTCTGTTTCTTACTTTGTCTCAGAAATTATGAGTTACTGCTTTTCTTTATAAACTTAATTTTTTACTTCTTGTGGTTATTTCACAGTTCATACACTGTCATTTCTTATGTTTTAATAAGAATTTATCACAACCTCAAATGGTAATTAATAGTGTTCTGTATTTTCATAGAGGAGAGTAAAGGATATCCCAGGGCATGGTGTAACATTTGTAAAGATTATAACATTGTGGCAGAGCACCATCAGGAGTTCAGGAGATAAAGTGTGGCTTAGAGGAAAATAAGTGAAAAAAATGTGCTTTTTTCCTTTTTGCTTTGAAACAGGAAGAGAGAAATAAATCACTTGATTTTATTAAAAACAAAAGAACCAAACGTTATGAATAGTTACTTATGTTTGTACATTTTTGCTTGCATTGCAGTAATGATTAATTGCCAAATGCTGCCTCTCCCTCAGTCTAGAATACCACCTTTCATTCATTAAACAAAGCCGAGTGTCTGCTGTACTAGGTGATGAGGGTGCAGTGGGTGGGGAACCAAAGCACCAGGCCCCTGCTTCCCCTGCTTCTGTACAGTCTAACTCTCCATAGTGGTACAGCCTCATACAAGCACGTTGCCACATAAGGAAGACTGTATCTTAGAATTTACCACGCAAGTTTTAGAAGAAATCTTACACTAGTTTCACTTTTGTCTTTCATAGAACATCTAGCATCTTAAAAACAGAGTTTGGGAAGAATATGTTACCTAGCGTCTTATCACAAGCTGTCTATTGCATCTCAGATATTTATTTTTCTTTTTTATTGCATCTCATATATTTGACACTTAACCTGTTGTTTCATACAAAACTTTTCAGGCAGCCTTGACTGGACTCTTTTTTTTTTTTTTTAATTATTGAAACATAATTCACATATTATAAAAATCACATAGGTCAGTGATTTTTAGTTTATTCACAGAGTTTGCAGCTATCATCACTACCTAACTTTAGAACATTTCATCAATCCGGAAAGAAACTTTATACCTATTAGCAATCACTCCTCATCTTGCCTTCCTCCATCTCCTGGCAACAACTGATCTACTTTCTGTCTCTATGGATTGCCTGTTCTGGACATTTTATGTAAATGGATTCATACAATATATTATCTTTTATGTCTGGCTTTTTTCATTTAGCATAATATTTGAGGTTTATCCATGTCATAGCATAGATGTTGTTTATTAACTGCTCTGAATTGTGTTGTAAACATGAAGTTGAGTGGCTTTGTGTTGATATTGATTTTGATTTTGATTTGAAAAGTTGATTAAATTTTGTCACAGTTTATCGATAATGTTTGTCTTAGGTAACAGCTGTTGCTTTGATTTCTTAAATTGTATACACACACACATATATTACACAAACTGAAAGGTAATCCTAGGTGTACTGCTTGATGAATTTTACTAAGTAAAAATACCATGTAACAAGCATCCCAAAAGCTCTCCCTTCTGTTCAGTCCAGCAGTATCACTATTCTGACTTATAACAACATAGTTTTGTCTGTTTCTTGACTTTTATATAAATTGAATCATATAATTTATAACCTTTTGTGTCTGGCTTTTATTCAATGTTGAGGTTCATCCTTTTTGTTGCCTTTAGTGGTAGTTTTTTTATTTCCTTTGCTGTCTTATATTTTGGTTGAGCGACTATATCACAGTGTATCATCCATCTTACTACCGTGTTTCCCCGAAAATAAGACATTCTCCGAAAATAAGACCTAGCGCATGGAAAGATAAGACATTCCCTGAAAATAAGACCTAGCGCAACTTTGGGAGAAAAAATTAATATAAGACACTGTCTTATTTTCGGGGAAACAGGGTAGTACTATTGATGGGTATTTAGGTCATTTTCTGTTTGCAGCTAATAGAATTAACACTATTGTGAATGATACTTGGTGTTGTTGGTCTTTTTTATTTCAGACATTCTGGTAGGTCTGTGGTGGTGTCTCATTATGGTTTTAATTTCTACTTTTCTAATGACTAATGAAGTTGCGCCAGTTTACTTTCTAAAATAGTAATTTCTTTTAATAAGGAAATGTTGGTTTGGTAGGATGCCCTAGATTAGGGGTGTCGAACTCAATCAGAGAAGGGGCCAAAATCTAAAATCCAGCCTAAATCGTGGGCCGAATGGTTTACTGAACAGTCATAAACTGACAATGTCATAAACTGACAATGTCATAAACTGACAGCGGAGTGCAGTGATGACAGCGCAGTGCGGGCCACATTGCAAGGCCTGGTGGGCTGGATTTGGCCCGCGGGCCTTGTGTTTGACACATGTGCCCTAGATTCTATCACTTAAACAGTCTTTTTGATGCCTGTGTTATCATTGCTATTTATATATATGGTACTGGTGGGGGGCAATCTGTTACCATTGTTCCCTCTTGGTTTCATTCAATGCTGCTCTGGATTGTGTTGTAAACGTGAAGTTGAGTGGCTTTGTGTTGATATTGATTTTGATTTTTATTTCAGCGGCCCAGCCCCATCCAGCTTTACTCCCCTCCTTTTATATTGGCCCCAATCAAAAACAAGCAGACAGAAGCCCCAAACAAAGACAAGCAGACAGAGCTGGGAGAGATACTTGGTGAAGCGAGCCAGAAATACAATGTGCTCTTTGTGGGCTATTGTTTGTCTCACGACCAGCGCTGGCTTTTGGCTTCCTGCACTGACCTCCATGGGGAGTTGCTAGAAACCTGCATTGTAAATATTGCTTTACCAAACAGGTGAGCGACCTCGGTGTTTGTGGTGCATGTAAATTGATGCTGTGCCTTTTTTGAGATATAAATCTTTCTCATTTCTCTTTCTAAATGCATTGAGTGCTGTTTGGGTGGGTTCTTTGGAATCCTGTTGGTTTTGTCCAAGTGATAACTTTGATTCATTTGGGCACCTTTTCCCCATTTTTTTCTTTTTTAGATCACGGAAGAGTAAAGTATCTGCACGTAAAATTGGACTACAGAAGTTATGGGAATGGTGCATAGGTATTGTCCAAATGACCTCTCTACCCTGGAGAGTCGTTATTGGGCGGCTCGGGCGTCTTGGCCACGGGGAGCTAAAAGGTGAGAAGTTCTTGAAGGCAATATGCACAAGAAACAAAGGAAAAGGGCTGAGCTGAGGGAGAACATTGTACAATTGGTAGTAAGAATAAAGCAGATTATATTTTCATGTTCTTTTAAGTGTACAAGAAACCAGTGGTTTTTAAACTTTCCATTGGTAACAAAATCATGTACTCAATCAAAGGAAATCTTAGTGAACCACACTGTGTAAAACAGAGAATGTTTTAATATAAAAAGCATACTCAGTATATTAGAATTTCTAATGTGTGTGGGGTTTTTTTTCTTCTATATTGATTCAAAGAAAAGTACAAGTCAGTGTTAACACAGATTTTATGTCAGAGGTTATTAATGATAGAAGAAATCATATATAAGAACAGCCTTCAGGTTTTTTTTTCTTTGTTTTGATGGTTGACAGTGACAAGTTTGGTATTTCTAGATTTTGCTTTGGTGGCACAATAGCAAGATAATCCTGATTTACAAGGACTAGTAGTTGTAAATTGGAATGGTCTTTATTCACCTAGCCACTGTCTGATATTCTTCAGTCTAGAAGTTGAATACACACACACACACACACACACTCACTCACTCACTCCAGATGACCGATGCTGGAGATTGGTGCATGTAGCGGGGCGGGTTCCCTCAGCCCACCCTGCACCCTCTCCAATTGGGGATCCCTCTCGCAATATGTGGGAGCACTGGCTCCTAACTGATCACCTGCCTGCCTGCTCAATCGCCCCTAACTGTCTCTGCCTGCCAGCCTGGTCACCCTTAACGGCTCTCCCCTGCCAGTTTGGTTGCCCACAACTGCCCTCCCCTGCTTGCCTGATCTTGCCCCCAACTGCCCTCCCTTGCTGGCCAATTTGGTTCTGATTGGTCAGTTTCAATGCCAGTCAGCATCAAAAGCTCTGCCTCTTAGGCAGCCATTGGCTCCCCACAGCACCCAGATTTGGTTCTGATTGGTCAGTTTCTATTCTAGTCAGCATTAAAAGCTCTGCCTTCTAGGCAACCATTGATTCTTCACCCACATTTGGTTATGATTGGTCGGTTCCTATGCCAGACAGTGTCTCTGGGCCTCTCAATGGGGCCTGATCAGAAAGGTGGGGCTAATCAGCAGCCCCAAATGGAGGCATGGCTGCTGACCAGACTGGGAGACAAAGAGAGGGGCAAGTGTGGATCAAAAGCTGCTTCAGAAGCAATGGATCAGTCCCTGTTTCTCTCTTCAGGCCTCTCTCTGGCCCTGATTCGCACCCCCCTCGGCAGTCAGTGCTGGGATACCGAGACTGACTTCTGGTTGGTTGAGCCTCAGTCGTTAACAACCCAGGGTTTTTATATATTACGATACCAACTGCTTATTATTTCTTGCAAATATAACAGTCACAAAGTACTGAAAGTAACTAACATAACACAGTTGATCACTAGCAGCTGTCTGCCAGGCCTTAAGCCCAGCTCTTTTACTAAACTAGTGCAGCTACTTGTACAGTTTTAAAAGCCTAGATTTCATTTAAAAGCCTTACTAATTAATGACACATTTATAAAAAGTTCAATGTATGCATAGAGATGGAAGTGGTTTCTTTCTAAGGTTGGCACAAAAGCAAAAAACAGGTGGTTTTGTGCTTGCAAGTCTATTAGAGCAGAAAAGCAAACTTTCTTTAGAAAGGGCCAGATAGTAAATATTTTGTATTTTACAAGCTAGCTGGTCACTGTTACAACTACTCAACTCTGCCATTGTAACTTCAGAGCAGCCATAGACAACACCTTAGTAAATCGGCAAGGTTGTGTTCCAATAAAACTTTATTTACAAAAGCTTGAGCAGGAATTGGCATTGGGACCATGGTTTGTTAACACTTGCACTAGGGTGCACATGTTATTTATTTATGAAACATTTTATTTCAGGGATTTCGCAAATAAGTGATACAGATATAACTTGCATTGTAGCAAGTGCCTGAGTGTGTTATTAGGGTATAACAGCAATTATACAAATATATAATATGTATTAAATGAGTTCTCTTAGGAACCCATTGTATATACATTGTTTTAGTAATAAATTACATTGCAGACTAATAGAAGATAGTACCATTTTCATTTTTTAAAGACTATCGTACTTATAATGAATCTGATATCAATAGCCTGGAGGCCTATTACATTAGGGGGTTCGTCATTTTATTTCTGTCAGAATTCCTATCTTCTCTTCTAGTCTGCCTTTTAGTCAATCTTATTTCTTAAAGGTTTTGAGCTACTCTTAACCCTAGGGGAAAGTTAGAATGTAATAGAGAAGAAGAGGGGATCCAGACGTAGCCTAGTCACTTAGTGTTTTGTGGAATTATTAGGCCATTGCCTGCCCTGTGTGATTTGTTAGAAGGCACACTCCTCCTGCCTCTGAGAGGGAAGGGTGTAAGTGTGACCGAGGGAAAATGTGTTTTCAAGGAATGAAGACACGGAGAAGAGCCCAGCACACAGGAAATCAGTTCACTGCCTTACGGGTCCTTCCTTCAGGGACCAGAGGCCTGCACGCATTGTTTCTGTGGGCAGAGTCAGCTGGAGCCTGTAGATGTCAGCCAGCTTGGTGAACTTCCGTTCTTTATCACCAGTGTGTTTGTGATAGAAATCCTTATACCACCTTTTCTTCTTACTTGATTTTTAAATACAAACCTTAATCTACTTTATTTTTCTGTGGTTTTAAAAAATACTGCTTTGTGTTCCTGGCCACTTTTTTTTCAGCCACTTCAGTTTGAGGTTTATTAGGAATATGAAATAGGAAAACTTTTCCTTTCACCTTCTCTTTCAGGAAAGAACTGCTTGTTTGAAAACATGTAGAGCTAGAGAAGCCTGCAGGAGTGGCATGTCATCAGTGGCATGTGACATGGCGGCAGGCGTGTGACCACGTACTTTTTATTTCCCAGAGTTAACATAACCCATAACAGCTCTCTGAGACGACATCATGCCATTTGTTTGGGGGCAATACACAAGTATTAGAAAGAAAATTTGTGCCAACTTTTAATCTGCATAATTATTGCAGCTTCATTTGGAGCACTTCCCTCACACCCATTGTTTGTTAGCGCTTTGGGGCTTTCTGAGAAAGGCTCCCCCTGCTGCTGCTGCTGCTGCTTCTGCTTGCCTTTCGCCTTTCATGGAAACAGCCAGCCTACAGCAAGTGGCAAACAAAACTGGTTGTCCCAATGGTCTTCACCTGTGAAGACAGTGCTGCTAGGGGCTGTGAAAGAGCCAGACCTGGAGGAGGAGGGGGAGGAGGAGGAGGGATAGAACAGACTGGTGGCCTCACCAGAGAGCTTCTGAAGGGTGTAAACTGACCTGGGTCTGTGCTGGAGGCTCACAGGCCATTTCAGTCGGAGCTGCAGTCTGCAGAATAGTGGGCCTTTGTTTCTTTGTTAATGAAGTGTCATAAAGGTCAAGCAACATGTTCTTTGTAGCAAGGAGAGGAACCTGTGGGAAGCCACTTCCCCAGAAGGCCCAATCCTGGAAATTCACTTACCAGGAAAAACTGGTAAAACACTCAAACCTCACAGCAACATGAATTCCTAAAGACTGCTTATACTAATAACTGTGCTACTTGGTTTTAGATTGGAGTATCCTCCTTGGAGAATGTTCACTGCAGACAATCAGTAAACGGCTCAAGGACATGTGCCGGATGTGTGGAATCTCTGCCACAGACTCTCCTTCTATCCTTAGTGCCTGCCTGGTTGCCATGGAGCCCCAGGGGTCCTTTGTAGTGATGCCAGGTAAAGCTCTTCTTGTCAGTTTAATTAATGACGCATCACATCAGTTCGTCCCTCAAACTTTAGTTCATAGACAAGTGCAGAATGTATCTGTATTGTTAAATTTTATAAGAGGAAATTGTACTTAAGGTTCAAAAATGGAAACCACTTGGTCTCTTCCCAGGGATGTAGTTTGTGATTTTCTTACCTTTGTTGTCCACACCTTGGAGAGAGCCTGCACTCTGGCTATGACTGAGAGGCCTTAGAGTCATGGCTGATTTCTACTGCCTGCCCCAGTTTGTTGTCAGGCTCACCCTCCAAAAGTGATTAACGGACACCAGCATGATACGTATTTGAATATCCTTTTAGAGATAGGTGTTTGACAGACTCTCTAAGCAGCCTCGAGAGAGCATACTCACAGTCTCTCTCACAAAGTTGTGGATGAATGGTGAGGCACATACGGGTAAAACATTTAGTTTAGTGCCTGGACCACAGTAAATTCTCAGCAAGTACCAGTACGTGGATAGCCAAAACATTGTGGCCAAAGAGTGTTTTTGGTATGTTTTTTAAAAATATATTTTTATTGATTTCAGAGAGGAAGGGAGATGGAGAGAGAGATAGAAACATCAATGCTGAGAATGATTGATTGGCTGCCTCCTGCACACCCCCTACTGGAGATGGTGCCTACAACCTGGGCATGTGCCCTGACCGGAAATCGAACCAGTGACCTCCTGGTTCATAGGTCGACAATCGACCACTGAGCCACAACGGCCAGGCTAGAGTGTTTTTGAGGTTTTTTTGTGTGTTGTTGTTGTTGTTTTAACAAATTAGCAATTAAGCTATTATAATTTTATGGCAAAGCAATTTTATACTTTTAAAACTGTTTTTACCACCCAGGTATTTTTTTCAATAAATGGGAGACCCTTTCCTCTCACTCCCTGTAAAGGTAAATAGTTTTGGGTGTGAGACTGGTGGCCTGCAGGGGCCTGCTCGATAGACCTTAGATGGATTGTTGCCTGCACCACTTGAGCAGATTACAAAACTTCATTTGTGCTCTGTCCTCATCACAAAATGGGGATAATATAATAGTTCTTACCTTGAGGTGGCCATGATGATTGAATGAGGTGACATGAATGAATAATGTAGCACAGAATCTGGGATGTAGTAAACATTTAATAAGTGTTAGTTATAATAATTATTAGTTAAATGGTACCATTTCTACAGAATTGTATCATTTAGGAGAATAGTATTTTACAATTTGTGAGCAACCACAGGACGAAGGGACGTGGGAGATTAATTTTTATAAATACGTCTTATATAAATAATTAAAACATATTTGGTAGACTCAGTCCAATTTTATCTTAACCTTTCCAATATGAAATGAGGCTTTAGTTATTGTAGCTATATGCTCTGAGTCAGTTTCTTAAAGATATTTAAACACTTGGGCTCAACTTTAAATGTGTGTTCATCATGGCTCCTACCTTTCCAGCTCAGGTCCTCATAAACACGTCCTTTCTGGAGTTGTTCACTCCTGCACAAAAGGAATTAATACTTTTTTTTTTTTAAGATGCTGTCACAATGGGCTCTGTTTTTGGCCGAAGCACTGCATTAAACATGCAGTCATCTCAGCTTAACACCCCTCAAGATGCTTCTTGTACACACATCTTGGTATTCCCGACATCTTCAACCATCCAAGTGGCTCCAGCCAACTATCCCAATGAAGATGGGTTTAGCCCCAACAATGGTGAGTGGGGACCATGTTTGCCTAGAACTTGGCTTCTTCCACAAGAGACAGAGCCAGAGTGTGGAGTCAGGGGGCTGCTGCAGGCGGGTCTGTGTTGGGATAACACATGAAGTTTGAAGAGGGGCTTATAAAGGTTGGAGAATCCGTTTGGTTTTTGAGATTTAATTGGTCTGCTCTGTTACCAATACCAAATAAATACTTTCCTCTTTTGAGGAATTCACTTCCTCTTGTTTTTCATGAAAGACCAAAAGTAGTATCTGCTTGGTAGCGTACTGTATGTGGGTATTACTCTTTCAATAAATATTTCTTGATCTGAATTGAAAGTAGGAGGACTAGGCCATGTGATGATAGCAACTGCCTTTAGCTAATCACTGTGAGTAGGATTTGTTCAAAAACAACTTTGTACTTGATTATTCTTAATAGGGTTTTTTTTAATTCAATATATTAAGGCATTCATTAAGAAATGGTTATTTATAACTATAAATGCTCAATATTATGCAGCTATTTGCATTTTTTTAAAGAGTTTTTTTACAGCTACCAGCATTTACTCCTGTTAAAGGGGGAAGGTAAAAGGACACCACACTATATATGGACCCTATATACCATATGTAGTGTGAGCACAATGTGATAACAAAGAGGAGAAAAAGAATCATAGCACCAGTGTTCACGGTGATTGGGTTACGGGCGGTGGTTATCCTCTTTGTACTTTTCTTTCCAAATTTTCTGCTGTGAGAGTACCTCACTTTTATAATATGGGAGAGGATTTCTTAATGAAAATGTGTGCTTTGATCTGCTTGTGGAATAGGCCTCCAGTTTCAGGGTGAGTTCACACCTATTAACATGCATTCATTCAGCCTTAGGATTTAGAGGCTAATGGGCTGCATAGATGGAGTCTGTTGTTTTCTTAGGTGGTGTCAATGTTTACTTTGTTTAAAAATTAAATTGCTTCTTTAGTTGTTTTGCCACCTTTTTATGTGCTTTTGGAGTCTATATAGAATGTGGAGTTTTATTTTATGTTCTTTATTTCTTCATTCAATTAATACTCACATTAGGATATCACGGAGAGGGTGCAAAGTGAAAGAATAATTTGCAGCACCTTGCACTCAGTACACACACATTAAATCTTACACCTGCCTGTAATAATCATAGCTCCCCCAAAAGAGTGTATTGTTTAATTGGGGATGTGGATCATTTTCTAAATTTTTGTGCTTTTTTTTTTTTCTCCCTTTCCTCTAGATGACATGTTTGTTGACCTACCATTCCCAGATGATATGGACAATGACATTGGCATATTAATTACTGGGAACCTCCATTCCTCCCCCAACTCCTCCCCTGTCCCTTCCCCCGGCTCTCCTTCTGGAATCGGCGTGGGGTCTCACTTCCAGCACAGCCGGGTAAGGATGCTGGGAAGCGGGCTGTGTAAAACCATCTCAGTCTGTGGAACATAGCCTAGAGGCCTAGCCAACTTTTTACTCCAGGCACCTTCCTTCTCACTGGTCTGGGTCCTTGGTACAAGAGAAATAAATGGGAAAGTGATGCTGTAGTTGTTCCATTTCAATTAAAAGCGGGAATTTGAAAGAAGTATATTATTCCTGATAAATAGTTTTCAGAAGAATAGTCTTATTAATGCCGGAAGAATTATGTGCAATCACTGTTTTCTTAACAAAAGTTAGTTTTGGTTACTTGCTGCTTCTCAGTTATTTTTAATTTTTGCCCAGAAAGGGTTTTTTTTTAGAGACTAGGTCAATAGTCCTGCTTATTTAAATGCAAAGTAACCATGTTAACGGAAGAGCACAGTGTGTATGGGTAATCATTCTGAAAGGAGCCTGACTCCTGTGTCAGTGCCGTGGCATGTGGTCCCATCTCTGCAGCCAGCCCGCAGGAGGCTGCCTTTGGAGAAGTGCTCAGGGTGATGCTAGAGTGTTAAGGAAAAATCCAGAGCTTACAAGTGCTTTCATCTTTAAATGTCATAGGGATATGGATTGTAGAGTCAAAGGCTCGGTCATTACTCATGCTTTGTTTAAATGCTTGAGAACTCACGCTTTATCACTGTATTGTACTTTTACTTAAAGTATTAAGAGACTGAGGGGTTAAGACACAGAAGAACTGCTATGTCTAATATATTACACTGGACAAGTATAGTAAGCAACCCTGCTCAACTCATTTAGACACAAAGGTGTACTGAGAGGACTTAGGTTTCTGTCCGGTGGGACTTTTATCACCAGCCCTGAGTTTAACCAAGAGAAAGAAGATTTGAAACCTAAGTCACAGCGCAGTGAAACCAGGGAAGTCCACTCCATGGCTGCCTGCCCCCAACTCCTCCTGGAAGGAGAGAATCTAAATGTCTTTATTTCCCCAGAAAGTCATTTCCCAGCTAATGACAGTTAGTTTCCTGGAGATTTTCGTGATAGGAACACCAATTTTACACTGCATAGTTTAAATGTAGGATTACTGTGAATTCTAGAGGCAAGTCAAGCATATCATCAGCCAAGAATGCATGCCCTGAAGATGGATAAATGTAGCTCTGAGTGACAGCTCTGTGGCTGACTAGCTCTGCGGCCCTGCGCAAGCTCCTTTTACCTTCTCTGCCTTAATTACCTTATCTGTGAATGGAGATGATACCACTGCCTCCGCTACTGATCGTTGTCATTCAGTTTATATATTAGTGTTGGTGATTGAATTGTGTTGTTAGTTTTAGAAGAAGCAGGTGTGCTGTATTTCTCTCTCTGTTGGAGCCCCCAACCCTAAATAAAGCCTTTCGCTGAAAGCCACAGGTAAACTGCACTGCTTTGAAGCTAGCTGGTCAGGTGGCCTTTCCCAGTCCACAGCACCTATAGCCAGTGACCCCTGAGAGGTGTTCAGCATTTCCTCTTTCTGAGCCATTAGAATTCTTCGATACCCAGTTAAGACATTACAACAGGGGAAAGAATTTGTTCAAGGTTGTAGTAAGTTTTTATCTTTAACCATCTCAGATATAATACAACTTGGTATAGTAGTTGGGAATTTTTCCCTTTTGAAACAGAAGGCTCATGAAAACAGATTACTTATTATTGCTTACATGAAAACTATACTAGTATTTCCATCTCTTGAAGCTAGCTGAAAGAATCAAAGGTGAGGAAATGCCAATTTCAGAAATGCACGGGAGTCTCTTACTGTCAGGAAAGGTGTGCTGACATTCACACAGGCTTCTCCAGAGCGGCTCACCCGCTGGCAGGTCGGCGGTGTCCCGCCCTGCAGGCAGTGGGGAAGGGCTGCGTGTCCGGGCAGTGTCCTGGACAGCACGTGGCCAGGTGCGCTCTGTATTTGGGGTTGGCTGCTGGCACATGAGAGTAGATACCTTTAGCTGTCAGAGATTTGCTCTCTGCAGTTCTTGTTTGATACCTAGTAATGCCACGCAACAGTTAACATTCTGCAGACAAGAAACCAAAGAAAAAAAATTCGCACTTGACTGATGTCATTGGTTTCGCTGGTACCTTCTGCCAAAGCAGTACTTTCCCTCAGATGCCTGTGTGCAGCAGACAGTGCCTCCCCTTTGGCCTTGCTCAGTTAGCTGGCATTTTGGGGTGCGATGCTGCCAGAAAGGGGATTGCTCCTCACAGTGTGCAGGGTGATCTGATAAAAGGGGTGAAGGTGGTCAAAGGTACAAACTTCCAGTTATAAAACAAATCAGTCACGGGACATGGTGACTAGGAATTAATAGGGTCACATGTTTGAAAGTTGCTAAGAAAGTAGATCTGAAGCCTTCTCATCAGAAGAAAAATGTTTTGTAACTATGTGTGGTGATGGATGTCAACCACTTACTGTGTGATCACTTTGCAATAGATATAAATATCCAAATATGAATTATGACATTATACACCTGAAGCTCATCTAAGTGTTATGTCAATGATATCTCAGTGTGCTTTTTAAGTTGATTCTAAGAGTGATGGTGACAAGTGCTGACCTGCGGGGGCTTGTTCTGTAGAGCCAGGGCGAGCGCCTTCTCTCCCGAGAGGCTCCGGAGGAGCTGAAGCAGCAGCCGCTGGCCCTGGGCTACTTCGTGTCAACTGCCAAAGCGGAGAACCTGCCCCAGTGGTTCTGGTCATCGTGTCCCCAGGCCCAGAACCAGTGTCCCCTCTTCCTGAAGGTTGGTTTGGTATCAGGTTTGAAGTTTGGGGGGAAGGGGAGGGGATGAGTAACTTTTGCTGAAGTTCAATTTTGGTTAGAAATTTCTGTCACCATGATCTTATTCTGTTCCCCGTTTCTCTCACATTCTACTTGCACTCTGAGGATATTTCAGTTACAGTTATAAGTGGAGAGTAGGATTTAGGCGATGAACCCAAAACCATGTCACAAAGAAATGAATTACATTAACCCAAGGAGGGACTCGGTGGGGCCCATAGGGTACCTCTAGGATGGACACGGGGTCTGTATCGTGTCTTTCTCCCGGTTCCCATTGTGCTGCATGGACATGACAGCTAGCTGTCCTTCCTCCCTGCCACGGGCTGTCTGCATTCATCAAAGGTTAAATACAAAAGAAATTCCACTTCCAGTTTGGATGAAGGAAACTGGAAAGAAATCCATTTCTCAGCCACAGGCTGGCAAAAACCCCAAGGTTTGACAACAGAACTCTGTTGCTGGGCTGTGGGAGAAGCCAGATTCTATGACCTACACATTTCTCTTTTGATGCTGCAGTCCCAATTCTAGAAATCTATTCAAAAGAAACTTTGGCAAAAACAAAAAGTGACATATGTAAAAGATTAGAAACAGCTGAAATATCCACCAGTAGGGGCTGGTTGAATAAACTATAGTAGTGGAATACTAGTTGTCCATAACAAATTGAGAAGTATTTTTATGTAATTATCTGTGGAGTATAGATTACTGTGCAGTAATGTATCACACACACACACACACACACACACACACACACACACACACATCTGGAATGTTAAAACCAAAAATAATTGAAGGAATTTTTTTCCCTAATGACTTTAACATATTATTATGAAATCAAAGAAGTTATATGAAAATTCATGTAATCTTTATTTTTGAATTAGAATTGTCAGTATGACCCTACATTTATTGTTTCCTCTCTAAAAATGTAAATACATATTTCAACTCTGTCTTCTGGAAGTCTTAGGAGCAATGACAACTTCGTAGCAATAAACACCTCTGTTGCCGTGACCATAGTTCCTGAATACCACTTGTCATTCAAAAGAACTAGAATACTTTGAAGAGGTGACTGATTCCAGATCTGAGACACCTTGTCATCCTTCAAAGCAAGGAACCCGCCCAAGATCATTAGAGTCCTATCAAAGGGACCCGGTGGGGGTTTCCATTGCCCAGGGATGATACCATTTGGTCATCAGAAAGAATGATGGCGGCACAGATGAAATAAGTCCATGGGCTCATAATGGTGCTGGAAAGCAAAACAGTTGCCAGTCACCTATTGAAGCTGCCAGAGCAGCAATTCATTAACCTAAAAATTGAAAAATAAAGAGAAAGGTTCCAGCAACTTTGTTGCCTCTCCTTTATATATTATATTTCTTAGCTGTTTAATAAATAAAACTGTGTTAAAACCATTAAGTTAAAAATGAATGGGGGAACTTTATAGTGGATGGAGCATGCTGGCACCTACTGAATCCAGTGACCACTTAAATTCAAGTGGGGCAGTAGAGTAAGACCTCGGGGGACACATGATGTAGTCATTGACAATGCCGGCTTTTATTTTCAACGTTAGGTTATGGAGGTATGTGGGCTCACCTTGGGGTTATTCAGCAGCTGAAAACTCACAGGCTCATAGATGCCCTGATTTAAGAGCACTTCCTTCTGGCGGGCCTGGGCGGGCCCTCTCTCTGCCCAGGGCCAGCTAGCCCAGGAAGGTCACTGTCTCTGTTCCTCCGCAGGCGTCACTGCATCACCACATCTCTGTAGCACAGACGGACGAACTTCTTCCCACCCGCAACTCCCAGTGGGTTCCACATCCTCTCGACTCCAAAACCACATCTGATGTTCTGAGGTGGGTGCAGCCCCAGGCAATACCGGCACCTTTGAAGTTATTTCCTTTGCTCTTGGTTTTCCCAGGGCTTTCACTGAGGTGCGGGGTTTGGGGAAGAGATGCCGCCTTGTGCAGTGGCGCACGGCGCCAGCCTGAGCCAGGCCGCAGGGCAGACAGGGCCGTGGCTTGTTAAGTGGGACAGTGGCTGCAGGTGCCGCTGGCACTGGTGCCTGCTCAGCGGAGGTGTTTCATGGTGACAGAGAGGTCAGAGTGAAGGGTGGGTAGTTAGAAGGCAGTCTGGAACTTAAAGCAAACATCTTTAGCCTCTCATATCAATTTTATAAGTGCAGTTAATTATAACATAAATTCCATAGTTGGGAATGCCTCTCAGAAGCGTGTACAAAGTTTCTTGCATTTTAAGAGGCCATAAGCATTCTTCATGTATGTTGAGAAAATATACAAGCTTTTTCTAATGTTTTTGGATTCTTAAATGATTTGGGAATTACAGTTCAGCAAGATCTGGCTCATGATGATTTAGGCTTCCCTCACCTCGTGGGCCACATATCTAATGAAAACTTTTCTAGTAGCCACATTAAATAATTTTAAAAAATGAGTAAGGTTACCTTTAGTGGCAAATTCATCAATTATATAAAAAATATATTAGGATTAACATAAAATATTTCAGCTCTCTGCATTTTTTAATTAGTATAAAGATATTCAGGAGCTATTTTACATGCTTTTTAAATGCCAAGTCTTTACAAAGCAGGGCCCTTTTATGCTTACAGCGTATGTGAGTTCCCGGGTGGCCAGTGGCTGCCCCTGAGACTGGCAGGTCGAGAAGGAAGAGGGCCCGTAAAAGGCAGGAACACAGTAGGGCCTGGGCAGTTCAGGGGGGATGCTAGCATGTGCGATCCCCTCGCCTCCTGTCCCCTCGCACCCTGACCCGAGTCTTCTCTCCGCAGGTTTGTTCTGGAGCAGTACAACGCTCTGTCCTGGCTCACGTGCAATCCGGCCACCCAGGACCGCACCTCCTGCCTTCCCGTCCACTTTGTGGTGCTCACTCAGTTGTACAATGCCATCATGAATATACTCTAACGGAATAGCACTTGTCCTCGGCTCGGTTCCTTCTCCTGCAGCCTCGGTCCCGGAGCTGCTGCCCTCTGCAGGTGCCCGCCCACTTCCGAGACCACGCACAGGCTGCACTGTGACTCCGCAGGCACAGGCTGCCCCCGCAGAGCTCCTCTCAGAGTGACTCACGGACCCTTCCTCACGGACTGGAAACGTCCACGGCAGGACGCCAGCCGGGCTGTGGCGTGGGCGCCGGACCCCTGGCTCCCGGGAAGTCCCGGCTGGCGGCGGTTTTAGGAGGAAACAGAAGAGACGGTATCCTTTTGCACACAAGAGCCTGTGTTTCAGTCTCTGTCTAAACTAAGGGTAGGTCAGCCCTTTGGATGAAATCCTCTGGTTGTTGGTGTTTGGCCTGTGGGTTACCTGAACTCCATATTCTAGGACTTCTTCCAAATGAGAACCAGCTCAAGTTCATGATCTCACCGTGGGCTTCTCTCCCTGGTGCGCCCGTCGTGAGGGCGAGTGCTGTGGCTCACTCCACACCTGTGCGTAGATGCAGACGTCTGGAGACATCTTCATTCTGTTTATTTATTTTAAATTGTTTGGTCATAGGGTTTTTGTGACTTTTAATTTTTTTTTTTTTTTTTTTTTTTTTTTTTTTTTTTTTAATTTGCGAGCACCAGGTACAGTAGCTGAAACCCAACTCAGACCCACCATAGGATTCTTTGACTGCATACCTCTGTCCTAAGAACCAGAGCAGGAGTGGAAACAAATTGGGGAGATGTGCATAAAAAGGAATAGCTTTCCAGCCACCCAGCAGCAGGCTTTGCTAAGAACAAATTGGGTGAGCATTCTGCCTGTTCCTTGTGAAAGTGGCCAGCGTTCCGTGAAGGGTAACACTTTATACCGAAGGCAGTCAAGCCCAACCTAGAGCCATGGAGCACGCCCCTCCCTTAGTTTTATATAGTCGCCAGGGGGATATATTTTCTAGTGAATTCTTATTGAAAGCCAGGTCTCTCCTCTCATTAGGTCAAAGGGGACTCATGTACATACTGCAATGGAAAGTGTTTGCTCATAAAATCAGTTACAAATATGGTGAATCTTTTCTGGACCATAGTAATATTATTTCAAAGAAATATTACATCTTAACCATTAAATTAGTACTTGAAGTTGAGCCTTCGTGGTGGGACTTTTTTAAAAAAATGCCTTTTTAAAGCATTAGTGGCTAATGGAAGAGTTTTATGACTCCTCATTCCAGGCCCGAGAGGGTTGTCTCTTAAGATTCCGTCCAGCCCTCGCTGGGCGTGTTGTCAGGCGGAGTGGGGGCTGGCCCGCGGCGAGCCGCGTTCACCAGGCCTGGGGCGCTAGCCGTCTGTGCAGAGAACCTGCAAACTACGGACGTTCTTCCAAGAGACTGCCATGTCCTGGTTGTTGACAGAAAGGAAAATGTAATAACAATAGGATTTTGTAAAAGTATTTTTCTTGAAATAATCTAACGTTTAAAACATTATATTAAAAAAAAAAGTGTGGTGGGAATGTGAAAGCAGAGAAATAACTTGTAAATGGATAATTTTGTTCTCTGTTCCACCAATTGAGGGGGGGTTGACTTTCGCAATGTATAGGTTTAAAAAAATCTGATATATCAAAACCATTTGTATCTAATGTGTACAGTGTAAAATTGACTTTAAAAATATTGCAGTGCTATTTTTTCTTAATCAGAAAGGAAAAATTCTCAAGGCCTTTTGAAGAGCATAAGATGATGAAGATTGTAAACTTGTATAAAATTATCTTGGTGAGAAGACAAATTGTAAAGTAGTTATTTGTAATCTTTTACCACTTTGGGGTTGCTTTTTTTTCCAGAATTCATCAGAACTTTGAATTTTTTTTTTTTAAATGGGCTGTTTTTAATGCAGGGGCTTTTCTTCCCTAGAAACCCAATTCTAAGCAAAAATAAAAGAAAAAGAAAAAAAACCAAAAAACCCTACAAAAATTAAAAAAAAAAAAAAAAAAAAAGGCAGCAAAGGGTAGATTTCATCTGGTGTCTTTTATTTAAGTTTTTTAAGTTAAGAAAAGCTGGTGACATATTTATACGTTTTTGTGCAAAAATAAATGAATGGCAATAGATTTTAAAAAATCTTATTATGTACTTCTGTGTGAAAGTCTGTATAATATTTCCCTTAAATATGCATTATTTTACTTGTGAGTTTTTTACTGAATTAATCTGAAATGTACAAGCCCTGGATTTGCTACAGAGTGAGAAGTTATTTTATTTTTTTTTAATTTTTAATTTTGGCAATCCTGCAGAAATCAGAACTCTTACTATGGTTTGAACTAAAAAGGGGACTCGGGCGGGAGGGGGGTGTCCAGCATGCCTGTATGTATATCTCAGAGCCTTTTTTAAATGTAAAAGCTGTACATTTCTGGGAAGTTCTGAATTTTTTTTTTCTCTTTTCCTTCAAGCATTTTGCAGTGAGCTTCTTTTATATATAGCAAACAATTTGAAAGAATACAAAAATATGTGAAGTTCATTGAAAAAACCCTGCAGTATAGCGCTGGTACAGTACACTAAAAGACTTTGATAAAAGAAACAATACTAAAAGGCCTCCATTTTAAATGTCATTCATATATACCTTGTGAATGAGAGCTATATACTTTTACACACTTTTTTAGAGGAATAAATTATTGAATTACTGAGACTTTGAGTGGCTTTTTCCCCCCCCCTCCCATCCTGCCTTTGAAATAAGGACGATTAATACCTCCCCAGAAGGTGTCTGTTACGGACCGGACAGTCCTCGCGAGGAGCCCGGATGTAGATGTGTACCGCTCCCATTACTCCCCCGTCCCCCCCAGCGCTGTTCCCAGACTGTGTTCTCATTCTCCAAGGGCAAGTTCACGCTTGGAAGTTTCAGTGTGCACACACACACTCATACACACACAAACTCACACATACACACTCATACACATACACACACACTCACACACTCATATACACACACACACATACACTCATACACACACACACACACACACATACACACACACTCATACACACACACACACACTCATACATACACACACACACACACACACACACTCATACACACACACACACACACCACTGTATAGGAGCCCCGGTGGTTAGTTCTTCAGCTGTTGGGAGTGGGTCGTGTTTAACAGTGTTCTAACTCTAGGCTGTGGTCAATCCTAGAACAAACTACAAGTCCATAATTCGACCGTTCTCTCGGCAGCCCCAGCCAGTTTCTTCTTGCTTTTCCTTAGAGATAGCAGACACAGCTCCCCTTCCTGTTCCAGGGCCACCGGCTGGTGAGGCCCTGTGCTGTGGGCCACACCACCGGGCAGGAGAGCCCACCGAGGAGGGAGAGCGCGTGCTCCAGCGGCCCAGGACCTGGGAGCGCTTACCGTCAGAATCAGGATGAGCGAAGGCGCTGCTGTTGGCCTCCCCCCATCTGCTTAGAAATGAACATTGCTCCGAATCTGAGGTTGCCTGAGTCTAGAGCTAAAGCTGTTGAGACCACTCAGCTTCAGTTTGGTCCCCACACGGGGATGAAGATGGGGCCCTGGGAAAAGCTTTGCCAGCCACAAGGCGCTGTCCCTGCTGGCCTCCGCTGTGCCGGCGAGGAGGCTGAGAGGAGGGAGGCCCCATTCAAATCAAAGAGGAAATTGTCTCTGCCTCACCGGCACCTCTCCACGGTGCCAGAAGCATCAGAGAACTCGGTGTGTCGCTAAGGGAATCCAGCACGCTTCCTGCTCCTGTGTCAGCCCCGGGACCCCTGCGACCCTGGAAAGTCAGCACTGGGCGGCGTTTCCACAAGCATCCGTTAGGTGGTGCATGCTCCGCTGGGGAATCGGTGGGTCTTTATCCAACCATCAGTGCGTGTCGGTTTTATTCCAACTAGGAATTCTGCTTTCGCATCCACTGCCGGCGGTACCCATTGGGCAACAGCGGCTGACTCTGAGGTGGGGGAGATTGTGTGGAATGCATTTAAACACTCTGCAAAGTGGATGCCGCCAAGTCTGACGTGGTCCTCAGGAGCCGTAAAGCCGTTAGCCATTGGCCTTGCTCGGATTCTGCTAAACCCCAAGCCACCGCCCAAGGATGCCAGGACCGGGGATGCTCCTGCCGCCCGGGTGGTCCTGCGCCCGGGCTTCGTTCCTGCTGGCCTCCACCAGCCGGTGAAGACCTTCATAGCAAGTGCAGTTGGCCCATGGGAGTTTTTAAAGGCAGAGTTCGTAGAAGGGACGCACTGCCCAAGCGTGAGCTGCGTACTGCAAGCTGTCCCTGCTGCTGGCCATTCCGACAAGCAGGCCGTTCTATAGAGGAGACGTCACCTCGCCATCTCCGCGCGCCGAAGCCCTGGCGAGGCCCGGTCTGAGCCCATTACCGTGTTCTCTCGGTGTTAAACGGTTCGCTCGCTAATATCCCCTTGACGTAGAGGTCACTTTGTAATTATTTCATGTCGTCCATACCTAATGAGGCGTCATTAGAACATCCCGTTGTGCCTGGTAATTAACGGCGATTTCGTGGTTGTAACCGTTGCCCTGGGCGCCGCACTCCACCTGGAACCGGATCCATCAGTCTCACCGCTCCCCCTGGAATGCTCAGGTCAGGCTCCGAGAAGATGCTGTGACACTTACTGCTCCTGGCTGGAGCGCCACAGGCATGGGGCCGGCCGGTGAGAAATAGGCTTGGGGAGGAAGCAAGCTGGGTCCCCAGGAAAGAGCTTGGATCAGACTAACGGATTGACTTTTCTCCAGAAAAAAAGGCTCTTTCCTCGAGGAGCATTAGTTAGCAGGTGTGACCCTGGGTCGAGCTCCCTTTTTTTTTTTTTTTTTTTTTTAAAAAAAAAACAAGCAGGGATGTGAGACAAGCACAGGTTTTCTCTTAATGTCCAAAACGGGCATTTGTTCATTTATAGGCGCCCAAGCAAGTCTGTCACAGAGAGAGCTTAAAATGACCCAGGACTCGGAACAGGCCGGCTCGCAGGTCAGGCTTGTTCGATCTTCCTGCTGAATGAAGTGCAGCCTCAGAGGCCAACACGAGCAGATGTTTGCTAGCTGTGGTCGGCAAACCGCAGCTCACTAGTCCCATGCGGCTCTTTGGCCCCTTGAGTTTTTAACAAAGGCGAGTTTAGGAGTACCCTAATTAAGTTAATAACAATGTACCTACCTATATAATTTAAGTTTTAAAAATTTGGCTCTCAAAAGAAATTTTAATCGTCGTACTGTTGATATTTGGCTCTGTTGACTAATGAGTTTGCCGACCACTGTGCTAGGGGAAAGGAGAATCCGTTTAGTCCTGGTCTCACTTAATTTCAGCCCGAATGCTTTCAATGAGCACTTACAGTGAGCTCCTCCTATTTAAATCTTACTTTGCTCACTGAGAGGGCTCGATGTTGATCTTGCATGCAGCATTCCCTTAAATAATTTCCTGTCAGCTTCCTTATAATTTTGAGCATGTGATTTTGAATTGGTGAGGAGATAATGTTTACATAGTTATACCTGCACACACCCATTTCCCCCTGTTATTATCTGTGAATCCTCACCTGAGAGAAAAGGAGAAGCATTGATTGGTTGCCTTCCATAAGCTCCCTTCAGTGGGGCTGGAACCTGCAACACGGTCATGTGCCCTGACCGGGAGTTGAACCAGCAACCTGTTGGTGCTCAGAGGATGTCCAAAACCCTGAGCCACTCTGGCCACGCCCTGCTACTTACGTCGCCGCAAGGCTTAGGACGTTCTCTCCCTTACTAGCTCTAGGGATCAATGTCACATTTGTTCACAAGATAAACCAATGACCTCCCAGCCATTTTCTGTGACTCATGAGAGTTCACCTGACAAGACAGACAGGGGTGTTATATTGAGCTGTCTATGCGCTGGGCCCAGAGTGGCCTGAGTTGTTGAACACAGACCATTGAAAGAATAGAATGCAAAAAATAAATAAATAAATAAAATAGAATGCACCTCAAAAATCTGAAGTAATTTGCCAGCAAATCTATCGCATCCCTTGGAGAGAGCAGAAAATGCATATTTTTTATTTTTAGAAAATACAGGAATGTTGTGGTTGTTGATGTAGATTTTCGATTTTGTCAACTTGGGTCATGTAGATTTTTCTTCATGGGAGGTTTAGTTTTACCAACATATGGCTCTGGGTTTTGTGCAGAGTATGTGTTCCCCGAATTCTGAAACCGTGGTTTTTGGAAATCTATGGTCTTCCTCATTTCTTACAACACTTATGCCGTTTTTTTTCTTGAAGTTTTCTTTTGTTAGCAGTTTGCTGGTTCTCTGTTTTGTTTGATTTTTTCCAAAGAAACACTTCACGGATTGAACAGTTCTGGTGTTTTTATCCTGGCCTGTATCCAGTGTTCTTTTTCCCAGTTTCCTTGAGGTTTTGTTTCATTTTCCTTGAATCTTAATTGCCTGCTTAGTTCATTTATTTTCACTTTAGACGATCAGGCATTGGTAGCCTGGGGCTTCCGGACCCCAGTGGCCCTCCTCAGAGTCTACGCAAAAGGCTTTCTGTCTGAGCGTTTTCCAGGGAGAAGGGCCTGGTGTGTCAGGTGCTCAGAGGTGTATGTTAAAGTTGGCTGCATCCTGAGAATTTTGATGTTTAAGTTTTGTTTTAGACTCTTAGTCCTTTCTTTAAAAAATAAATAAGGGAAAGTTCTCTCTGGATTTAAAGTCTTTCCATATATATATATATAGTGTGTGTGTGTTTACTACAGTGTCATCTGGCAGTAACTGCTTTTTGCAAACCACTCTGAAACTTTCCGAACAAGGTGTGTTCTATTTCTTAGTCAGGGCTGCCCAATAGAAATACAACGTGAGCCATAAAGTAGCCACATTCAAAAAGTTAAAAACAGGTGAAATTAATTTTCATAATACATTTTTAGCTAATCCTATACACTGAGTGGCCAGATTATTATGATCTGTGAATACATCATAATCTAATCACTCAGTGTATATCCTATATAATAAAAGGCTAATAGGCAAATTGTCCCCTCGACCAGGAGTTCAAATAGCAGACAGACTGGCCAACTGTCCATGTTCCCTCCCCCTGGCCACACACACACACACACACACACACACACACTGAGTGGCCAGATTATTATGTGTTCAGAGATCATAATAATCTGGCCACTCGGTGTATATCCAAATTCTTATTAAATAAATCAGCATGAAATAATATAAAAATGAGATGTTTAGCACTCTTATTTTTACAATAAGTCCTTAAAATCCAGTATTGATTTTATGTTTATAGCACATCTAAATATGGATGCTAAATTTTCAATGGTTAAAGCAAAATGTAGTTCTGCCAAAACCATCCAGTCGCATGTCACAGAAAAGGCTTCAGCTTTTCAATTTTGAGTTAAAATGAAATAAAATTTTGAAATTAGTTCTTCAGCCATGCTCACCACATCTCAAAGCAGACACAGCTCTCCTGTTGCACGGGGCAATCTTAGGGTTACTCTGAAAGCAATTAATTCTGCTTTGACTATATATTCCACATTTCCTATCTCCTAAGCCCCCCTGTGGACCCCAAGCTCTGTCACAGGCTGACAGCAGGAGCTGAAACTCCCCACTGCAACTGCGGGTCACCCTGTCTTCGTTGGTGCTGCATCATGGGTGCATAACGGTTTCTGTTACGTCTCTGTGATACGATTTCTCTCTGTGAACTGACCCTCTACTCTGCCTAATGCTTTCAGCTTCCAGTCATCCTTTGATTAATTTTACCACCCACTTCCTCTTACTAGAATTCCTGCCTTCTCCCTCTGGCCCACCGTTTATTTTCACCCTCTGTCATTCTGTGTTAGGTGTTCTTTATACGAGTTGTTGCTTTTTAGTTTTTGACAGAATCATAATTTCATGTCAGTAGGGTAACTTTCGCCTTTTGCATTTCCTGTTCGGTGTTGCACTTGGACGTGCCAGCCAATTCTTACAAATGCCCAGGCACATTGATCTGCTTCCTCTTTTCAGTTTTGCCTTTGGTGTCTGGGCTCTGCCGTGTGTGCATTTATCTTCTAAAGCATTTTGGAAAGAGACCTTTCCTTTTGAATTCCAGTAGTGGTAACCTTAAAACGGCCCGCAAACCCCACGCCCCTTTGGTTTCATGTGTGCCCATTCTTTAAACAAACAAACAAACAAACAAACAAACAAGCAAAACTCTCATAGCCCCGCCAGCGTGGCTTGGGGGTTGAGCATCGACCAATGAACCAGGAGGTCAGGGTTTGATTCCCGGTCAGGGCATATGCCCGGGTTGTGGGGTGTGAGGAAGGCAGCTCATCAATGATTGTCTCTCATCGTTGTTTCTTTCTCTCTATCCCTCTTCCTTCCTCTCTGGAAAAACAAACAAACAAAAAACCCCTCTCATGCCTACTAGTCCAAGTCCATTCCCATTCTCTCCTGACATCATGGCTGTGACCTCTGCCTGTGTTCATTCCCCAGGCCCGGAAGAATCTCTTTGGGGAGCCAAATTTTTTAAACTTAAACTTCTTCTAGTGCCACTTCTTCAAAATAGACTCGCCCAGGCCGTGGTATTTTGTGGAAGAGCCACACTCAAGGGGCCAAAGAGCCGCATGTGGCTTGCGAGCCACAAGTTGCCGACCACTGGGCTAGTCTGAGGTGTTCCCATGGTTAAGCTGAGGTTATCCATTTGGGGCTGAGAATCCTACGGAAGTGAGGGACCCTTCCCTGTGCAGTACGTGCAGGAGCCCACCATGGCCCTCTGTCTGGTGTAGGTGACATCCACCTTGGTCGCTTGGTTCAGGTGTGACTTCTAGGTTTCCCCACTGCCAAGTCACTACTCCCCAGTGCGTTCTACAAAGCACCTCAAGCGGGCCTATCTTTGTTATGTCCCAAATTGTCCACCAGGGGGCGACCTTCGCCAACGTATCTTTATGGGCCAAAGTCCTGGGTTTTGAAAGAAAGAAGCCAAGGCTGTGGGAGGGGCAGGTCAGGAGCGCTGTCTGAGTCCACTCTCCCAGGGAGCCCTGGCCTGGGGGAACAGCCCCAGGGGACAGACCCCAGGCTGGGCTTCGGGGCCAGATATGGGGGTGATTTTGAAAAGCAATCCGGCTCTTACTTGGCGAATGTATAGTGTGTCCCGGAGTGAGCAGAGACTGGGCAGCTGTCCTGGGGATGGTGTGTGTGTGTGTGTGTGTGTGTGGGGGGGGGGGGGTGGGGGGGGGGGGGGATGGGGATGGTTAATGCTGTTGTTTTCAATACCTGGACAGCCAGTTAGAAATTAAGAAGCCAGCCCTGGCCGGCTTGGCTCAGTGGATATAGAGCATTGGCCTGCAGACTGAAGGGTCCCAAGTTCGATTCCAGCCAAGGGCACATGCCTGGGTTGCAGGCTCGATCCCCAGTGGGGAGCGTGCAGGAGGCAGCCAATCAATGATTGTCTCTCATCATCGATGTTTCTATCTCTCCTTCTCCCTTCCTCTCTGAAATCAATGGAGAATTATAAATAAATTAATTAATTAGTAATAAAATTAGCTTGTATAATTTATTTTGAAAAAAGACAGAAAGAAATTAAGAAGCCAAAGCCTATGTCCTTCCTTCTGTCCCCACCGCCACCCCCCACCCCACCCCCAGGCCCAGGCAGGAAGGACCCCCAGTATGAACAGCGGCTCCTGCAGCCATGAGACTCAGGCTTGGCCCAGACCCCAGGGCAGAGGGGACCCCCCCCCACCCCCCCGTGGAACTAAAACCTAGGTCAGCATAACGTTTAGAACCAGCCTCGGCTGCCGCGGGCATGAGGGGACCTCCTGGGTGAGGGTAATGTTTCCCCTCTGATTGGGGGGGATGTCACCTTTGACAACATCTAAGGAGCTTCACACTAAAGACGGGCGCGTTCTTTTACATTTTAATTCTTTTTTTTATTGAGTTAATTGGGGTGGTGCTCGCTTCGGCAACACATATACTAAAATTGGAGTTAATTGGGGTGATGTTGGTTAATAAAATCACACAGGTTTCCGTTCTTCCGTTCGAGAACACATCACCTGCGTGTTGGGTTGTGTTGTGTGTCCACCACCCCCGTTACATCCTAACTGCGGTGGAAACACGCACACCGTGGAACGTGCCGTCCTGGTGTGTGCGGCTCCGCGGTGTTAGGTGTGTGCACTTGGTGGTGCCGGGGATCGCCAGCCCTTTTTCCCGTTGCCAAACGGAAACTGGACCCGCGAGGCGGCCACCCCTCCCTTCCTCCTGCCCCCGGTCCCTGGTGACCACCATGAACGTGACTCCTGTCTCATGAACGTGACTCCTCCCTGCCCCTGTGGGAGGGAGGCACCCAGCGCTGGTCCTTTGGGGACGGGCTTGCTTCACGGGGCAGAAGGTCCCCCAGGCGCCTGGGCGGGGTGGCCTGGCCCAGCGCTCCCTTCCCTTCAGGCCGAGGGCCCCACTGTATGGCCAGGCTCATTCATTCATCCACTCACAGCCCTTTGCCCAGCTCCCACCTGGGGCGGTTGTGAATGATGCTGCGGCAAACACGGGCATAGAAATAGCTCTTCAAGACCCCGCTTCCAATCCCGTAGGGTACATGCCCAGAAGTGGCAGCGCTGGATCCTATGGGAGCTCTAGTTTTAGTTTTTTGAGGAGTGGCCATATTGTTTTCCAGAGTGGCTGCCCCAAAATGGGGGTGTTTCTTTTATTTCTTTCTTTCTTTTTTTTTTTTTAAATATATTTTGTTGATTTTTTACAGAGAGGAAGAGAGAGGGATAGAGAGTTAGAAACATTGATAAGAGAGAAACATCGATCAGCTGCCTCTTGCACACCCGCCCCCCCCCCCCCCCACTGGGGATGTGCCCACAACCAAGGTACACGCCCTTGACCAGAATCAAACCCGGGACCCTTCAGTCTGCAGACCGATGCTCTATCCGCTGAGCCAAACCGGTTTCGGCAAGGGTGCATTTCTTGAAAATAAATGATATCTCAGTAAACCTGGTTTTAAAAGAAGATGAAAATACAGGACACATTTGATAGCTCGTGCCGGGTGGGGCTGGGCTGCGTCCCGCCTCGCTCACCGGTTCACATGGGCAGGGCTTTCAATACCTCCCCCATCCCCGTAGCTCCAGCCTCGTTTCTGGCTCTGAGTTTGCCCCCTGAGATCAGCAGGAAGATTAATCGGCATTTTTAATGGTTCCCAGGCCTCCAGGCCCCCAAATAAAAATAAACATCCCCCTCCGGGCTAGCCCCACGGCTGCCCATGCCGCCTCCTGCCTCTCGCAGCCACTTCGGGGACTTCTCCTCCTGGGTGGGTGCTGCCAGGAGACAGTTGGCAGCGAAGCCCCCGCAGACCCAGCCCCGCCAGAAGGAGGTGCTTTCCAGAGCTCTGAGGGCGGAGCTTGGGGGCCTGAGCCGGTGGCCACGTGGGGACCGCAGGTCCGGGGGCCGAGGACCATCATGCGTTCTTCCCTCCCAAGTCCCAGGCGGAGAGGCCTGACAGGGCACTTGTCCCTGCCGGACCCTCCTTTATCAGCGTCCTCGGCCTTCCCGCGAGTCTGCGGACTTCCAAACGTGGGAGAAGGACCAGCGCACGTGGGTAAGCTTCCACAGCTCCCAACACGACCTCTGCCCTGGGTGCCCCTGGGCCTCCCAAGGCCTCTGGCCACATGAGATGGCATCTGGGCCACACAGAGTTGGCGTTAATTGTCAACATGTTAAAATTGGGCAATTCCCATTTTTTAAAAATATTTTTTATATATATTTCATTGATTTTATACAGAGAGGAAGAGAGAGGGATAGAGAGTTAGAAACATCAACGAGAGAGAATCATCTATCAGCTGCCTCTTGCACACCCCCTACCGGGTACATGCCCTTGACCGGAATTGAACCTGAGACCTTCCAGTCTGCAGGCTGACACTCTATCCAATGAGCCAAACCGGTTTCAGCAAATTCCCATTTAAAAAAAAAAAAAAAAGGAGATTACCTCCAACAATCATTTCTATCTGGGAGCCAACTGGTCCGTGTGTCCATCTGGCAACAATCGGCTGGAGCCAAGCAGAGACTCACCCCCTTTTTAGTCAAGGCCTGGGTTCTCCAGCTTGCCACAGTCCTCACCACTCCCAAATGCCCTGCGGTGGCCGTGGCTTTGTCCGTTCGTGTCTCCTGCCTGGCCCCCAGAGCGATAGATCTGGTGAGACCTCCTCTCTGACTGGTGCCCTTTTTCAGAATTCAATGCCTGCTGGGTCCAGGGATCGGCACATGGCCAGGGAGGGTCTCATCCGGCCCCACCACCTGTTTTTGTAAATAAAGTTTTATTGGAACACAGCCATGCCTACCCTGATCAGAGCTGGTCTATGGCGGCTTTCATGCTGCACGGGCAGAGGCTGGTGGTTGAAACAGAGGCCGCCAAGCCTGAAGTACTGGCCATCTGGCCCTTTGCTGACCTCTGAGCTAATCCCAATTCTTTCGTCAGTGATGAGCAAACCGTGGCCTGGAGAGGGCAAGCTAGAGCAAGGTCATTGTCAGGGCCTGTCCTAGCCGGAGGCCAGAGCCTGTCCCGCCGGAGCCTCCGCGGAGGGGCCAGGACGCCCCTGCCCCTGGAGGGAGGGCCGGCCGGAGGCCCCGGGAGCCCGGCACTGTCCGCTCCGGCACGGGCACCCCCGGGCCTCCTGCTCTCCCCGCGCCTTCCTCGCGAGCCACGGGCAGCGAGGTGTCTGGTTCCCATCACCGCTGACAATCGGCCCTCCGCACCGGAGCGCCGGGCTTGTCTGTAAACCCTGACTTCATTAACACCCCATCAATCCTGTGGCCAGAACGGGCTGGCGAGGCCCCCATCTGGAATTCGGCCTGGCAGAGATCAAAGTCTGACCGCCTGGAGCCCTGCCCTGGGGAGCGGAGGGCTGGGGAGGGGGTCAGCTGTGCCCCCTGGGCTGGGCCTGGGGCCTCGTGGAGGGAGGGCCCCGGAGGGCCTGGGGGTTCTGGGGGCTTGGGGCGAGTCCCACTATTCACCTCTGTCGCTGGCTCCGAGCCTCAGCGTCCACAGGTGTAAGTGGGGTTACAACGCCCATCGCCCTCCCTCGGAGAGAGCCGCGGGGCGGGGCGGGGCGCAGGCCCCTGACTGGTTGTCAGGTTGGATGAAAGGATATGATGTCTGAGAGCGTGTGCCTGGCAGGAGTGAGACAGAGATGCGGCCAGGTGGGCCAGACGCCGATGGTCGCTCCTCTGAGTGCTGGCCACTGGAGGTCTATGATGGGCCTCTCTCCGTGCGGATGCTTGAAGGATTCCATAATGAAGAGTTACACTTGAAAAATCTGTGAATCTGGTAGACTCGGGGCTGGGGGCAGGTTTGTTTGTTTTTTCTCCTTCTTTTTTTAAAATATATTTTATTGATTTTTTTTACAGAGAGGAAGGGAGAGGTAGAGAGTTAGAAACATCAATGAGAGAGAGTCATCGATCAGCTGCCTCTTGCACACTCCCTACTGGGGATGTGCCTGCAACCAAGACACATTGCCTTGACCGGAATCGAACCTGGGACCTTTCAGTCCGCAGGCCGGCGCTCTATCCACTGAGCCACACCGGTTTCGGCTGTTTGTTCTTTCTTGCTTGTTTCTTTTTCTTTTTTTAATATATTTTATTGATTTTTTACAGAGAGGAAAGGAGAGAGATAGAAAGCTAGAAACGTCAATGAGAGAGAAACATCGACCAGTTGCCTCTTGCACACCCCCTACAGGGGATGTGCCCGCAACCAAGGTACATGCCCTTGACCGGAATCGAACCCGGGACCTTTCAGTCCGCAGACCGACGCTCTACCACTGAGCCAAACCGGCTTCGGCTCTTGCTTGTTTCTTGGTGGTTTTTTGTTTTTAAATGTTGGAAGGCAGCTGTGTCTCCCGGTCATAAACAAAAGGTCTCATCCCCCGCTGATCTCGGAAGCTGGTGTTTGGAGCAGACAGACTGGGGCGCAGGGTGTCTGTGTGTTTGGCTGAACTCACCTTTCTCAGAGGCCCTGTGCCACACGAGGCCTGACAGCGCCGGGCTCGGGGGCAAGAACGTCCCCTTCTCCAGTGCAGTCCTCACTCCTTCCTCTTCCCTCCCTCCCCTCCGGCAGGCATGCTCCCTCCGTGTCCCCCACTGGCCCTCTCCAAGGTCACAGGCGGGGCTGGGCCCCAGGCCCTGGTTCAGGTGTGTCCAGGCCACACCTTAGAGCCCACGGTTCTTACCGAGGCCTTGGCCGGGTGACCCCTCCCCAGGAAGCCCGGGCCTGAGGTGAGGTTTGACCTCTGTCACCTCTTCCTGTCCCTAAACCGCTCCAGAGGCCTTTGCTAGAAGGTTGTCGGATTTAGCAAATAAAAAACAACATGTCGACTTAAATTTGAATTTCAGGTAACCAACCAATGAGTTTCAGTGTAAGCATAGCTCATGCCATACTTGGGACATATTTATACTAAAAACAAAAAAAAAAACAAAAACACAACAAAACAGAAACAAAACAAAAAAAACTTCATTATTTGACATTCAAAATTAAACAGGAGTCTTATATTACCTCTGGGAACCCTATTCAGGTGTCATTCATTCATTCATTCATGTGACACCTTGCTGGCACTTGCTGGCGCTTCAGAAGCCAGCCCGGGGGAGCCTCCGTCTCCCCAGGACATTGAGGGGCCCTGCCCCATGTTGGGCTGTGAACTTCCTCAGGTGGGACCCACCCCTGGTACATCCCTGTTTCCCAGCCGAGGGCTCTGCTCCTTCCTCCCGGAGAATTCCCTCCCACAGGGAGCCTCTCGGAGGCCCTATGGTGTCCTCCTCATTCTCTGCACTCGCTCTCCTCACCCCGACGCCCGCTCAGCCAGGGGCTGCCTGGAGGCCAGACGCAATGCTCCTGAGGGCCCGGGACTGTCCTGCCTCTGTGTCCTCTGCAGACCTTCCCCTGAGCCCAGGGCCAGGCAGGGATGGGAACACGTGTCAGCATCTCCGAGAGCCGTGGTCGGCAAGCGCATCAGTCAGCAGAAGCCAAATATCAGCAGTACAACGATGGAGATTTCTTTGGAGAGCCAAATTTTTTAAACTTAAACTTCTTCTAACGACACTTCTTCAAAATAGACTCGCCCAAGCCCGTGGTATTTTGTGGAAGAGCCACACTCCAGGGGCCAAAGAGCCGCATGTGGTTCGTGAGTCGCAGTTTGCCGACCACGGCTCTAGAGGGACCTTGTTTGTTTCTTTTTGCAATCCAGCCGTGGACTACCACACCAAACCCCTGCTTACAAAGTGCATGTTGGATCATATATGAGAACCACCGCTTCTATCGGAGCTCCAGTTTCCTTTATTCCATATCCCCTTTGGCGGCCTCCGGATGCTTAGCCATTCCTCCTCTGAGTGACGTTCTGAAAGGCTTTAAATAAAACCCAGGGGAATACAAAGAAAACAAATCACTGTATGTCAACAAAAGGGAAGTCTTAGAAACAAAGCTCTGATAGGGTAATATATGAGCTTTTTCATGAGAAGAATGAGGCAGACAACAAGACGCACCCACAGAGTTCATACTCGCCACAACCTTGCCGTAAACAGGACATGCTAGTGAACCAGAAGACAAATGTGAGAAAATGCCCAGAATGCCAGAGAGAGAGAGAGAGAGAGAGAGAGAGAGAGAGAGAGAGAGAGAGAGAGATGGGAAATGGGAAGAAGAGGTCCAGAGGCCTTGCCATTAGAACAAGAAGGCCTGGCAGGTATAAAACAGAAATGCCAGCTGGAGAGATTAGAAAACATTGGGCAGAGGTCTTCCTAGTTGACGAATCCTCCAATTAAACATGGACAACTATCCCCAAGCAGCACACGTACAAATGAATCCACATCCTAACATGTCTGTGGCACAGGACCTAAGGGAGAACTGCAGCCAGCTGAAAAGCTCCTTAGTGAAGAAGTGAAACATTAGGTCACAGCAGGACTGAGCGGGGAGCCGGAGCTGCCAGGGCCCTGGGGGGCAGATGAAGCTCCGAGGATGTGTCTTAGGAAAAGAGTTCGTCCCCATTCTCAGACCAGAGAAAGTGTCCTCTGCCTTTGGTGAGAGAGTCCTCAGGCCACACTGCCCACCCAGGTCAGGCTGCCGGGCTCATGCCACCCCCAGCCTCTCCTTCACAGCCATCGTCCTGCAGAATTTGTCATTGGCACATCGTTCTGAACATGCTTGGAACCAGCTCCTAAGTCCTGGATTGATCCAAGCCAAAGGAGGTTTACAGATCAGCGCCCCCGGCCGGCACTGCCGTTTGGGGCTGGGAAGGGCTGCCTTTTGAGCAGAAGGAGCAGATGGTGTTTAAAGCGATAATTTCATGCCACGATGGAGGTCATCTCCACTCGAGAGGGAGGTGCTCTGTGAACACTGTGCATCCGAATCCGGCCCCATGGTTCTCAAAGTGGGCCCTGAAGCAGCAGGGTGTTTACCTTCTGGGGGATGCATTAGAAGTGCTGAGACCACAGTGACAACCGACAACCCGCAATTCTATACCCAGCAAAACTCTCAGCCACGGAGGAGGGCGGAACAGACATATTCAAATAAATCGAAGTTCTGACGGAGTTCCAATAAAGCTTTTTGTTCCCCATCCACAGGCATGCTGAAGCAACTGCTTTCAGAAGAAGGAAACCCAAGGCAGGAGGAGCATGGACTACGGGGAAATCGGCAAAAAGAAATGCAATAATTGTATTGAAGAAACAATAACGCCGTGTGTTTGTGAGGATGTATGTCCATCACGTGGCACTAAATACCTGTCCCAGAGGAACCTGCACAAAAAAATGTCATTAGGCTCCGTGTTGCTGGAGAGGCAGGTAGAAATATTAGCAACTCAGTTCCCCACGGTTAGCTTGGAACCAAGGGGACAAGTGGAAAATGTAAGTGAAATACTCAGATCAGAATGTATAGCTTCCAACTCCAGAAAAGTAAGAGGGAGATAAAGGCAAAAAATAAATAAATAAAAATAAATTAAAAAATGTGGGGAGGGGAGAGAGCTGTGTAGAAAGCATAATAAATAGAATAAAAGAGTTAGATATGGACACAAATATATCAGCAACCACAAAAAAATCAAACTCTACAGTAATACCAATAAGAAACATTGTCTAGCTGGTTTGGCTTAGTAGATAGAGCGTCAGCCTGTGGACTGAAGGGTCCTGGGTTCCATTCCAGTCCAGGGCACATGTTTGGATTGTGGGCTCAATCCCCAGAAAGGGGAGTGCAGGAGGCAGCCAGTCAATGACTCTCTCTCTCATTATTGATGTTTCTATCTCCCTCTCCCTTTCTCTTCCTCTCTGAAATGAATTTTTTAAAAAATTATTTTTTAAGAGAGAAGCATTGTCTTACTGGATCAAACACCAAAATAAAAATAACCGCCACCTGTCCATTGTTTAGGAAAGACGCAGCTACAACTGTGAGGGCGCAGAAAGATTAAGGCATTTGCAGCTACAAACATATAAGCCAGGCAGATGCTGAGAGCAAGCTTGCCCGCCTCTGTGCCCATCCACCCAGAAAGACTTCCTGGCAGAGAGCCCTGTCAGGAGCAGGCTCCCCATCCAAGGTCAGAAGACCCAATTCACAGGCAGCGCTAACGATTTTAAACTTGTACGCACTTCACATGCGCCCGGTCCGCAATCACAGGGGAAGATTTTCACATGCCCCTCTCAGCCGCGGAGAGCTGTACGCAGCGTAGGAACATGGAGGATGGAAGAGCACAATTCACAGCTCCTGTCTAATGGACACACACCAGCCAGCCCCACAATTAGAGGCCGCGTGGACTTCTGCTCCCCCGGGAGACGGGGGGCAGGGGGGACTGAAACAGACCAAGTCTCAGGAGGGGTGGGTGGGTCTGGGCAAACAGCAGGAGACGGGCTGGGTTTTTATACTGCCTGGGGGGCGGGGGGTGGGGGTCACCCAGGCACCGAGAGCTTCTCCCTGGGGTGGGATGACTCACAGGGTGGGCCTTGGAGCTTTGGGAGGAAAGGGGGACCTTTTGGGGGGAAACGTGGCAAATGTTTTCCCTCCAGGAGCCCTTTCCTCGGGGTCCGCATGCTTTTCCCCGCGGGGGGGGAGGGGGGGGACAGGAAGGAGCTCCCCCAAAATGATCTGGTGGAGAGGGGGGGTCGCCTTAGCCACAGGCACACAGTTGATACCCAGCAGTCTCTGGGCACCCCGCACCCCCACAGAGGCGAACCTGCTGCCTCACCCTGGGCACGGCCGGAAGCCATCCTGAGCTGCCCGTGGAGGAAGGGTGCTGGCCTTTGGGGGCCATCCTGCCCGCGTCCCCAGGCCCAGCCCGGCCCGGCCCAGGCTGCTGACACTCCTCTGGCCCCACTCTGCTCGGCCACCGTTCTTCAGCTTCCGGGGAGCAGCCGCTGTGTGCCAGGCCTGAGGCTGGGTTTGGGGGTCCCTGCCCCTTGCAGCTCTGAGCTTCCCTCCACCCCCTGTCTCTCAAGTCAATCAATAAAAGAAAATGAAGGAAAAAAAGAGGGAGGTGGGTGTCAAACACAAATTGCTAGGCCACTGCACTTGGCATCACTGCCTCCCCGTCACTTAGGGCGGGTCTGTCCCCTCCAGGTCTCTGCTCCCTGGAAACGGTGAGGGCACAGATGGAGAGAGGGTCACGTGGGCCCCACCATCGCACACCACACCGCTGTGAGCCAGGCCGGCCTTTCCTGTGGTTTGAACAGCCAGGCTCCCTCCTTCCCCGGGCCCTTGCACAGCCGCTCCCCCACCTGGACGATGCTCACCCCAGTTCTGTGGGGTTTAGGCACCAATCTGTGCGATTTGAGCCCTAGTGGGAGCAGAGGGTGCACCGCCGCGGGCGGCCAGCAGGTGTCGCCACAGACCGGAAGGAGGCGGCGCGGCGCGGGGGGCGGGCCTCGGCCGGGGCCTCACCTGGCGGCGCCCCACCTGCGGCCGCCCCGCCCCGGGCTCCCGCGCCGCCGCCCGGCCTGCCGTCACCGGCGATTGGGAAAGCCGCCGCCCTGAGCCATGGGAGGGAGATGGAAGGCAGGTGGCGGGTGTGGGCCGCCCCGCCCGAGCCCAGGTGAGTCAGGGCTCGGCCCGCGGGAGGGGGAGGTAGCGGCCGCGTGAGCGCAGGGCCCGGGTCCTGGTCCACTAGCATCCCGAGGTGCGCCCTGTTGTCATGGTAACCAGTCTCCTCCTGGCGCGGAGCCTCAGAACCCCGCAGGAGAGCGGCCCGGAACAGAGCGGTGAGGGCCGGGGTCACAGCACCAGCCACCGGCCTGTGGGGATTTGAACCCAGGTCCCCCAGCGGTCCAGGTCTGCGCCCTCCTGTCGCCCTGCGGGGCCACTGGGTTCGGACCTTCCAAGACACACACCTTCGTTTTAATCGAATTCCTCCATTCCTATTTATTGATACCTTTTTTTTAATTTGTCTTATTGTGGTAAAACATACATTACAGCATGTATCATCGAATCATTTACTTATTTATCTCGTTGAAAGTATCGCAGATACCCCTTCTTTCCCCGTTCCTGCAGAGTTTGAGTGTTTGTGGTTGCTGACACTGCCCCCACCCCCCCGCCCCAATTCTAAAGTGTACAACCCAGTGGCATTCGGTTTGTCCCCTGTGCCAGTTGTCATCACCCACCCCAGCAGTCACCCCGTCTCCCCTCCCAGCCCCTCCCTGGCCACCAGCCGTGTGGAGTCCTTAGAAACCATGGCCCCTCAGCTTGGCGGTATGTTGGAATCGCCTGGAGACTCTAAAATAGGGGTGTCGAACTCAATCAGAGAAGGGGCCAAAATCTAAAATCCAGCCTAAATTGCGGGCCGAATGGTTTACTGAACAGTCATAAACTGACAATGTCATAAACTGACAGCGGAGTGCAGTGATGACAGGGCGGTGCGGGCCACATTGCAAGGCCTGGCGGGCTGGATTTGGCCCGAGGGCCTTGTGTTTGACACATGTGCTCTAAAAGGACGAAACAAGACAGACGTTCTGAGTTAATCGGCCTGTGATCTGGGCGAGTATCGGAGTTTTCAAAGTCCCGGGTGTTTCCAGAGCAGCCGTGTTTGGGAGCCGCAGGCTAGAAGCTTGCACCTCACGGAGCTCTGTGCGCCCCTTTTACAGACAGGAAAGCTGAGGCCCAGAGAGGGGACGGGACTTGCTTAGCGTCACGCAGAGCGCCTGTGGCCGGGCGGAGACAGGAGCTCGGTGCTCTCTCACTCCAGGGACACACCCGCCCACCCTGCTGCTTCCTCCGTATGACCCCGTGCCTCGCTTTCCCTGTGTGTAAAGTGAGGGTCTTCGTGGAGCCCACCGGGAGGGTTGTTCTGTGATCAGTCAAAATAACAGCCCCCCTTGACCGGTGCGCTCAGAGGTCAGAGCGGCGGCCCACGCACTGAAGAGTCGCAGGTTTGATTCCAGGTCAAGGGCATGTCCCTGGGATGCAGGTTCCATCCCGTGTGGAGGCAACCAATGGATGTGTCTCTCTCCTCTCCCTCTCTCTCTCTCTCTCTCTCTCTCTCTCTCTCTCTCTCTCTCTCTCTCTCTCTCTCCCTCTCCCTCTCTCCCTCTCTCCCTCTCTCCCTCTCTCCCTCTTTCTCTCTCTTCCCCTCTCTCCCTCCCTTCCAATCGCTAAAAAAAAAAAAAAAAACAATGGGAAAAAAAAAAGTCCTTGGGTGAGGACTAACCAAGAAAAAGTAAAATAAAAATAACCATTGATCCAGGGCCTGCCCAGTACGTACTCTTACTCCCTTTGATGCCGCAGCAGCTCCGGGGGATTTTTCAAGAAATCCAGCCTCTGCGAGGTCCCATGCTTTGCCCAGGCCCCCAGGTGTGTGTGGTGAGCCTGTGTCTCAGCCTGGAGCGGAGTGTAGGCCTGTCAGCGGCGGACAGCCCCTAACCAGAGGGCAGGTCCCTCCTCCCTCAGGGACGTGGCCCCCTCCTCCCCGGGGCAGGAGACACGAGCCGAGCTTCCGAGGGCGGCAGGACCCCCGGAGCGGGGAAGGGACCACCCTGTTCCTGGGGAAGGCAGGCCTGAGGCAAACTCGGGGAGACCGGGCAGTGTGCGCTTCTCTGGGGGACAGGTTTATTCTCATGTGGCCCTCAGAGCAGTCCTCAGAGGTGTTTGGTCCTGCGGTGCCATCGGTCCTGAAGGGCACAGCCAGGTGAGGGCCAGCTCTGTAGGCTCCTCCCAAGGAGACATCCGTCCGGCTGCTGGCCGGCGACACAGCTGCTGAGAGGGCCGACGGCCTCCCAGGACAGTGAGGAGAGAGGCAGCCTCTGGGCCCCTGGGATCCATGTCCTCCCGTGACATTCACTGAGCACCTACCCTGTTTCCCCGAAAATAAGACAGTGTCTTATATTAATTTTTGCTCCCAAAGATGCGCTAGGTGTCATTTTCAGGGGATGTCTTATTTTTCCATGAAGAAGAATATGGTACACGTTTATTGTTAAATGAAAATAAAAGAAATTTATTACCTGTATACGGTACGGTAGTACGGTAGTTGTCAACACAAACCAGGCAAACTGTGAATCCTACAGGATCAAGAATTTACTCATTTATTCAATGACAATCATGTCATCATCATCTTCTGGAACATCAACACCACAATCCAATTCCTGGATTTCCTGGTGAATTTCTTGTGACTCCATTTCTTTCAGAATCAGTGGACCAAATCTCTCCTGTTTAGCCTAGGGGGCGGGGGGGCTTATTTTCGGGGGGATGCCTTATATTTCGCTCAGAAGGAAACCTGTAAGTAGGTCTTATTTTCGGAGGATGTCTTATTTTCGGGGAAACACGGTACTCTGCGCCAGCCAGGCACAGACCTGGCCCTTGCGGCTGTGGCCTCAGGTTCCAGGAGGAAGACTTACCTTCTGATCTGGGTCGTGGGGGGAGGGAGGCGGGGCTGGTTGTGGCTGTCACAGCCGCCCCCCCTTCCCCTCCGCCCCCAAAGGCTTTCGGGGCGATTAGTTCCCCTCCCGACGGGATCTGGTTACGGTTCCGCCGGAGCCTCTGAATCTCCGGCCTGAGATAAGAAGGCAGCCTCTCGCTTAATCTCCCGCTCAGAGACCCCGTTTCCATGTTTAAAAAGCGGTTTCCAGGCTCCGGAGTCGGGGGGGGGGGGGGTGGTAGGCAGGCATGGCCTAGTTGCGTGTTGGACTCACACGTGTGTCCTCCACAGGCCCTGTCTGCCCATCACGCCTGGGGGCTGGCGTCCCGGGTGGTCCCTTTGGGCAGGACCGGGGGTGCCCCCCGGGGGTCTGGATTAACGGGGAAGCCCAGCCAGAGGCGGGCTGTGCGCTGGAAGCAGCCCCAGGTCCAAAGAGGGGCCAGGGCCTGTCCCCACTCCCAACCCTAAAGGCAAGAACAGTCCCGGGCCTGTGACTCCTGGCTTCTCCTCGTCCCTCCGCTGGCGTGCTCCCGGCAGGACCCGGCGGGAGTACAGGTGCGAGAAGGGAATGGCGCCGAGGGGGGGCCTACCGTGTGCGGGCCTTTGTGTGAGGAAGGCCAGCCGCCGGGCCGAGCCGGCTGTGGATGTGGTCCCACCTGCGTACATGCTGTGTGTCCCCGGGCAAGTCACTAACCTGCTCTGGGCTTTCGCTTTCTCCTTTGTGAAAAGGAGATGTGGTGGCTGCTTCGCATGGCTGTTCTGAGACCTCCGTAAACCCTTACAATGCCCAGGAGGGGAACTAATAGGTTAGTTTTTAAAAAATGTGAATCAGTTTAAGAGATATGTATTCATCCCAACACTTGCTGGCTAGAACTCGGAGCTACAGCCAGGGACTTAAGAATCTTGGCGCCTGCGTTCTTCCGGCTTCGTCCAGAATAGTCCAGACGGAGCAGGCGCTGAGGGTGTTGAGGCTAGCATGGCCACGGTCATGGGGAGAGAGGGTTTGTGGGCAGGGACATGGTGAAAATGAGGGGCCGGGATAGATTGAGTTTTTACTTCGAATAGCAGCCTTCTATTGGGAAAGTAATGACATTGAACGTAATGCTACGCAGTGGAAGTCTGTTTTATTTTTTGCATTTAAAAAGACACCACAGCTTGGCTGAGCGTTTTGTTTCTCATCCAGTGTCACGTGGCTACGGCTTCTCCGTGGGGGGAAGACCGTCTCTCAGGCTGGGATGGGGTCCTGTATGTTTTTTCTGCGGGAATCAGCAAAGCCCTTTCTCTTAGGAGATGACTGAAATGATAAGGATGATGGTTTTCAGTTTTTGAAATCAATTTTTGAATAGGCGACTCGTGTCTACAGTTTAAAGGCTTAAAAAGAAAATGGTTAATTAAAATCCCCGACCCTCCCCGTCTGCCGCTGCCCCTCGGCCGTCAGTATCTGTGAGCCTCCCGCCCTGGTCTGGCCCATGCATCCTCTGGGCAAGTGGCAAAACTGGTTCTGTGAAGGGCAGTGACAAGATCTTAGAAGCTATCCTACCTAATAAAAGAGAAACATGCAAATTGACTGCACCTTTGCTATGCCCACAAGCCAATCAGGGCCAGCATGCAAATTAACCCAACCAAGAGGATGGTTAATTTGCATATCCAGGCCAGAGCGAAGACTGAAGATGCGTAGATCCGGAGAAGCAAGCAGGTGGGGTGGGGAGCAGGAAGGGAAGCAGGCGGGGTGGGGAGAAGGAAGGAAAGCAGGCAGGGCAGCGACCACAGCAGGAAGAATATCGCAGGAATCTTCCTGCAAGGGGCATCTAGTTTACATTATACAGGAGAGCTCCTGATGTCGCCTGGTTCATTCTGGTTTGTTGGGAGCCCCGTAGGCCAGGCACACCAGTTTCCATGCTGTTTCGGTGGGGGAAGCAGGATCTCCCTGATGGTCACGTGGTTGCTTCTGTGCTCTGAGGCCTTCCCCTGGGTTGCTCTCTGCAGCGGGTGTTTAGACCGGACCGGCTCCCTCTCTCGTAGCCTTCGGCAGGCTCAGGAGCCGGCTGGTCACTTCCGCAGTGCTCTTTGGCCTTGGAGCCGCCTGGATCTCCAGGCCAGGCCCGAGGACTGTATGATACTCATTAACAATGGCAAGGGCAGCCCTCACCGGTGTGGCTCAGTGGACAGAGCGGTGGCCTGTGAACCAAAGGTTCCAGCTTCGATTCTGGTGAAGGGCACGTACCTTGGTTGCAGGCTCCTCCCTGGCCGGGGCCCTGATCAGGGCTCAGGAGGAGGCAGCCAATCAATCTGTTTCTCGCTCATTGATGCTTCTCTCTGTCTTTCCCTCTCTCTTCCACTCTTATCCCCCCCCCGACCCCCCCCCAAAAAAAATTAATGGAAAAATATCCGTGGGTGAGGATTAACAAAATAAATAAATAGATAAACAAACAAACAAATAAATAAGTGACATTCATGTTTAAAAAAGGATGGCAGGTGCATGGCAGCTGAGGCTCGACTCTGACTTTGCACACCATGCAGACATCACTTATCGATCACCGCACACTCTCCTGTGAGATCGGACAGGACCTCAGAATCCACTCAACCCAGTGCCGCAGGGTGTGGGCCAGGGAGGTGAGACGTATTGACAGGATTGCTATTAATCCCTAGTATATTGGTCCCCAGACTTCGGCATTTTATAGAGGAGTGTAATTTTTTAAAAGTTACAGTGACTGCCTTATAAGGTGGCCAACTTTTTGTTGGGCAGAGACTGAAAAATAAAAAAAAATCCCTTGCCATTTAAAAAGCACATTTTTTTTTTCTATTTTAAAAAGAACATTTTTTAACACCAAAAAAAGTTGGAAAGACACTGTCAGAATAAAGAACAAGCATGGCTAACTTTATTGAAAACAAAATGTTTTCTCATATCGTTCTAATTTTGGTCCTGACACATCCCATCACTCTGAGTTGGCAGGACTTGGCGGCCCAAAGTGGGTGGAGGGAGACGCCCGCCTTGGATGCAGTGAGTGTCCAGCTTCCCCTCTGAAGGAATTACTTTCCGTCTCAGAGCTTGTAAGGACTCCTTTCTATGGACCCATAGAAACTTCTGCTAAAAATCAACATCGTACCTGGCCGGCATGGCTCAGTGGCTGAGTGTGGACCTGTGGACATGGTCAGGGCACATGCCTGGGTTATGGGCTCGGTCCCCAATATGGGGCATGTAGGAGGCAACTGATCAATGATTCTCTCTCATCATTGATGTTCCTCTCTCCCTCTCTCTCTCTCTCTCTCTCTCTCTCTCTCTCTCTCTCTCTCTCTCTCTCTCTCCCCCCCTTCCCTTCCTCTCCTTTACTCTCTGAAATCAACAACAAAAATATTTTTAAAAAATTAACTTGTTATCCTTGTGGATTGACAACATACAGTATATATCTCAGTGAATTGACATTATACAGTATATATGTCTTTAGGAAAGACACTAAAAACAGACAGTAAGAGAAACGTTGAGAGCACAAACCTACACATTCAGAGAGAACAGGGGAGAAGAGATTCGGTTGTAGGAGGCAGTGGCTCCTGTCTTGGGTACGTTCGTGCTTACTTCCCACCTCTCAACATCAAGGCGTCTCCAGAGCCCAGCAGGAGCAGGGAATGGAAGCTGGTAGGCTCTTTCTCTAAAGCACATGTGTCAAACACAAGGCCCTCGGGCCAAATTCAGCCGGCCAGGCCTTGCAATGTGGCCCGCACTGCTCTGTCATCACTGCATTCCGCTGTCAGTTTATGACATTGTCAGTTTATGACTGTTCAGTAAACCATTTGGCCCGTGATTTAGGCTGGATTTTAGATTTTGGCCCCTTCTCTGATTGAGTTCGACACCCCTACTCTAAAGGGACAGAGAATAAACATTTTAGGCTTTGCGGGCCCTGTGGTTTCTGTTGCAACCACTCCTCTTTTTCGTGGTATCAGGGAAAGCTGCCATGGACAACATGGGAATAAATGGGCATGGCTGTGTGCCAATAAAACTTTATTAACAAAAACCGTCCGTGGCCTTGCCAGTGCTGAGTCACTGAACCCGCCTACGTCAGTGGTCCTCAGAGCGTGCTCCCGAGACCCCCAGCATCAGCATCCTTTGGGGAGTTGTTAGATGTGAATTCTCAGGTCCCACCTAGTCTGTCTGAATCAGAATCCCTGGGGGCGGGGCCGGAAATCTGGGTGTTAATGAGCCTTCCAGGCGATCCCGCTCCCTGCTCACGCTGGAGAACCGCTGACCAAATTCTTCTCCCAATGGAACCTGCCTGCTCCCTGGGGCACCTTCCCCTCTGCCCTCCTCAGGGCGGTGTGGTCCCTCCCAGCTCCCAGGGAGGTCAGCACTGGGGATGGTGGGGTGTCCTCTGTGCCCCTGACGCTTTGAAACCATCTATCCTCCTCCCTCCTTCAGAGCCCATGGCTAATTTGAAGGGCTTTTCGGTAGACCCCTGCCTGGCTTCGCAGCTGGTCCTCCGGCCGCTCTCCATCACCTCTCACCGTCGTTCTCGGTGGCTTCAACCCTGACCTTGATGATCTCACACTCATATTTTCCCTCTCTGTCCCTAGAGCTGTTTCTTCTTCTTCTTCTTCTTCTTCTTCTTCTTCTTCCTCTTCTTCTTCTTCTTCTTCTTCTTTTAAAATATATTTTATTGATTTTTTACAGAGAGGAAGAGAGAGGGATAGAGAGTTAGAAACATCAATGAGAGAGAATCATCGATCAGCTGCCTCTTGCACGCCCCCTACTGGGGATGCGCCCGCACCCAAGGTACATGCCCTTGACCGGAATCGAACCCGGGGCCTTTCAGTCCACAGACCAACGCTCTATCCACTGAGCCGAACCGGTTTCAGCTCCGAGAGCTTCTTGGCCCAAATGGTGATCTTCCTTGTCCCACCCCGACCACCCATTTACGTTGTCTCCACTCAGGGCTGGACTTCAAGGTCACTTCCTCTCAGAGGCCTTGCCCGCATGGCCCCCGCTTCCTCCCCAGGCCAGTTCCTTTGGTGGCGTTGTCATCTGTCTTGTCCCTATCGCTAGTGAGCACATGAACATCTCATTTCACTACACAAGGTGAACGCAGCTCAAGTCAGCTGTCTCAGGCCCAGGTCCCTGGAAACAGTGATGACGATGATATCCGAGTGATCGAAGAGAAATCCCTCAGGAGGGGAGAGGGGTGAAGGACACGTGGCGAGACAAGGCAGAAAGCAAAGCAAGACCCTGATGTCAGAGATGCACAAACAGGCCAATGGAACGGAATCTAGAACCCAGACATTGACTCACACACCTGTGATTTACTAGCCAGTACCCCGATTCCATCAGGATGAAAGGAAGGTCTTCTAAGCCAGTCAGACTGGGACAAACAGATAAACAGAAATTGAAAAGTGAACCTCGATCCTTTCCCTGAATTGTAGACGAAAGCTAATTTGAGAAGGCTGGTGGACCTCAGTGGGAGAACTGAATCATAAGACTTCTAGAAGAAAACATTGGAGAGTATTTTCCAATCTTTGCGGTAGTCAGAAGACATATCAGCAAAGGCACACAATGCACTCACCACGTAAGAAAACACAAGATACATTGCACTCCATCAAAAAACTCCCACCTACCAAAAGCCCCCGTTAAGAAGACAAACCACAGATGAGGAGGAATATAGCTGTGTCCTGTATCAAACGCCCGTAAACCAATAACAAAAAAGAAAAAACAACTCCATAAAATGGGCAAAAGACTTGAAAAGACATGTTAGAAGAAAATAGACAAGGAAACGGCTTGCCAACACATGGGAAGGCGCTCCCCGCCCTGAGCCTTTGGGGAAAAGATCATTTTACACCCACCACCATGGCTAAGAGGAAAAACCTGATACTACTAAATGCTGGCGAGGATTTGGCGCAACGAGAACTCTCCTGCTCCGCGAGTGCAACATGGTACCACCACTTCGGAAAAACGTCCGGAAGTTTCTTACGATGGTTAAATTCACATCCACTGGTTGACCCAGGCATTCCTTTCCTAGGATTTACCCAAGAGAAAGAAAAACATATGTTCACACACACACACACACACACACACACATACACACACACCCCGCCCCACAAACCTTGTGCAAGAATTTTTATAGCAGCTCCATTCACTGCAGCTAAGCCTTGGAAACAGCCCTGATGTGCATCCACAGGAGAATGGATGGCACCTTGTTGCCAGGATGCTGACTGCTCTGCCTTCCTGCCAACCGGCGGCGTGCGTTGCCCCGGACGGCCAGAGGCAGCCACGACGGGTTCGAGTTAATTGGGATTATCCCCGGGTCCCCTGGTGGAAGCGTCCGCCCCGGGGGTCCCCCGGTCTCTAGGCCGCGGATCGCCCGCCCGCCGCGGGGATGAAAAGCACACACATTCCTCCCGAAAGTTGCAGGGAGGTGACGGTGAGCAGAGCCATTCCCGGGCCTGTCTTCCTGCCATTAAAACGTCAGGTCCCCGCGGTCGGCTGCTCTCCGTCTCCTGCGCCGGCGCGTCCTCCGTGCCAAGAGCGATGCCTGGCACACGTTTCACACGCGGTTAATGCTCGCGGACGGGCCGCCAGGAACCGGCCCGGTGCTTTATGAGGTACGCCGAAGGAACGTCAAACAATGCTCGTTTTCTTTACGTCGTTCGATTCATTTTATGATTACAGAGTTATAAATGTTCATCAGAGAGAATTTAAAACATGGCAAAAAGCAGGAGAAAAAATCAAAATCACCCGCACGAGCCAGCACTCGACCATGAACTTGGTCTTGCGCGCGGGGAGCTTTCCGGAGGAGCCTGCACATCAGGGACGGTGCGCCGGGAATTCTCCGGAGAGTTCACAAGGAGGCTGCGCGTCCCCTGGACCAGGAATCCTTTTCAGAGTTTTCTTTCAATTCAGTTTGGGGGGGGGGAGGGAATAAAACAGTGGGGGGGGGGGCATGGGGGAGTTTGCAACCAAAACAATAATAAAGGCTGAAACCCTCGGGTCCACACCACAGGGCTGGCAGCTCCCATGCGGCTGACGTTCAGCCTCATATCAGCATCGATAACCAGAGCAGATGCGCCGGCCGCCGCTATCGGGCCTGGCAGCTCCTGGCAGCGGCCCAGGCCTGGCGCGGCCGCCCCTCTCCTAAGAACACCGCAGACGTGCGTGATCGACAAAGGGAACCTTCAGCTGCAAGAAACCAGATGTGGCCGCCCGGCGGAGCCCAGCGGTGGTTGGAAACAGAACCGTGAGTGAGTCATGTTCAATCATTTCAGACAAGCAGAAAAGTATATAAAAGATTAGTGCAGAAGACAATTTATACCAGGCTCTGTGCTGTCTGGGAACATGATTTAGATTAAAAGGAAACACACACACACACACACACACACACACACACACGCACACACACACACACACAAAGGCACCGTATCCCTGGGCCACCTGGAGCACCGCAGTCAGGGGGCTTTTAGGATTTGGGTTTCAGTATCCATCACTGTAACCGCTTAGATTATTTTTATTTTCTGAAAGCCGTTTGGACGTGTGTCAAAACAGCCAGGCCCGAGCGTGGCTCCGTGCAGTTCTGACTCAGGCGATACGTCTAAGGGCTGTGACCATCCACGGACCCACCAGCTCCGCAGACTGGGGGTGGGGGGTGGGGGGTGGTAAGGGGTCGTGCAGCTGGGTCTCAGAGGGCACGTCCATCCTCTGCCCCTGGCGTGGGAGCTGAGCTGCGGCCCAATGCGTGCCCCTGCTCAGCGCTGCCTGGGGTAACGGCCTGCACAGGGAAGCCCACGGGATGGGGCTCAGGCGGGAGAACGGGGAGGGTGGTGGGGGCGAGGCCGGTGGGCTTGCCCGGCTGGAGTTCACGTGGGCCAGCTGCTCTGAGGATTCCAAGTCTCTGGTTCGCCACCTCGGTTCTTGCCTTCCTTGGGTTTTGGTGAGCACGGCCGGGGGCTCAGCCAGCAGCCTGGCTGTCACGCGGCTCGGCTGGCAGAGGGCAAGGCCGTGGCGCGGTGTCCTCGCGGACGCTTGGTGTTCTCCGCTTTCTTTGAGGTTAGTCCTTCTGGTGGCAGCGACCTCTCCTTCGGGCCTTCACTGGCATTTCCCTGGTCCCTGATGATGCTGAGCATCTTTTCTGTGCGTTTACCCGCCGTTTGGAGACGGTCTTTGGCCACCTGCCTGTGGACCCAAATGTTCATCATATCGGAGTAGAACCTGGGGTGTGTTTGCACCAGGCACACCATACAGCGGCGGACATGGGAGACCCAGGCCCTGCACCCCGGCATGGACCCGTCACGGAGGACGTGGGCCGCCCTGTGTGAAGCCGGTGTTTTTATTTGGATGTTTTGCTATCTGGGGCCCTGCCGGCCCTGCAGGGACCGCCCCTGCCCGCGGGCTGGCCAGTTCCTAGGACAGTGCCTGGCCCCTGCAGGCCTGCCTTTTATTTATGTTCAAACCGTCCAGCCCAGAGTCCACCCCCATCAGCCTCCTTTATGGGCCGTCACACCTGGGTCAACGTTCACCCCCATCTCCCCAGAGCCAGATACCGGGCCTGGAGACCGTCCCTACCCTCTGAACCCCCTGAAATTACTCAGCCCAGCCACCCCTAAGCCTGCTCACCGCCTCACCCGCGCCTTCCTGTAGGAGCCACACGAACGGCTCCTGTCCACGTCCCGCCCCTTCCCTCTGCCTCCTGTCTGAGCTGGTGTTTCCCCGGGGGGCCCCCCAGGCCTGGCGAACCCCTCCTCTTGGGCTCTGTGAGCAGGACAGGCTGTCTTTTCAACGACAGTCATCTCCTGACCTGCTGGGCCCCCCACACTGGAATAATGATCCGGATTTCCAAGCGCGGCCCGGGGAGGGCGGCCTGGAGGAGGCGGAGGTGGCGTCTCGGGCCCCATGGGCGCTGACACCCGGGGGCCATTTGCCGGCAGCACCCCCTTCTTGGCTGGGTGGCCGTTGTGCACCCCGGACTCTGTGCATAAAGGTCTCCATGACCCTCCGCTCCAGGGCAGCGCCGGTGACGGAGTGAGGCCCTCGCACCCCAAGATCTGTGTCCTTCTCTCATGTTGGCCTCAGGCGCCTCCCCAAGTCTCTGTCCTGCTTCCCTCTTCCCTCTCCCCTCTCCCCAGCAGCTAGAGGGACCCCTGCTCCTCCTCCGCCTGCAGCCCTCCCAGAGCCCCCTCCTTCTGGCCTCCCTCCCTGTCTGGCCCGTCTCCCGCTGCCTCCCAGGCCCCCTGCCCGGCTTCAGCCCACCCAGGATACCTGCTAGCCTGTACCCTCTGCCAGGAGCACTCTCTCCCTAGACCGCCACCCTGGCTCCTCCTCCAGGTCTTCGCTCGCCTGTCAGGCCCTCCCTGCCACCTGCTGAGACGTCCTGTGTGATGTCCCAGCCCTGACACGGCCTCGCCCCCTTCCGTGTCTGTCTCCTCTGGGCAAGGCCTGGTGCACTTCGCCGGCTTCTTTTCACGTCTCCTTCTCCCCCTGGGACGTAAGCTGCAGGGCAAAGGGAGAGGGTTGGTCTTTCTCTGCTGTTCATTGCGGGATTCTCACCGCCGGCACCAGAGCCGCGCAGAGGGCCTGGGCCTGGGATGGTGTGTGAAGGCGGGCAGAGGCACACGTCCCGGGAAAGGCGCCCAGGTCTGCCCGGCCCCCCCCCGGGCCGGCGCGGACAGTGAGTTAGTGACAGATGCACCCTGACCCTCCCTTAACCCCTCTGCTCTGCACGGCCTTCCCCGTCCCTTCCCTCTCCTTTCATATCCATTTTCTCCCTCCCCCCCCGCTCCTTCCCACTTTTTGGTACTTGATGGAATCACATTAAACTAATAAAGCTTTCATGACTTGATTGGCCCGTAATTACGCACACTGAGAGCCGGGCTCGTTTCAATTTTCTGCGGACTTTTTGGCCGCTGATGCTTTTGAACACTCGCTTTTATTCCTCAGTTGCCACTTATCCCCCCCGGTTTTTAAAAAGGATGAAAAGCTTAGAAAAACATCAGAAATATCCTTTTATTTTTCCTGCAAATTGGTTTGGAGGGTTTTGTTTTGATTTCCCTCTCGGCGATGGTGGGTGTCGAGAAAGAATCACACGTGGTCTCCGCCGGCCACCAGGCTGTGAGTCCTGAGATGGGAAGGAGGCACAGGTCCCGTTTACTGGGGGCTCTGAAAGTTTGGGGTAATCTCTGCACCCCATGGAGGCAGGACCTCCCGCCCTCCGCACTCGTGACATTTGGGGCTGGATACGTCTTGGGGGTGGGGGGGGCTTGCACTGTAAGATGCTGAGCAGCACCCCAGGCCATGGTCCTGGACACTGCCACCTCCCTCATTTGCAGCAATCAGCGCTGCCTCCAGACACTGTCCCATGTCCCGGGGCCGGGGCGGGGGGTTGCGGGGTGGTGCACAGGCCCTCCTGTTCAACACCACTGGGTTCCATCAAAAAGGTGGGAACAGCCGAGACCGGTTTGGCTCAATGGATAGAGCGTTGGCTTGGGGACTGAAGGGTCCCAGGTTCGATTCCGGTCAAGGGCATGTACCTTGGTTGCGGGCATATCCCCGGTAGGGGGAGAGCAAGAGACAGCTGATGGATGACTCCCTCATCGATGTTTCTAACTCTCTATTTCTCTCTCTTCCTCTATGTACAAAATCAATAAAAATTAAAAAAAAAAAAAAAAAGGTGGGAACAGCCCGTATGTCCACCAGCAGGGGCATGGACAGACAAAATGTGGTCTGTCCAGGCAAAGGAATATTTATTTAGCCGTAAAAAAGGAATAAAGTGCCCCAGCTGGTTTTGCCCAGTGGGTAGAGCATCAGCCTGCGGACTGAAAGGTCCCACGTTCGATTCTGGTCAAGGGCACGTACTTTGGTTGCAGGCACACATCCCCAGTAAGAGGTGCGCAGGAGGCAGCTGATTGATGTTTCTCATCAATGTTTCTAACTTTCTATCCTTCTTCCTTCCTCTCTGTAAAAAAAAAAAAAAATCAATAATATATATATATATATATAAAAAAGGAATAAAGTACTTATCCATGCTACCACATGGAATGCTCTTGGAAACATTATGCCAACTGCAAAAACCAGGCATAAGAGATCACATGCCATATAATTCACACGTAGATATGAATTGTCCCGAAAAGGCAAATCCTTGGAGTCGGAAAGTAGATTAGTGGTTACGTGAGGCTGTGAGGAAGGAGGTGAGACTGCTTAACGGGTATAGGGTTTCTGGTGTGCGTGCGCATGTGCGTGTGCGTGTGCGTGTGCGTGTGCGTGTGTGTGTGTGTGTGTGTGTGAATATGACTTCATTGATTTCAGAGAGAGAGAAAGGGAGAGGAAAGGAGAGAGAGGGAAACAGCAATGTGAGAGAAAAACTCCAGGCACCTCCAGAAAACCCCCCACTGGTGATGTGCCCTGACCTGGAATCAAACCGAGACGCCCTGGTACATGGGGTGATGCTCAACCAACTGGTATCAGGGCTCTGTTTGTGGGACACGTTTTAGAACTAGACGGTGGTGGTGGTCGCACAATATTGTGAATGGGCCTCATGCCACTGAAATGTTCATTTAAAAATGGTTAAAATGGTGACCTGTGCACTGCGTGGCTTTTACCGGGGTTTTAAACCAACAGCTCAGGTGAGCTGCGAGGAAAAAGCTTGGGTCCTTCCAGTCCCTCCGGAGAAGGCTCCTCCCCTCCGCACCCCCCTCTGCCCCCCCCAGGGATGGGCGTCACTAATTTGCATAATCGAGATTCTAATACACGGATTGGACAGCCCTTCCTTGGGATGAATATTCATAGGCGTTATTTCAGTTATCTCCTGTGTAAATAAGACACGTGGCTTCCATAGCTTAGTGGCTCTCCGTTCTGCCCTTTGTTCAGGCTGGGCTGGGACCCTCTGCAGGCTGGAGCCGCCTCTGAGGGTGTGTCCGCCGGGATGTGCAGGGCGGCTTCCTCCACACACCTGGCAGGCGGCTCTGGCTCCTGGGGCCTCAGTTCTCCTTGTGGCCCCTCTTCCTCCGGGTGCCAGCTTCTTCCTGGCATGGCGTTGGCTTCCAAGAAGATGAACGTGGAAGTTGAAAGTATCTTAAAAGCTAAGTTCTGGGACCCCCAAATGTCACTCCTACCATTTTCTTTTTTCTTTTTTCTTTTTTTAAATATATTTTATTGATTTTGTACAGAGAGGAAGGGAGAGAGATGGAGAGTTAGAAACATCGATGAGAGAGAGTCATCGATCAGCTGCCTCTTGCACACCCCCTACTGGGCATGTGCCCGCAACCAAGGTACATGCCTTTAACCGGAATCGAACCCGGGACCCTTCAGTCCCCAAGCCGACACTCTATCCATTGAGCCAAACCGGTCTCGGCACTCCTACCATTTTCTATCAGTCCAAGCAAATCACAGGGCTGTGGACTCTGTGCCTCCATGGGAAGGGGGCAGAATATAGCCAAGATTTCCAGTCCTCCGTGGGAATGAAGACAGGAGTGTGTGATTTTTTAGGAAAACCCACAGCCTGTGGCTCGGTGAGATGGCTTGCAGGCAGCTCTTATAATGAAATTCTCCTTCTCATTCTCCCTCATATGTCCCTGTCCTCCCTACCTTGAAGAAAAGAAAGAGTTATCTGTATCCTGTTTTTCATCTTTTTTATTATTTAAATTTTTATTGATTTCAGAGAGGAAGAGAGAGAGAGAAACATCTATGATGAGAGAGAATCATTGATTGGCTGCCTCCTCATGTCCACCACTGGGGATCGAGGCCACAACCTGGGCATGTGCCCTGACCGGAATCAAACTGGGACCTCTTGCTTCGTAGGTTGCTGCTCAACCACTGAGCCACGCCCGTCGGGACTTGTTTTTCATTTTTTATTCCACAAACATTTACTGAGGACCAGCCTGTGTCAGGCACTGTTCTAAGACTCAAGGGGTGAACCAGCGAAGGCTCCAGACAAATTCCGTGGACTCAGAGCTTCTGTTGTAGCGGGAGAGTCAGGCTATAAACAAGGCAACAACAACAAAAAAAGCCAGCAGGATAATTCGAGAAGGTGATAAAGGCTCTGCTGGAAACGGAGCCATCGGGAGAGTTGGAGGGAAAACATTCGAGGCGAGTGCAAGGACCTGGAGGTGAGGGAGAGCTGGAACATTTCAGAAATAGCGAGAAGGCGGCCAAAAGGTACAGACTTCCAGTTGTGAAGTAAGGAAGCCCCGGGAATGTAACGGACAGCCTGGAGCCTCTAGTTAGTAACGCCGTACACGCATATCTGCCTGCTGCTAAGAGAGTCGCCCTTACAAGTTCCCGTCACATGAAAGAAAATGTGTAACTGGGTGGTGATGGATGTTAGCTGGGCTTATCGCGGTGATTATTTCATAGTAGATATGTATATCGAATCATTACGTTGCACACCTGAAAGTAACATGTTGCTATATATCCAGCGTATCTCAATAAAAGGACACTGGCGCGAAGGACAGTGGGCCTGGATGGAAGGAAGGAAGGGGAGAGAGGAGGAGATTGGTCTGGATCTGTGGGTATGGGTCACGGGTTAAAATGCAGATTCTGATTCAGTAGGTCTGCAGCAGTCGGCAAACTCATTCGTCAACAGAGCCAAATATCAACAGTAAAACTGTGATTGAAATTTCTTTTGAGAGACACATTTTTTTAAAATTTCTTTCTTTTCTTTTTCTTTTCTTTTCTTTTTTTTAATATATTTTATTGATTTTTTACAGAGAGGAAGGGAGAGAGATAGAGAGCCATAAATGTCGATGAGAGAGAAACATCGACCAGCTGCCTCTTGCACACCCCCCACCGGGGATTGCCCGCAACCAATGTATATGCCCTTGACCGGAATTGAACCCGGGACCCTTGAGTCTGCAGACTGACGCTCTACCACTGAGCCAAACCAGTTTTGGCTGAGAGACTCATTTTTAAAACTTGAACTTCTTCTAATGCACTTCTTAAAAATCACTTGCCCAGGCCATGGTGTTTTGTGGAAGAGCCACACTCAAGAGGCCAAAGAGCCACACGTGGTCGTGAGCTGCAGTTTGCCGACCACGGGTATCTAGGGTGATAGCTGTATTTCCAACAGGTCCCCGGGGATGTTGATGCTGCTGGTCCTTGGACCTCACTTTGAGTAAGTAGCAAGAATCTTGATTAGGGCCTGGCAAACCATGACTCTGACCCACCACTTGTGTGTGTAAATAAAGTTTTATTGGAACAGTGCTATGCCCTATCGTTTACATATTGTCTATGACTGCTACTGTGACACACAGCAGCAGAGTTGAGTAGTGGCGACATACCCTGCGTGGCTCGTCAGTCTGAAAGTATTTTTTGTGTGGCCCTTTATAGAACTGTGTTCATCCTTGGTCCTGACGGAGCTTGAATGCTTTTCTAAATGTGATTGATGGGAAACCACTGGGCAGCTGTAAGCAGGGGGTGCTGGGATCTAAA